>NW_008751727.1:1340324-1373563 GCF_000715545.1 Opisthorchis viverrini
CGCCTCATCAGTGAAGGACTAAAAGTAACATTCAAACACGAAGGCCGCTCATACGCGCAATGAGCTCAGAGCACAGTAGACATCTGTTTGGATTTCCCGGGCTTGGGGGGAGTGGCCAATCAACGAACTTATCGGGTGCTGTCTGAGATCGTGACATGCCACCGAACTAATAATATTCAATGTTAAAAGATTCGGATTTTGGTTTCTTTACCGCTCGCAACGTGCATCTCTGATTGGAGGATTTGTGAGAGTGACCTTTTAGTTATCCCGCATTTAATTTACTGGATAACTGTACAAACCACTACGACGAAGCGGCAAGCGTCCCGGAATTGACCACTTTGCCTATATCGTCCCAATACAGTTGGACACCTTATGACAGGACCTTCAACCTCACTACAAAAGACATCTTACCACTATACCCCTCATTATGGTGCCATACGCTCAGTGTACGCGATTCATAACCCAAAATAAGGTTCCTCTGTCATTCTGATCAATACAAACCACTACGACGAAGCGGCAAGCGTTCCGGAATTGACCACTTCGCCTATATCGTCACAATACAGTTGGGCACCCTATAACGGGATCTTCAAACTCGCTACAAAAGGTATCTCACCACTATACCTCTCATTATGGTGCCATACACTCAGTGTACGCCATTCATAACCCAAAATAAGGTTCCTCTGTGTTAAGAAATGGCATCGCAACTGCACTTACGCCGTAACAAAAAGATCTAATGGGATCATGCGGTTTCGGGCAGGGTCTCTAATGGACTAATGGTTATCAGTAAGCTCAAGGAAGCACGTGTGTTCTAAGTTCAGCTGAACCGAAAACTATCTAAATCATCTGGTGGAGCAACAAAAATGAGCATCTAGCTAAGTGACTTCAGATGATGCTATTCCTGGGTTCGATTCTGCACCGGTGATGTATCTGAGCGAAGTAAGTGGGAACAAAAATGGACAATGAATACAGCGCCACGAATGATGCTGCTGAAAACACAGCACTGGAGTTCAAGAAGCAACACCAACGGCAGTGCGGGAAGTTGGTGTTTATAATTACAGTTCTAGTCGAAGGAAATATATCCTTCCGTTAAGTAAGATGGAAAGGAATGGGCACCTTCGTTGTGTGTTTGAAGTTTTCGAAGCTTCACTGTGTCATAGACCGACTGGTGAGAGGAACAAGCAATGCGAACAACGGCCCCTGAACCCACCACAGTCTAATGCGATTGGTTCCTTTTTATCCATAGATTAATGTGCTCGGATAGCTACAACGAACGCAAAAAGAACGGATCGATGAGCCAACTTTATTGCGATCGCCGCGTAAGTCTGAGGGTAGACACCCTGGGATTACCCTCCGATTATAGAGAAAGTCAATTAGTGAATGAAGCATAGTTCCGAAGCAATCGTCATATCAGACATGTATCACATAGGGTTGCTTTTTATCTCGTGTGTGATTTTCGCCGAGTGATTTTCTCCGTATCTCTCAACCCATCAACAAGTCATCATTCATCGTTCCTAGAGAGGCATAAAGTGGATATAGTTTTATCTGTTACAGAAGCATAAAGACGGATATTTATGCAGGGGCGCATCACAAACACCACGACGCAGTCTGAAGAGCTGTCGAAGGGGGTATATCTATCTTGCTCGGCGTATATGTAACACTTCACACACCGACATACAACAACACACACAAGCAACGTACATAATGACAGAACGGATGTCACCTGAGGGCAAGGTAATGAGATAATGAATGTTTGGTGAGAAACGAACGTAATGGACATCCGATGGTAGGAATTAGGCGACAAGCAGTCGACTGGAGTCAGGAAGTTAGTAGGTGGGGACAAGTTGTGCGATTATCAAACTGGTGGAAAAAACGCCAGAGGGGAATTATTTGGGTTAATTTTTAACTATGACAGCATAATGGTAAAGTTCTTAGATCCAAAAAAACGTGAATTTTCACTGGTCTTCCAGTACTGAGTGAAATGTCTATGGGAGGGTGAAAGTTCATCAGCGACGGTAAGAAAACAACTTGAGTGTCATACTTGCACATGCATCTGCAAAACGCAATAAAGCAGGTGCGACCTCTGGAAGCTACTTCGGTTGTTGAGTCGGAAATGCGCCACAATATTGGGTGAATACATCATCGCTCGAAATAGACGACGCTTATAGTACGGAAAAAAGAAGTGAATGTTCCCACTCCGCAAAACATCATCCAACCTTTCGGTGCACGGTTGTCATGCTACTTGAAGGAAGCATGAGGGCTGAAATAATGTCATTTCACTCAAGCCGAGGCCTAAGTAGTCAAGAGACCGAGTTGTGTTAAAAAAACGGAGCCTATGCCTTTACTACTGCACTATCTAGAGCTCAAACGCAAGAGAGAATGCTGGATTTGTTCCAGGAAACGCGAGTGAACCATGCTAACTGGACCAAGAATCGATCAGAGATCGACAGGGTTCCCGTGTTGAAGACTATCGTCACTTCGTACTGGCGTTGACAGGCCACATGAATCACTCTTTGGCAAAACTTTGCCTAAAAACCGGCTTGTGAAAAGGAAAGTTTCGGCTTCACACCCGTAAACAAAGAAGAACCAGAATACTTCCTCAAACGGCTGACCTTCAACTTTTCAAGACCAGTATCTTCAACACACTAAGACCACAATATCTACAGTTAGGCTGGCAAAAAATACCCCTACATGCCGAATACTCATGGATGTCCAGTCGTTTATCCTCACTTTCTGAAGGAGACGATCCAACCACAACCTTCAGAGGCAGCGAACCATTGTCAATGGTGTCACACCACAAGTTTCTATCTACATTATCTGACCGAGTGATGAAGGTATGTCCACATCGGATGTTTGTTGTAGGTTAGCCCTGGGTTCTCTCCCTGTCCCATTTCCCTATTTTGTCGATAATAAGTCTTTACTGAAATAAACTGGCATGGTTGTACGGCAGCGAAGCACCAGTGGTCTCAGCAGGTCTATTGGATAATAGTGATGCTGTCACCCAGGCACACATTAATGGCGTTGGTGATGAAATATTTGCAAACCAATTGTCAAGCTGGGCAAGCGGCTCAACAGCAAATTGAATACCAAATCTTAGCCGAAAAAGTGAACTGGTGAGGACCAACGCAATGTTGCCGCGTACCAAATCTTAGCCGAAAAAGTGAACTGGCGAGGACCGCAATGTTGCCGGATTGTCTAGGAGTGACAGGAAGATAAGAGTTTGAAAAGAGACTGGTAACAGTATCAACTAACTGAGGAGACGAACACCATTTGAAGTGCCATACAATTAAGAATTATGAAATGTATATAACATTTAGGAAATCCGGCGATCACTAGTAAAAGCACGTCCGCTCAACTTGAGTGTTTGGATAGGACTTCAGGCCACAGCGTGCGAGATGTCTGGGATGTGCAAAACAGATTGCCCATTTAAATTCAAATCAGTTGCACTTTAGAAACTTACGGTCGGACTCATGAATGATCTGAAAGTTCTTCACTGAAGCTTGCGTGACGCGGCCGTAAAAGTTAAGCACGTAGGACTGGGTGTCTACATAAACGGTGAGAACAGACGGGAAACGATGTTATTGTATACCTTTCCATGCTGAATACTGTGTGGGAAAATGCACTTTAGCGCGACAAGGTAATGGAGGATAAGATAAGGAAAAGGCGATGTTCTCTTAAGACGTGACTGAATAAAGTATCAAGTTCATAACAAAAAAGGCCAACAGATGATGGAAAGATCGAGAAAGCGATATGCGATACTTTCCTGAATTAGGGAGTGGGGAGGTTAGTAAATGTGAAAAACATGAAACCGATCAGCCCTTACAAAAAAAGAACGTTCCTGGAAGATGAGGGAACGGAAACAAATGTGACTGTCATATTCAGGAAACTGAACGGAACACCCAAGATGGTTACCATTGGAAATGCAACGAGTGAGTGAAATCTAATGGGTGTTTTAGAAATATTCCTGAGTCCACGTTCTATACTCGGTTAGATAACGATTCAAGATAAGACAGTCATGTTTTTTGAACTTGGCCACGGTCACTAAGATTCACACGTTTAGGGTCAGAAAATAGGCATAGCACTGAACATGCAGTGCAGCAAATTAGGTAGATTCACCAAGTTATCCCGCTTCCAATGCGCAGCTACCTACCCCAACTCTCCGAATCACCGGTGAACGAAGCTGTGGCAGCTACAACCACTGTACGACCAGTACGCGGTTATTACAGCTAACAATGATGATGATGATGATGATCTGAAAATCATACCTAAGTCATTACTTAATAGAACAGTACAATCAGATACTGTGGTGGAAGGTTTAATTTTATCGCGCATGGAATAGACTGCATTCACTGTGTGACTCACCTTCATTCCAAACCGGATTTTTGTTGTGCAGTTCCAGTAGGTTATGTGTACAGTGTTGCTTCCACACCTCAATAAGACTCTTGCTTGGCTAAAAAGGGGGGTGGGATACGTCGATGGTTATCAAGCGATTATACACTAAAGCAGTACGTTTGTCATGAACGGATAAAGTGCGGAAGATTTATCAGACTGTTGGACAATGCCTCGTTCATGTGAGAAGCCCTGTGGCAGTTAGAATCGCTGCATCTTGGCATGGAGTTAGTGGAGGAACAACCGATAGATCGAGTGTGAAGAAGCTCAACCAAAGTGAAATCGAGGATGCTATGGTTTCATTTATGAACTAGACGTGATTAGATTGCGTTTCCGACACTGAACACCCACATGAGTCTTCTGCCAGCCAGCAACCGAAATGTTAGTTTCGTGTGGTGCAGACCACCGGCAGCTGATCACAGTTGCAGATAGCCTGAAAATTCATAAACTCTGCGTCTCCCGGTTCCACAGCGTTCCGGATTACTGCACCACACAGAGACTGAAATTCGTTCCTCGTCGCAGACACACCCTAAAAGCAGTTGATTTCACGATTCGAAATGCACACTGTGCACAAAGGTTTCGTTATAGTGAACCGAAAAGAGCGCGTGCAGAAGCAGGCAACAAAGAGATATCGATAGAAAAAGTTTATGTGAATTAACTACGGTACGGTCCGGACAAGTGGGTAAACATCACTGGTAGTTAACTTGTTACGGATAATCTAAGCTATGTGCTACCTAGGCCTGGAACTCACTCTGATTCATGACTTTATAAAGAACCGTATTCCTGCGGAGAATGGTGCACTATCCTACAGTTACGGAGATGATCATGTCTTAACTGCTCTGTTTTTGGTTAAAAGAAACCGACTTCACGCAGCGTGCTCCTTCAATTTTCGCCTAATTTAAGCATGGATGTAACGAATACATTAAGGGCTTCGCACCTGAATGGTGTTCAGTAAATATAGGCATTCACTGCGTTGCGTTTTCCGTCTGTAGAGATGGATCGTGGTGCAAAAGTATGCCCACTACCTAAGATGAGAACGTATAGTATTATTTACTTATTGGTCTTCATCCACAAACGGTGAAGTGCCTCCAACTTAGTCGATATACGACAGCAATTCACTTTTGTGTTGTTCACATGACTCCTGTGTTATTATCATGTTTTGATTTCTAAAAGAATCAACTACCGCCCTTTTGTGAGTGCCTTCTCACTTTCACACAGAAATACTAGCAGACGCAATAAAATGTGATGATTTGTCTACCCTTTCGTCATTGCGGCAGTGTTGTGCTGTACCCGGTTCGACGATACAACACGAGCAAGCCTGTATGCATGAAAATTTCCCCTAAGCTCCGGATACGGGATAACAATTGAAACTAAAACTGTCCTAATATTCAGGAGGACTTAAATTCCACTGACATCACTTGCAGTGCTTTGCACTATTGTGATGAAGTATCGCACAGATGACTGAAAAATTGGAAACTATTCTAAAATCTATCGTCTTGGTGCAGTGGGTTCATAGGTTAGACGTGTTGTTTCCTGATGCTGATTTAAAGAGGTAACAATAGGAATTCAAGACATCCAACAGGACGCTTATCTATGGCGTGTACAGGCACAAACAGTGTACGTCTCTCAGGCCCGTTTAACTCAACGTCAGGTTCTCTTGATGGGAAATGTCAGCATTCTTGTCGAGACACGGTGCCACAAAAGAGTGCACCAAATTATCACAAGGTAATAAATTCAGATAATACTTTAAAACTGGTGTTGATAAGGCTGCCAAAAATTACAGGGCGATTTTAAATGAACATGAGTAGTGTGCGCCGTTGAAAACTTACCGGATCTCCACCGAACTGTCTGCGTTGGCCATTTGAGTCCAATTGCGGAATAAGGATGGTCATTTTTCTGGGTCCTTTGAATCCTAGCACATTAGTGTCCTGGGAAGCAAAAACGATCAAATCACCTTCAAGCTTAAGCAAGACAAACTAGTGTCTTATAGTAATAATTATCCGAACTTTACGTGTTTTTTCCACACGACTGCATGTCTGGTATCAGTTTTCTCCCAATTGGTGTGCTCCAAGTGCGTATTTTGGTTAGGCTACCTACCCCTCATGGTGTTCCGGTAGACTCAAACAAAACGCCGAACAGAAATGCCCAAAGTAAATAAAATTTTCCATCCAATTCGGAGTGGCACGATGAGAAAAACTGGCAAATTTCAGGCCGAAAAATTAGTGATATAGACTATTCTACGTTTTTTTGTGGTAGCCGAAATCTCAGGCTATATTATTACAAGCGTACGAATATTTTCTGAAATTTCCCACCCGTAGCCAATCGTTTTTCACGTGGTGGAAAGCAAGTTGACGTTAACACTCTTGGTCTGCAAAAAAGTGATCATAGCGGTTGAGTAATCCGTGAAATCACCAAGTGCCCGCAACAGCAGGAGAGAATAACAATGTTTTGATTATGCCAGACTGTGATTGAAAGCAACCGGCCGGATCATGTGTCCCCAAACGCATCATATCAAAATAACGGGGGGTGGCTAACATCCAACAGAGTTGGAATCTGAAAAGCTGTGTATTATCACTAAATTTATTGGTTTCGCTCGCAGCTTTTGCTGCTTCACTAAGCGGCTGTAGTTCTGATGTGCTGAAAGACAACTCTGGTTGCAGATTAGATGGTTGTGTCGCTAATCCATTCGCTGAGTTTAGCAATCTGCTCACAAACGTTTCATCACCATTCGTGGCGACATCAGTGCGCGGCATCACAGCACGATTGTCAAAATGCGAGCAACATCAATGAACTTGCCAACTTTATAGCATGAGAAAAGAATTCCTATGGAGCATTAGGGTCCGGTATGAAATGCAGCTGTAAGGGCAGTGAAAATTGCCTCTTCCGGCTCGATGATCTTCGGCCTTTTTATCATCAATCCCCTACACAAAACTGGACGTTAGCTGGCTGTGGGACCAAGCTTTTCTAGTTAGGGCTCACGTAATTCCTTACGTGGTTGGAAACACTACACGATATGACAAGCAGGTGACTGGCGAATGCAGTCTTACTTCGGAGTCGTACTGCCTGGATAAAGTAAGCCTCACTAATGACGCTAGAACGATTACAGTGTTGGCCTTTTGCTCCGTTAAGGTGTTCAGAAGTGTCTGGCTCGTCACAAGGCGTAGACACATTCACCTCACGTGAGTACGAATCGGTTTGACAGAAGACTTGACTACATTCAGCTGAATCTCTAGTTTCTTCACGTTCACGATCATTTTGTCCAGGAATATCCACGTCATTTGGCACTCCAGCAAAGCGCATCGAAATTACCTATGACCTTACAGGCGTTTGATAAGGACTTTTTCAAAACATTTGAGCATCGCGAGACCATGGACTGTGTTTGAGATCGATTACGATGTGAGGTGGCATCCGACTGACGTAACGAGATACAAAATAGCTTACAAGATTAAACTACAAACGTTTTAGACAAAATTCCCCCTCCTCAAGTATGAAGTAAAGAGGAGAGACAACAATGTGACAACAAAGTCAATAAATCCAACAGCGAATAACATTATTCATGTGTCTTACATAAATAATTGCCGCCAGTTCGCGCAAATCGTCCGTAGCGCCGGTCCACGAGCTGTCATCGGTGAACTCAAAACTGCTCTCAGTCGACCGTAGACTGGCGCGCGATCGGTTTCCCAACGCTAAATCCGGTCTTTTTGAGCGCTTACCAACAACACCACAACCAATACCAGCGCTGTCTCCATAGATGACAAACTGCGTACCAAGAAAATTTGACCGCAGTTTTCCCGCGAAACTGTCCGCTCTACGCGATAAATCGGTCGCATCACATGAAATCACATAGTTGCTGGTGGCAGATCGTTTTCGTCGCCGGGCTGCTAGCAGGAAGAATTTTCGATCATCTCTTTCTAGATGGACATAGTAGGTGGGGAATATACCACGATCAACGCCGTGTTTGTCTCGGGTGATTCGACAACGGACGGTGATGCCCTGAAATTACGAAACGTATGGAACAAGTCACTAGTTACAGTTGCACTGAGAACAAAGCGTGCCTACCAAGCTGCTTGATGGCTCATATACAGTGGACTAGTCGTTTCTACAAAACAAGCAACACTGTCAAGAAATAACTTTTACAGGCCTAGGTCATCACTAAAGTATCACCTTGTAAAGATATATGCAAACGGTAGTTCTAGCGCTCACAGTGGACTGCTCATACTGTTGCAATGCCACATCAAGAGTTCGCCGGAAGATTAAAGGTTGGAAAACCTGGTCCAAATTTATCTAGGATGTGGACCTCATGTCAAACTCGGGAGAGGATCTGTCGAATCCTGAGCGTTTTCTGTTATATTCTGATTGTGGATTAAGACCCCCGCAATCGGATGTAGCCCCCTATTGAGGCGATGCCAGATCGGTAACCCATGGATTTCAAAGGCTGAGGAAAGCGTCCACGTAAAATTAATCTAGAACTGGTGTTGCCGTCATTCGTCAAATCACGAACCAACACAACTGCATGAGTGGCGATATGCGGTCCGAAGCTAACAATGCCCCACCGACTTTCTAGAAAATATGGGATGTAAGCTGTTTGGACCGCATTCCTCTAACTTTTCAAGTACTTACATAACAAGCCACACCTCGGATTTCTGCCTGGACTTGGCATCGACGTTCATGAGGGAAGATATGGACCGCTGCTTCGTTCTTCAAAGTTTTTAGCTCACCGGTGAGGTGAACAGACTGAGGACTATAATTCCTGTTTCAGTGACGCTCAACTGTTAATGATCACTTAGCTTTTCAATCAAACAGTAGTTCTTTCAGTAACCGTTTAGGCCCCTAACCGTTTTCGGTGTTTGATAGAATTATTTTTTTGCGCACAAATCAGAGTGGCAGAGCTCCACTCCATGAGGCGTTCCATCGGAGACGTGAAAGATGGTGAACAAACTGTTTCAAAAGTGAACAGCACGGTCTTTTGATTGTTTTCCCATCTCCATCCACTTGAACACAAGGTAGTAAGATTTTCGGACAAGCATAGATGGATCACGAGATTAATTGAAACCCTCTGTGAAATACCAAATGACTCTAATCTACGGCAACCTGAATGAAAAAAGCCGCCACGTACAAAGGCGTGGTTCGAGCCATGTTATGTACAGCGGAAGTACTCGCAATCTGGAATAGAAAATCGCCCAAAGTAACTTGACGGCACTTGGCTCAACTAGGTTGGCCCAATCGGTTGGCAGAAGCCCATGTTGAAAAGTTACGCTGACCATCACGTACGACTTAAGCAAACGTTCTTAATTTTGTTTGTTGAAGGGAATGCTGGTAGCTAGAATAGACGGTCGCCGGTCTGCCGCTTGAGCTTAACGATTTCATCGCAAACGTTTGGTTACCGACTGAAGTTATATTATCACTACGTAGTGGGTTGGCAGTATGTCGTATTTTTTCAATCAGTTGGTGTGTTAGCGATGAGCAGTGGCATGCATATTTTGATACAACCATAAGACGAAATTACAGAGCTACGAACGTTCTTCATCATGGTTCCAATTCTGAAGATTGAAAATTAAATGATTCTGAGTCAGAAGGTGACCAGTACTACCAGAAAAAAAATCAAAATTTAAAGGAATCTTACATCAATTAAGTAGGCTTTTAAACGCATCAAAAATCGAAAAACGGTACAACAAAGTTAGGATACCAGCCCATGACAGAATTTAGCTGAGAGAGACCAATGATAACCCCTGGTGGATGTTCATGGAACACTTTTACGGACATTCCCTTATTCCAGTCATTCAAGAACTCGGTTTTCGGATCACAGATGATTGCGTTTTTGCATATTTACTGAGCTAGTATATTCCACGGGATTTGAATCGCGTAGAAAAAACAAGCCTACGGGTTGGCCGGTTCAACATCTTCACGAAGCAGCATACTGTATTGTCCTTCTGTAGGATACATCATCTTACATTGATTCAGGATCACCGAATACAGTGGGGTACTGAGGAATACCTCGATCCACATTAGGTGGCTTAAGATTTTTGACCAAATATGGGTTTTGCATTCGAGTTTTAGAGACACAATTTGCGCTGATGTTCTGAGACAAAGTCATTCAGTCGGTCAAGCCTGTTAGATTTATTGAGCGGTTAGAAAGTTGATGACTGTCTATCATTGCAATCCTAGTCATCTCTTAAAGAGTCGGCTTCGTGTTTGTCTGTAGTTCATCGGCCGTGACTTTAGCGCCAAAAGCAGAACAGTAGAACATAAGGCTGCTGGAAACTCGTGGACTGCGCCTACCTGATGAGCCCCAAGAAGGGCGAAAACGGTCGTGGGCTGTCCAAGATTTTTCAGCAACCTTGTGAGTAGTTTCCTTCATGAAGAACAATGCCTAATTATACGGTTAGGGCACCGATTCCGTGAGTAGGTATTCGTTTAACGTGGAGAGAAAAACTAGTCGGGACAATATAGAGAACTGCACAACAAGACGGATTATTTCAGGTTCCTTTGCATACTCGCCACAGCCAGTTGCTGACTGACCAGAGCAAAAACCTAATTCAAAAGGTGCTTCAGACAGTGAATCACAAACTAGAGTAGAGATGCCTACAAAAATTCGAGCAACAAGAAAAATGGAGGGGTATTCACGTGCAGGATTTCATGAAATACATTCCTCAACTGATGCGTCACTCCGTAGCCAAACGAAGTATGATTTGGTACAGTTGCGTCCAGAGATCAAGTTTGGGTATTTTCATTAGCCGAAGACCTTGAAAATTGCCCGCTTCGTGGTTTAAAACACATTTTCACCTATGAAGACTTGCGGAGCACATTAGGCATTGCGGTAGTCGAAGAAGGGAAGGCTACCCAGGACAGACCAGAAGCTCCCAAATGCTTTAGTATTAGAGGCCGCTGTTTCGAAAATTCAGCATACAAGTGCCCTACACACAGCCCAAATTTTGAAGTCGATTGTACGCAAACCGAAGAGATGAACGTACAAGGAAAAAAATAGAATATTCAGTGCAGAAAAGAACAGACCAAAACCCAACAAAGTCCAGCGTGCTATATCGAGGGGAAGACGGTAAATTACATGTTATACTTTGAGAAGGAAGAAGTAAAGTAAAAATTTGCCGGATTTCGAGATACATACAACCAGAGAGACTAAGCATGAGCAAGAGTGCAGGTGTCTAATAGTATCTTGCATGGCCTGGCACAAGGATACACACGCTGACTAGAAAATATATCCAACGTTTTAAACATGAAGAGCGAGGTCCTTTCACTAAAAGTGAAAATACTGTAAAACAAAGAGTCTGTAAAACGCGGAAAAGGCGATAAAACGCAGCATAACTTTATTGGAGAAATATATCGGTTTGCAAAAGTTAGATTGGACTCAACGAAAAACTCAGCTAGACCTCTCGCTTCTGATATTCTTCGACTGAATGTACTGCGCAAGGGTCCTCTCGTGTTTCAATTGGTATGACACTCGACATTTCAAAAATAATTTTCGATATCTCGAATTTCTCGCCCGCTGAAACATGAGGCGGCCTTGAACAATTTGGTCGCAGCTCTTATTTTGGTTCCAAACTCTGTTCAGGAAGACGAAAACACACTGAAGCGCACCTGAACTGACATAGGGAGAACACCACATACACGGAGCATCAAAAAAAGAGCTATCCAGGAAATTGCATCAGAGGAGGGAAAAGACTCCCAGATAGCAATAAAAGCAACAACAACATGGGCAGAAAAACAAACGGGCAGTCCAACCGTAAATCAAAAACGTATGTTAACTCACGGCAGGGCTACTAGGACCAGAATGAATCCCGATAGAAATCAAACTAACTGATACATTAAAGAAACTCGTTTCAAGACGGAGGGAAAATGAGCGGAATACCAGAGAATTGTTGATTAGCGAAATATTTCCGTGGAATAACGTCACAGTGAAGATAGAGGATGAAAACTATTCACACGATGTAAGAACAAAACGTCACCATAGGAGAGTATGATCAACCTTCCCTGGCTTCAACACACAAAGCTCAAAAAGGACAGGGATTCAATCTATCAGACGTGGAACCACATGACGAGAAAAGGAAGTTCCTAGAAGCGACGGAGTGAATCACCCAGTATAGAAAATGATCATTTCTACTTGCCGATACGGGAAAACGAACACCAAGGGAATCGCACAAAGTGAAGGGAGCTAAATAGCGCACCGGACTGACCAACTGACAACAATGATAGCCATGGGACAGACTGGTTGGAGGTCACTTAGAATGAGACTGAGATAAAATCCAAAGGTCATCCGGTCGCCGACCAACTAGGTAGCCAGCCAACTACACAACGTATAGGTCCGACAATCCGAACGCCAATCGCAATTAGGGTCTAGCCCCCGAATTAATATGACATATGTAAGAACAAACGCAGATTGCCCAACGTCTACATACAGAAGTAGTATAACGCAGTAATTCAAACTGACTCATCCGCTTCTTTGCTGAAGCATGCGTGAAGCATGACGGGAAGTGATTTATAAAGAAACATAATATTGTGATAGAAGGAGCGAAACCCAAAGTTTCCGAATTCCTCAGGATAGTTGGCAGTTTTAAGAATCATCCATGTTATCGAATCGCGCTCTACTCTCACTACCAAAAAACGTTGTACAGAGGTCAGCCAAGTTTCTGAGCTAAGAAAAGCAACGCAAAGGCGTGGCAGGAACTAGAATCATTCATCGAATGCCGGAGTAATCCGTGGCTTAGCGGCGTGGATACATCCGTCGTCCTACTCTATGTTTCAATGTAAATACACTATAGAAGCTGATCACCAAAGGCACCTCCTTGTGTGCGAATGGATCAGTAACCCTCGGCACGAGAATCCTCAGTTTATCGTCGCAGCATGAATAACTTGTACCCATCACGAATAACTCTACTCGAAAATGATCCCTATTCAAAATGCACTGGATGGTTTCTCCCAAAACTAATAATTACTATGGTACGATAATTCTATTGTATATTATTCACCGGCATATTTTTTTGAAATCATTGCGCACAGTGAACATGAGGTGTCATCTCCTTCAGTTGAATATCGCTGGAACCGCTCAACGCCTTCCACAGACTTATGCTCAAAAGCTCTTCGAATCCGTGGCGTTGGTTCCTTCCTGAATATTTTCATTCGTTCTTCACACGGTCAGGTGTGTTATCAGTTAGGTGTCAATCTAACTAATATGTCCATTAATTTGTGATGGTTCAACTGTCCACATATTTGGACGTCAGATGTATTATGTTGGTAGTTAACGAAACGCGGATACGCAGCTGTGTCCAAGTGATTCGTGTCCCAGCACAAATGCAGGGATGACAGTCGAACGCATTCGGTGTCATCTATTGACTAATGACTAACCCAAGACGTTTCGTTTCAGATACAAACACTAGAACGAAGCAGCACAGTCACAATATAAGAAATTTGATTGGGGTAGAAACCTCACAAAATAACGGAAGGGTGAGGTGATGTCATCCAGAATCCCTATCTCATTGTGTCCACCCATCTGGTGCTTCCACGCGTTTCTTTCTCAGTGAATCTGAGAAGTTTTCGGGGCCACATTTTTTCCTCTAGGCTACAAATTACAATGCAAAATGTAATTCAAGTCGTCCAGTACGCAGATGCATTAAACCGATGATTTCACCGTTGACTGATTTGACAACAACATCTGAGGGCAAGCGAGCAAACCCGACCAAATTTAATGAATCTAAATTGCTCGATAAATTAAACAACTCTAAAGGACACTCATTTGTAAATCGATTTGGTTTTCACGAGAGACTCAAATGAATCTCTCTTTCATGATATTTTACAACTGAATGTGCTGCATATAGGCCGCCTCATGATTCAGTAGGTGCGATATTCGAAATATCGCAGTATATTTTCATACAGGAAACTACTCACAAGATTGCTTAAAACTCTTCGACAGCCCACGACCGGTTTTGCCCTTCTTGGGGTTCATCAGGTAGACGCAGTTACATAAGGTTGACGGAAACTCGGGGACTGCGCCTACCAGATGAGCCCCAAGAAGGGCGACACCGGTCGTGGGCTGCCCAAGAGTTTTCAGCAACCTTGTGAATAGTTTCCTTTATAAAAACTCTAAAAGACGGTTGTTCTACAACAGTGTTGAGCGTCGTAGAACACCATCACGAAGATGCAGAACCGGTGTCGAATAACGGTTGTCCATTTACATGGATTTTTACACTGACCTTAGCGTCAGGGTACCTAGTCACGATAGTCACGAGCCGTTTGGGTATTTTAAATGTAATCTACTAGTTGCATTGCAACCTTTCCGAAAGTCACTAGACAGGTTCACCCCGCGGTCGGAACAAATTGCAGTTCAACATAAAATAGAAGGCAAGTTCTGTGGAATTCTGTCCACCGAGGGCAGTCACAAACTACACGCGAGATGTTCAAGTTCAGTAGAGTTTATACCAAAAGACCATGAGTGAGGAATGATCTCCCAGCTACAGGAATCTTTGTTTCCGGTTACGTGTGGAATCACTTTCTATGCATTAGTTGACTGAACACGAGACATAAAATACCAACCTTTGGTGCAGGCTGGAGTACAAAGTCTTCCAGGTTGTCTATGGAATCCAAAAATGTTTCAGCTAGGCGTTCTTCAGCTGGACTGCGCTCATCATTCGCCTGAAACGTAAACGAAGATCACTGGTAAGATCAAATAGGAGGAACACAGTCGGAGAAAACTGAAAACGAAAGAACGTATCCGGCAACAAACAAAATCTCAGAACTACAGTAGACCTACTGTAGACTCGTCATGAAGTAATAAAGTATCGCAATCCCCGGTATCTGATACGTTCGGTACGGTGGGATCCAGCTTCGTATCGTTCGTCTCAGTGGGAAATCCAGTCTTTTTCTTCCCTTTATTTAATTTTGTTCTAACTTTCTTCATTCTGCTGTTTCGCAGGGCACTCGTTCGCTCCTTATTTTCGGTTCGTCGGGGCTCATTCATTCGAAACAATTTGTCTTTTGTGAATGCAGTGGTTGCAAACAGAACAACTGGTTGTCGTGTAACGTGCGCGTTCGAACTGGTGGGCAGAGCCCGTTGCTTGGCTTGTCGCGGCTTGATTGGACACACCCGACCCATCGATTCCGATTCATCTGACAGTGTTAATTCCGAAAGCTTGGAATAGTGGAATTGGTTGGGCTGAGTGTTGCTCCGTGGAGCTGGCCGATGGCTAGAATATCTGGGTTTGTATGTCACACGATTCTTAACCGAAGGTTTGTTGACCATAGGAACACGTCTAAATGGACTTGACTGCAAATCGAGACAATGACGGAGGTTAAGGACGAGCGAGATGTTTCAAGGGCAAGAGAAGCTGTTTACATCCATGTGAGTAGTATTGGGCAATGAGCTTACCATCCGATCAGACTCCTTCCACTTTTGCATGTGTTGGAATGTGAGAAAAGTGTTGTCCTACGATGAGCGCTTTTCCACTTGATTTAACCTGTACGAACTAAGCGGTTTTTCACATTCAGATACGAGCGGGTACATTGTTACTATTTGCCACCTACTTTCAGTTTGACTGGATGCAGTTACACAGGTATGTTTAATTTTCGCTTTGGAAGCACTGAACAACCCCACCACGTCAAAAAACAAAGGCTGAATACACTTCTAAAAGACGGGAACCAAATTTACAGCTTCCAGGTACAATTGATGGGGGGAATACATAGACCAAAACGGCAGGCGTGTTGAGAAGAACAACTCAGCACGCTTTGTTCAGGAGATGCAGGATATCATACTTAGGTATCTGAAAAGATGAATCACATAACTCTTGATATTCATTTCCTGTGTGAGAGCTTGCGTGACACTGTAGGCGCTTTCATCTGACGAAAGCTGTCGGCCTTGGTCCTGCATTGTAGGTGCAAAAACAATGATGAGGTCTTCATCCAGAGTTAGTCAGACTGAACTGCACAAAGTCTTGTAAATCTATGCATTAAGTATGCCGCTGTCGAGGTTCTACGACGAGACAGCCACTTTAAATGCTTGGTGTCATACTCAACCTGAGACTAGCAACCTATCGGAAATACCGCTGAGGGATGTAAGAAAGCCACATTTGGAGCCGATGTGTAGGTATTTGATAAACACACTACAAGGACGCATCGATCGATGAACTGACACTCAAACGTCACTCGCAACACACACCAATAAACCTCACGTTAATTAGGAAATAAATCTGCGAAGATTCCGCAGCCAATGACTATTGATCGTGGACAACTGGAATCCGCGACGTTCGTTCAGCCAAACTGGTTTCCGGAAGCACCTGACCAAAAATATTGTGAAGCAGGAACTAAAAAGTATACTTAATGTATACACTGGACTCAGGGTTGTTGTGCCTCACTCTCTTGTTCTAAGGCGCCTAGGACACACCTATAGCAATATGTATCAATACATACAATGCAAAGCTCGACCATCTACAAAGTGCATCGGGCACGCCCATAAATAATGACACTGACGACTAGAGATAAGGCTAGCTGTTAACAGCATCTTGTCCTAGTTAAAGTAACAACTTCCTGGTCCGGTAGCAGGGGAAAAATGCCAGTCGGTGAAGTACTCACCTCGTTCACAATAGTATGGCACGTGCGGGATCAAAAGATTTTTCAGAAGAAATGATTTTTTTAAAATATCGACCAAACAAACACCCAAGACACCTCTCGGAAGAAGAGCGCGTTATTGTACGCAAACGGCAGGAATCGAGATACCTCGTGGGCTGAGAAAAAGCTATTGGCTCAACTTAACTGCGGAATGTTTCTGTCTAGACTTAGGTAGCCTGACAGCATCTTAAACCCGGTGCTTTTCTCGAGTTGTGTGGTAGCCATATTTCGATTTTCATCCCACATTCAGTTTACTCAAATCTTTGCTTTCACATCCCGCCAGGACCACAGTTAATCCCTTCATCTAGCAGTTTAACACAATGAAGATGACGAGTGTGAGACCGAAGGGCAGACTAAATTTCGATATGTTTTCCAAACATGATATCCTGTGATTGCTTGTGGTAGCTATCAGCGCATTGATGTCAAGCAGGAGAATAAAGCTACAACTATAACAAGTCCAACTGTGATATGAGATTCACGAAGTATCTTTAGTATTGCTAATTCAAAGAACTCATCCTGAACATACATAAAAGTTTACGCCAGTTTGGCGTCCAAATTCACAAAGATTTCTTAGGGATAATTAAAATCTGATCTCTCAGTGTTTCAAACGAAAATGGAGAAGGGGCATTCGATAAATACGAGCAAGATGCAACCCACTATTCACAAGGTCGCTGAAAACGTTTGGACAGCCCGCGACGGGTTTTGAACCCCTTAGGACTCATTAGGTAGGACCGGCCTCCGAAGTTCCGTCAAAATTGAGATGGGCCTGAATCCATATGGAACGGAATCGACCACTAATTCACACACTAATTTGATCTTAACGACAGACTCGACTAATTCTAGCGGAATCTCCCGGTTTTATGAGAGGGGTTCAAAGGGTCGGACACCCGAGAATAGACCTGACCACAAACATGATTGTGTACAAATCTTTGCATAAACATTATGTTGCGAACTCACAGTTTTGACAAACGGGCAGTCTCAATTTCGTCAGACTTTTCGCAAAACAAGATTCATAGAAGCCCTTTTCACATAGGCGACAATCTGTACGATTTAGGTTACAAGACACACAAGAACTTCGTAACAACCCCCTTCGGTGGTAGTAGTTTGGCAGGATTATCTTCAGGATTCATGAAGACATGGAATGTGGTGATGTTTCAAAAAGTCCGCCCCTAACCTTTGGTCAATATCATTCCGTCACAATACTGCTATTGCGGAAGAACTGGGCTCATTTAAGCGCAGTCGCGCGCGGTTGTTCAGGAACGCCAGTAGTGGAATGACGAGGCCTGTAAACCCTGCCATTTGCAGAATAGAGCGTTTATGTGACGAAATCCGTACCGAGCTTTCGAAACCCGGAATATGGGCGCATTAAATATATCTGTCCATAGGTGCAATTGTTGGTAGCTCACTGTTCGCTTGGCTGGGCAATCTGATTGCAAACATCGCATTACCAATCGAGTTGACATCACCAGTGCATTGTGCCAACCACCAGCCCATCGCTACGAACCGCCACGCTTCCTACGAACTTTGTGATGATGTCGCCTCAATGAAACGTTTGTAAGCAAATCACCCAGCTCAGCTAACAGGTCAATGACCATACACCTGTCCATAGCAGTTTCGTAGTGTTGTTTACCGTCAACTCCACGTGCATCCAGTGTAAACCACATTTCGGAAAACGGCATATGATGTTCGATTGAAGCTAAACGTCTTTCGTCCATAAATAGCAACAGGATAATCCGACAGACATTGCAAACAAGTTGTACTATTAATTATTATTAACCAAATAGTTGATCAATTAGGTATTAACTATATTAAGCTGAAATAACACTATTGTTCGCAGAAGCAAGTCAGACGCATTCAGTTGTCACCACCCGTTGTCAATAAAACGGGTGGTCTATTATCAGCACAACATTTCATCTGTTTGTACATAATCATAGACGTATAAATTACCACTGCCTGCAAAATCAACAGCCTACGAGACTTTACTCTCATGGTGCAGACTTCGGATTACAAACTGGTCAGCCCGAGCTACAGGAACGCCGACATCTTGTCTCATCAGGACCTGACACTTCAATGCCACAAGTGTCAGCTTGGGCACAAGGAAAACGAAAAATGCAGCATTCGGCACTTTTACAGTAAACACAATTCAGCTGAGAAACAGCACAGCATCCAGCGTGAAGCGGACAACTAATCCGCTTAACGGTTATGTCACCTGCATGATCGTCCATCCACGTTAAGTTTCCATGACGACGGTGTGCCTCATGTGTTCAGTTTTTAAACTTGAAAACATCTCGGGCTACAGTGTCATGGAATACTAATGTGGCACTTTAGAAGAGTTTGTCATTACAATGGTTCAAAATGTCTTTGCGGTAAATTTCGACCGTGAGGTTGTTCAAATGTTAAAAACGAGATCTGAACTAGTTATCAGCAGTTGTGAGGTCCGGAGAACTCACTTCTACATAGCCCTCGTCTGAACAGTCCTGCTCCTGCACTACGGTGACTATTCCAGTGAGCGCACACGAAAAGAAGGAATGCGCTGGATTCGAGTCTCGCTCTTATTAAATCATATCAAGGGTGCATACCATTGAACGATTGAACAACACACATCTGGCACGCGAAGTGATTACTTCAATACTACGTCGTTCGCAAACTCTCGGCGCGTTTGTAATAGGACGTCCTAAAAGGCAAACGCGTTTACGCGTGAGGTATGTAACTAGTTTACTCTATGCCTCAAACGATTATCCAGTAACGTGAAATATGAATTGCAAAACTGTTCCACGCTAATAATAAATACCACACAATGTGGAAATTTCAACGGCTGTTTCGATGACGAAAGCGCCATGTGCAGGAATGGGCTATCGAAGAATAAATTACGGTGGATAGGCGGCCCGGATGAGGAACGACCTCAAGAGTAAAGAACCCATCAAAGACAATTTCCAGTCACCATCCACATTAGAGGAGCCGCTCAGATTGATGTTCCACCGGGTCACCCTGGTCCAAATACGAACAATCGACAGGGTGGAATCTAAAAATGGGTCTTTAATTCATGAACTCATCTATCCCGACCGATCATGTTTTTAAGCAAAGAGACCATTTAAACATCATAAGGGCAAACGCTATTTTCTGAACCAAGGTTCGTAAGGCATTCAACTCCAGCATACACATTTAAGCGGGCTGTAATATCCTGCGGGGGGTTGTACAAATATCTGGTCCATCGCCTCCTTGAATTTCTTCGCTGAAGGCATTCTGTCACGCCGGATAGCCTGCATTTTTTAAACCCAAAAATCAGTGAAACAAAGAAATATGCGCATCATGCGGTACAAACAATTGTCGCAACTCAGGATACTTGTGTACTTTCTCTTTGAGTTGCCGAACCGCACTTCTTAACTTCAGATCACCACAGCAGTGTACCTAAAAGTTATGACCCAAGGAATAATGTGTCCAGGCACTTTTATGGATATGTCAATAGTGAACAGCTTACTGAGCATCTTATTGCACACAGATGTCAGTATGTCTCCCCGAAAATGAAAGATAACTTGGAAAAATCATCAAATACCTTTGGATATGTAGTCAAGTCATCAATCAGACGGCTTGTCTCGGTCAGTGGTTTTGTAGGTCGCGCATTGGATACTGGGTTTTGGACAGGTGAAGAGGTAGTTTGTGGAACTACGGGTGGCTCGTTTCGGTTTTTGGTTGCTTTCCTTTTCGGTGCCGGAGGAGGAGAAGCGGTCGGCTTACAAAGAGATGATCCAGTCTGGTTTGCTGAGGTAGTCGGATTGGACAACAAATTCTGAAGAAACATGATAAGAAAGGGTTCATATAGGCTATATCACCTTTCCATACGGATGGTTTGTGTACAGAACGGAGTTAATCACTGAATACTATCTACTGATACTGGATGTTCGTACGAACCAGGAAACGAAACAGCCATTCAGATTAAAGTGAGGGTAACCCAGACATTGTATTACCCTACCTTATTCTTCCTTTGCTCTTGAAACAAACCACTGTGTTGGTCGTGAATACCGATCACAGTTGTTTTGTGCTTAGCACTTAACGTCCGACAGTTCATCTTCATCAGTCTTCCTTTTTACTCAAAACAGGACTGTAAGTGAACGTAGCGTTTTACTAAGTTTGAGCTCAGACGGGATCCCATATCGCAGTCACCACTAAAACATCTAAAAGGAAGTAAGAAAACAAAATGGAGGACTTTCTGGACTAAACTGGGAACCAATTATGCCAGTTATCAACTCTTCATTCCATTCCTTCAGTATTTGTCATTTTGTTTGAGAAGTGAAATGAAATCTGTCCAGAAACACAATAGCTAGATTGATGGTCCTACTTGGTTTGCGCTCACAGCCGAAAAAAAAGTAAACCACATCTTTCACGGGTTTGCCCGTTGTTATGAGGAGATTAGGCTTTATCATGTTGCGACCTCAATAACCAAATGAGTCAAACTGGTGGATAAACATGAAGCATTAACAGTCTCTTTTCTACTGGATTGATCAATAAAAATAAGTCTGGAAGCCCTTTCCCTGATCCTCGCGTTTTTGAGTAGATTGGTCTATTGGACTTGAGTCTATCATCGACGGCCTATGAACGGGTTTTGAGAAAAACCCTTTAGTTGAGGACTAAGCGTCTTCAAGTCTGGATCGCGTTGTTCCCTCAGCTGGATTGTTCTGTTAACTGTAAGCTGGCTGCTGGCGTCTGTAACTGTCTGGTCTCCCTCCTGGCTTAGTATGTGCCATTCTGTGGACACGTCAGTCGGACATTTTCCCTCAGCTGGATTGTTCTGTTAACTGTTAGCTGGCTGCTGATGTCTGTAACTTTCTGGTCTCCATCCTAGCTTAGTATGTGCCATTCTGTGGGCACGTCAGTCGGACATCCAGGGGACTAATCACATGAACACACTCGTTTGGTGCTTCGCCTCCGCTTATCAGACATGGTTATCTTGTTTTATTACAAAAACACGTGTAAAGTCGGTTAACAGGCAGTCTTGCGCGCACTCTTTTCACTTAAATATTTCATGAGACCAAGCCCACAGAAATACTGACCCGATTCTGCTTGTAGTTTTTTTATTGTAAACTAAACAAATCTCATTCTGATTCGGGAAAAACACCTGTTGGGAATTAAGCACTCCCCATTTCCACCACAAAGTTGAAGTTGATTTCAATGTCTCTAGTCATCAGAAGATGTACAGCATACTAACGATTTTGGACTCAAGGTCCTTCACAGCTTTACACTACCCACCAAAGTTCTATAGGGGCATGGAGATTATCAGCGGGAGGGGGGCGACATTGCGTTACTTAGTTTCCTTCTACTACCGAGCAGCCACAGAATGGACACATGGAGAGTAAAACGTTGCCTGCCAGCCAAACTGTCTGCTCAAAGTATGCCTGTTGTAATAAGCTGGGCTAATATTAGGTAAAATGCGCAAAGGACACCGGGTCTATCGGGCGTAATATGACATGATGCTCAGTTGTATTTATTTCGAGGCTCATCGAAGATTTATGCAAACTACTGTTGACAGACCAACCGCCCCTAATAAGCTAATATCACATCGATTGGACGGATGTGACAAGTGCGGGCCAGACAAAAACGTGCCTTGATTAGTTGGAATGCCAACGAATCAGACTCGAAATTTTGAAGCTCAGCGCTTCTCGCCTCATCACGAAGATTCTAATGCGGCACTGTGATATGTAGAACATTCGTGATGACCCGTCGTTTGCTACATCATTGTGCTGTGTGCCGTTAACCACAAGTATCCGCTATTTGTTCATCACACCAGATGGTGACAATATAGGGAGAGATATGATATTTGATGTTCAACTTCATCGTGGACTAAATTAAGTAGCTCGTTCTAAGAAACGGTTAACTTAGGTCTTAAGTCTGCAGCGGGCTCCATGCCAAGAGTGAATAAAAACACTTGCATGTTATTGCCACAGTTTCATTGGTTAGCTTTCCATCCAACAACGTTTGACCTTGGGACTACTCATTTCCAAAATGATGTATGCGCAACTAAGTATGTGTTCAAGACATCAGAACTCGTGCTAAAATCTCATATTCCAACTACTTCACATTAGCCTGATAAATGTTCTTCAATCCAGGTGTGCAGATTACTCATTCACATTACTCAGTCGTTCAGCTGTGGCCCCCTTTCAGCGCCTAACTGCCAGGCCACCAGAGGGAAGCACGAAAGCTGGGATACTGCCAGGTTGCCCAAGCCTAGACAGGGGCAGTCGAGAGGCAGAGGTCGGGTTCGAACCACGGACCTTCCGGTCAGTAAATTCGCGCTCTAATCACAGAACCATCTCGCCACTCAGTCACGTATCAATGATCAGATGTCACACGACTATCAAGAGATCCTATAGGAAGATACAGTCGGTCGGGTCGGTCAACAAATGTGCAGATTGCTGGTGGTGATCGTTTCCAAAGGCCTTCGTGTTCATGGGATCGGACTCGGATCGCAGATGGTGATCCAATCGAGCGACCATTCCTCTCTTCCATATCCAACCTACCACAGGTGCATGTCTGTCTTAATATATAGAAGCATATAAAATAATATTTAACGCTTCTTTCCTGGAGACAAAAAGGCTCAGGGTATAACAGGCCGTAGTTTCGCAATCTGATGTATCCACAATAAAGCTTGGTCACCATCACAGCCGTTCAGGGTATCCCAGTAATTATTGGTACCTGTAGTTTGTCAACTAAGAAGCCGGATACCACTCGCTCGAACAACTTTCTCCTAGGTCTTACGCGATTATTCAGATGGGTCCACACCAAATGGGCAGAAGTACTGGGCCAGAGTTTCGAATTTAGTAGAGCTGATCGGCAAACATCGGGTATCTGTTCCGTGTGGATGAGCATCACATAATTGAGTAAATTCGGATAACATTGGAAATATGAGAACATAGAGCTCAATCCGCGCCCAGGCTTATCACTGTTCCATCTACCTTACGCGCAGTGCATGCGGAAAGGCTAAACCAGGTAACCACAATGAACAGTGTTCGATTTTCCTTCGCGAAAGAGCGCCTACTGATACTACCGCCTATTATACAAGTGAGTAGTTTCCAATGCGATGTCTGTTGCGTTCTTAGAAATCGAGAAATTAAATTGAGAAATTAAACTGCTGCTTTTTTCATAACTCCTTGGATGTTCTAACACATTCGCTCCTTATTCGTACAACCATCTGGATTGGCTCTGCGACACTTCGGGTGGGTCGATCCTTGTTTGCAGTTTTGAGTAAAACGGAGCGTTGATAATTGGATAATGGAAACCCGAGTTCGCCCCCAGTGAAAGGCTCGGTTGATGGGCTGGAGGATGATTTCTCAAACCAGTATGACTATGGATCGATAGAGTCGTCAGCTTGTGGACTTGTTGGACTACAGTGTCTTACTAGATCACTGGACTTGTGAGGCTCATCAATGGACTCCAGTGCTACAAATTCTCATCCGGTAATCACCTGTATGTTGTTTCACAATACCTGATACAGTGGTATCCTCCAGCTCTTTCCCATCTCCAGTCACCTCATGAACGGGCCGTAGTATATCAGCAGAATATGGACCTTGATTGCAAGTGATTGATTCGATTACTCCTGGTCTGGTCTGTGTCGGTCAGGGATACGAAACCAACCAACTGGGAGAAAGCTGCATTGATCACGACGTAGCTAAGCTGATGCGACCACGACTGAAAATAAATAAAGCATCTTGTCAGTTCTACTGCCAGTTATTTGTGAGCCTCCCGCTGGTTCCGTTCCCCCTATCTGAGATCATCGGCTGGCCAGACTGTTTCGACATAGGCTTGATGGCCGTCGAACCAAGCAGATAGATGGCTGGGAAACTTGGACGGTGACGAAATGGTGATTCATGCTTTGCCCAAACTCACGCAGCTCTGGTGCGGCATCGAGTTTCAGGCGGTGCCAAATAAAGCACTGTTGAAACCTTACGCTCAAACACAGAGGCCGCACCAACCAGTTCATGTCCTTATTCTGAGATCTCATGCTGACGCGCCATTTCGGTAATCTCCTGCTAAAGCGTTCGCTAACTCGAGCATGACTTTAAAGTATGTGGCATTTTGACCAATAAATCCGAGCCCACAATACGAATTACTGTTCAGAGTGTACAAGACAGGATAGTGTATTCAGTGACAGAAGGATCAGACATTCATAACAGTTTACAACAACAGCATTGCTTGCAATGAGTGAGCTAATGTGACCTTGGACAGTGAAGTGGCGAGTAAAGTGAAGTGCCCTTGAACGTTCGGTCTTCAGTTACCATTTGACCTGTTGTTTCGCATGCACGCATTCATGAACCCATAAGAAGAAAGTAAGAGAAACTCATCGTTAAATAAACTGGAGACGAGAGTTCACCTTTACGCGATTTACCATCCTATTCCAACAAGAATGTAGGATTTCGACAAACACACGCATTTGCAAATCAATTTGGTTTTTACGGAAGACTTAAATGAATCTATGGCTTATGATATTCTTCAGCTGAATAAGCCCCAATGAGGGCGAAACCGGTCGTGGGCTGTCGAAGGATTTTGCAGCACCCTTATCAGCAGTTTTCTTTATGAATGTAGGATATTTTATTCCATGCCGGTTAACTCAACATTTCCTGAAAGTGCACGGGCAAATTTGCAAACGGAAACGAAGCGTTATTCCAGTGAGTTATCCGAAGAAATCACGCCAGTCTATCATTATCAATGGCCCTTTGAGCATTTGTTCCGGACATATAAATAGTCTACGATTGCTTCTAATTTTTGTGACCGAATATCGTCGTGGATAGCTGCACACATTCAGAATAGTATTCAAAATACTCCGCCCAACAAATCGGGTGTTCCCATGGTTACAATGAAGAAACTAAGTCAACTATAGAAGCATAGATAGAAGGCTATCTTCACACCTAATTCTGTTCCATTTTCTGCGAGCAACCGGGGCAGTTGAACACAGTCACTGGTTAACCAATATTCAATAACCCAACTGTAGCTCAGTTAACGCAAAGGAATGTTAGTACACGTTTCTTTTCACTGAAAGTTATCGTCCAATAAGTACACACGCCAAACTGCCCCGTTACACAAGCGTCTGAGATAGGGCAATTAGCTGTAGCACCCTTTCCGTACCTATTTGCTATGTTACCTGAAAGAAGCACGAGGGCTGGGATACTGCCAGGTTGACAGGCCTAGACAGAGGAAGTCGAGAGAAGTCGGATTCGAACCATGGACCCTCCTGTCAGTAAATTCGCGCTCTAACCACTTGAGCCCTTAGGTAGACAGTCTGGTTGGTAGGCGACGGCCCATATTCCCATTCAAAAGTTGCCTAGTAGCAGATGGATGTCAGATGAGGAAACTCCGTCCCTCGCAGTTAATCCCAGTACTACTAAAAACGGATGGTGCTTATCTTCTGATTATTCCCAAGTATGAATCAGTTGTATGGCTTTTAGGCTTTCCAACATGGACCGGCTTCACCCACAGGATGAGCTCTCCGTTGAAAATTTCTGGATATTCTCACACTACCAGCGGCCTGTAAGTAGCTGAGACGAAGAATAAAATTCACCCGATCAATGAAACTTCTGTCTGAGAAGTCGTATTTGAGCAGCCAGTCAACAAGTGTAACAACGCGATGTGGATCCCGAGATTGAAGGATGAGTGAATGTGAGCTAATCTTCCCGCGAATTAGCCATTCGTAACCGAATGGTTAAATGTTCAAACCACTAGCCTGGAAGTCGCGGGTTCGAGACCCCCTGGTGTTTTGTGAGATGCGCATCGCTGATGATTACTAGTAAAGATGAAAAAGCTGTACAGTACTTCTGGGCTTTTCAGCCTAGAATGGCTTCATTTACTTACAACCTTTGGAAGAAACTGAATGTATTGCTGTTCGAGACGATACGAAGAAACCGAATGCGATGAGGGGATTTTAAAGTCTCTAAAAATTAATCATTTTAGCATAGGACAAACAAGTAAAAGTCGGATGACCCTCATAAAAGAAAGTATGGATAATACGCTGCGTAGTACACCGACCATGAACCTAACGCTGACATACAAAAGACCTAACCGTCCATAGCTTCCAGTTAGATTGGACCACAGTTCTCGCACAACCGCGTGAGGCTGCTGTTGAGGTAGGTGAAATCGTATCTCTACCACTTACGTTCGAACATGTCCACTGTCATCGGCCAGCTACATTTTATTTTCCAGTCCATCCTGCTTTCGTCCAGCTGGATCTCTCGAATAACATATGTCAGATTTCGAAGTTATCCAGAGTTGCAAGGCAGTTTTCGTCAGAAAACGAAGAGATTCTGTACACCTGGAGAGACCAGTCTCCCCCCAAGACACATAGCTGACTGTCACCCTGTGTTAACTGTGCACTGCTATAATTCATTCACAGAAGAAGACTACAGCTCTTGGATGCAGGGCGATCATCTTTTACGCCCATATGACAAATTGACAAATTAGCAAAACCAGATTACTTCAAGACCATTTACAAGTCAAGATAGACTCGTGTGATGCTAGCGCGTACATGACAACCTCTAGAAACTGTAAGATTCCATCAGGCCCTTGAAGAATTCGTACCGTATCCCCAAAAGTCTGAATGCCGGATGAGAGTTATGTCTTTACATTTAGAATTAATGCTGTTGCATACTTGGGAGGTCAAAGTTCAATGTACCGCTTCCACGGATGTTTTTCTTTGCCTTGTCGCATTCGTATCCGCAGTAGAAGCTTGATATCAAGAGATGTAGTTTAAGATCAAACCGGGTTCGAAGCAGCCTAATGGAGGCGTGGATTGTAGACGGTAGATTCTAACTCCTCTGCGTGTGTTTTACCAAATCCGCGATAAATTCAATGACTTTACAGTGGATGAACGGATATCGTGATGAACGTAACGATGAAAATGTACAAATAGTCTACCTTTTCAAAGGAGCTCATTCCCACGTCTCATATTCAAATGTTGTTCCTGAGAACTGGAAGACGTTTCCTTTTCTTGTTGCCGTTTTGGCCCAGCTACACTTATATGGGATCACGTCAACTCATAACGGCCAGTACTCAGTTCTCTTACTACTTTTACTGAAACAGATCCGAACCCCCTTATAAATACCGCTGCTAGAGAAAGCCCAAGTGGAAGGTAAACTTCTTCCAGCAAAGCAGATCGCTACAATATAACCAACATGCACTAAGGATCACAGTTCACACCAATAACAACTGTGCCATGTGTTTACGTAACTTCAGAACACTTGTATATGTATGTCGCAGAGAACTGTTTTTAGATTTCGTCCTCTCACCCAGTCTGAACATACATTCAATGCAAATCCGTACGCTTGAATGAGATTGGGGATCGGGCAACTAGTTTTTTGCTAAATCATCCTCCTGATGTCAGATTAACCAGAGCACACGAAACTGTCTTAAGACGTTGGGACCCGTGACGAAAACTGGACAAGCTCCACGGTGAAAACGGCGAAACATTTAGCAGTTGTTCGGTTCTCTGAGCCGGACAATCTGGTCGCAAACGTTTCGTCACCAATTGGTGTGACGTCATCAGTGCGTAGTAATTTGGCGGTGTATTGGTGTTGAACAATGCTGCGCTTGTTGACGCAAAGGGAGGGGCTTCCCTACATATCGACCCACTACGACGCATCAACCCATTACTGCGCACTACTGATGATATCATCTCAGTTGGTGACGAAAGGTTTGCAACTAAATAGCCCGGCTGGGCGAAGAAAACTACAGCCACCTATACAACCCGAGCTACCTACATTTCTCTTTAGAACATTTAGCTACGTCTTTCTTGTTATACGTTTTGTTAAGAGTATGCAATCGCAGTTTGACTACACATGGCTGATACAGGGCGTAGAAGGGAGCGAAAGGCTGGGGCAAGGTAATAGAACACATGGGTGTAGGGTTTCAAGTACAAATGCCTAAGATAGAACAGAACTCCGTCATTTGAAAAAACTTGCTCAAGCGCTTCACTGTACCGACAACACTAAGTTCCATTTAAATTAACCTCTTAACGATCTTCACTGGTGTGGCGGTGGATACTACTGATGGAGGAATGCGAGTAGTATGTTTTCTCGTAAATCCGCTTCGCATCTCCTGAAAAGTGAGATCTATTACGGAATTTGTGGAGTCGCATCTGCTTGTATTTGAGCAGTAGTCAACGAATATCCGGGAAAGTTCAGGAAGAGGCGTTCAAGGAGAAGATGGATATTCTGTTTTGTAAACAAGATACATATGGGAGCTTTGCTCCCCTGTCCAAGAGTCTGTAACTGTTCACTTGGCGTTTTCTAATAGATATCTCCGCAGCGAAGGCCTTCCTTTCACTGGTAGTGCCACGTGACATGTGAAACATGAGTTGTAGGCCACATTATACAGCCTTGGATGGCAACAGAACAACATATAAATAATACACATTCCTATTATTCCTGTCGGTGGACAATAAAGCTATTCTGAACTAAGTAGCTGAAAAAATCAGCGAAATATGTTTCTACTGTTTGATTTTCGTGTCATCAGAGGGAGAATTGCTGGCGAAACCAACCCAGAAGGAAGACGCGGATAAGAACACTTTGGACCATTGAACACTGAAGGAAAGTATAGCAGTAATTGTACCTGGATACTAATGATCGTTCAGCCGTAGCACCCTTCCGGTGCCTAGCTGCCATGTCACCCGAAGGAACCAGAAGGGCTGAAATACTGCCAGGTTGCCGAATCCAAGACAGGAGCATTCGAAATGGTTCGAAAGGGAGAGAAAGGCGGACAGTCAACAATCTTGGTCACGAGAGCCATTGGAAATGAAACATTAGATTAATTTCCCCTTGAACACACTGATCAGGCCGATGCATGATGGTGATGACTGTAGCCTCGGGACACATTGACAAACGGTGCCGACAATTTGTGGGGACCGCTTTGGAAGGAAAACAGACATCAGCGCCAAGACCGGAACGAATTAGGTATTCTGTGTTTGGGGATGCTGGGTTGCAATCGATACCCGCCATGTTTCAGACCTATTGAAGCGCATATTTTTGTCGACACGCTTGAAACGTGCGTTCAGTTTTCCTAATATAATCTCCATCTTCCACAACGGTAGGTTGAATACACGCAAACTGGTGTTGCGCACACTGCTCGAGTCGCTTTGATCAGCGATAGCTATATGTTCTACGCCTTCAACAAACAAAAATATTTTTTGCGTAGCGTGATACGTTTGCGTGAGTGCAACATTCATATTTTTCGGACGCGCTTTGCTGTACCGGTCCATTCTTATACAGTAAACGAAGAAAATATCTCTTCGGTGGTGTAAGATGAACGCCTCATGGCATTTATGGCTGGTGTGGGGTGGGTATCCTGGAGCCTGATTTGGCCATCGACATTTTGCGTTCATTGATAAACTGAAGATTATCAACCTATTTCAGATTGTAATATTTTCTTCTGGTATCCACTTGTGACACGTTCGAAGATACTATCGGCTTTATTCGTGTTTTCACCCATCCCCATAGTACATCCAGGTCCGTTTTAAAAAAAAACTATTTTTTGCACACAAAAACGATAAATTTTACTTACAAAGCAAAAAAGTTGGTGGCATAGCGCTAGTTAGTTCAACTGCCCCAACATTACCTGTCTTGTTTATGTCAAGCAAAAGCAATGCGGACGACTGACAGACCAGGACATGGGTGCATCGATCGACCGCAGCCTAGCATCTTCGGTCGCCTAATTCGTACCCATTGTGCCGTTGACGTCTATTTTTTTTCGAAAAAGGTCGCGAGAAATTGTCGATCCCCTTTTTTACCGTTCTCTGAGGCTGTACTCATCATCCCCGGGCGGCAGCCTGATCAGTGTGTTCAGGAGTATCTTACTGTAACGTTCATTTGCCGTGGTTCTCATGACCGATGAATTTGACCGTCCGGTCTTTATTCCCTTGGTTTTTGAATTTCCAATTTCCAGTGATATGCTGAACGCCTGGCAGTTTGCAGTTGATGCGTGGAAAAATCGGCACGATGGTAGTGAACTTGTGGCGTTCTGATGGCATCAACCGGAATGGTGGGGAGAACCAAGTGTTTTGCACAAAATCAGTTTGTAGATGACATGTGCCTTCAAACAAAGGCCCGCAGGTCAGATTCAGTCCATGAGGATGGTCATTGCGGCGCGACAACACATGTCATCAGATGTTAAGGCATTTCTTCTTCCTTCCAACATCGACACTGCCGATTACAATGGCGAAGCCAATATGAACATCTTTCAACACAATTGGAAGCGGTGTATCATAATTGGAACGAATGAAGGCAGAACAAGGCCGGGGTAAAACATCTTCGGATGAGTTTAGCAAATTTTTATTAGACTACAGATTGTACAGAAACCCATTTGGAGATGCAAGAGTTGATGGCAGAAAACGGCCTGGTGTAGACGCTTGATAGCTTGGTGCGCTTGGCGAAACGAGAAAAACATCAACGAACAATCGAACCTGCTATTTTATTGATCACTGTCGCGTGCAAGATTTTACAATTTATACTAAGAATGCAACTAGTCTGTCTAGGGCGAATGAAAAACAACCAACGAAATATGCTTCAACGAAAAACGGTCATTTCATTGGCAGTTATGTGGTCCGTTACATTCCGGAGCTGGCTCTCCTATGAATAAATCAAAATAAATTTCGGCTGAGGTGATCAACAATGTGTTCTTCCTCATCTTCAATGTGTTTTCACAAACCACACGCAAAGTATATGGAAAACAGTTCACAGGTTGTAACAACTTTCTCTCCTGCCCCCAAGTTACAAAATAAAATAACACTATCAGCAGTTCTGACTCATTTCCTGAATGGTATTCTAAACACGTCCGTTTATGTGAGAGAGTGATAATAATTTCAGGTTCTCAGGGTCGCTGGTGATGTCGTCAGTGTAGAGGAGAGCTGAGGCAGACTGGTAAACTGGCCACGTGCATTAGTGTGAACCGGTTTGTTCAAGGACGTCGATCAAGTGATTACCACACATTTTGAGTGGGTGGAATCACACTGAAAGGCTTGTGAAAACGGTCATTCATATTCCTTCACAATCAGAGTTGTGAATAGAATCCACTCTTTTCAAGTGAATTGTAAATAACCACGGAGAATTGTAATCGATAAATACGACAGCAAAAAAAGTTTCGTTTCCAGACAAATCAAGGGTGTCATATGGTTTTGTTACCCAGAAGCGATGCGCGGATCACCGAAGCTGGCATTGGTCCAATGGCCTGTAATCTGAAGTGATTCAAGCTTACGTGACGCTGTTTGACTCCACAACTGAGTATGGATAACACTCAGTGAATGATGAAAATCACGCGTTCAAAGTAAACCGTTTTGATTTTGGAGGCTTGCACAAAAATATTGGTAGGAAAGTTGAAAAAGTGATAAAGGACACTACTCACAAAGCTGCTGAAAATTGTTCAACAGCCCGCGACCGGTTTTGCCCTCCTTTGGGCCCATCAGGCAGACACGAGTTTACCTCAGCTTTATTTTCTACTTGAACCCAAATTGGACTGTTTTCGAGAACTGCACTCATTTGGCAAATCAATTTGATTTTCACGAGAGACTCAACTGAATCACTTTTATGATATTCCATAAATATGCCTTTGAATAACAAAATCAACGAGAAAGGTAGAACGGGGTTTGAGTTTGAACAGTGCCGCCTAAAATTATAGTTCTGCGCAGCCAATTTATCGAGCAATCGACCGAAGTCCGTGTTTACTAGATTTCGGGGGCATGAGTACAATGAAAGCTAACAAAACATGGGACTTTCTTTATGGATCTAAAAAGCTACTATTTCCCAGGATCCAGGTGAACGCCGATTGGATGGAGGGCGCCAAACTCTCGAGAGTTGAAATATAAAGGAGGAAGAAGTATCCAAGCGATAAGTTTTAGATAGAATGCGGGTGGAAGCGCAAGTTTTTGGAAATGAGACGTTTTGGGACGCACTGCAACCCTGAGAAATGGACACCCCTGAAATTCCACCTCGCGGACATTCAGTAATCGTACTTCGACCCGGTCCACTGACCGTTGAGAATTAAAGAACTATGGAACTGCGAATAACATCATTGAACAAATTACCCGACCTCAAGCACCTGCCACGAGCCCCCAGATTCTAGAATTTATCAAAACTGTTTGTTTATCGACTAATTATCATTTAATTATCAACTAATCAATGCGGTTCACGGAAGCGAAACTTGTTTCACTGCTACCGTTTTTGTACCGGAGCATTTGACGCGGCAATATACGCGAATTAAATAACATGATCTCCATT
>NW_008751727.1:1375310-1476963 GCF_000715545.1 Opisthorchis viverrini
CATCCGCTTATTAGGCACGGCTGCAGCCTTAATCCATCGTGACAGGTGTTTTGTCATTATCACGATGTAATGATTCCCACTGGTTGTCACCGGAAAGGGGCCAATGACGTAAATTAACACACAAAACGCCGAGTTCTGAGAAGGGAATACGTTTCGTAGAATGGGTTGCCCCTGTCGTATCCGCTTTGATCAGTTTGTAACGCTTACAGAAACCAAATAATCCATCACTCCACTTCTCATCCCGGGCCACTAGGCCCTCTGTCGAAGTAAGACTTACATCTTGGTGCACCCTGTGTGTGCCATCTCATAGCATTTGCAGATAAGACTCCGTCTCATGAAGCGAGATTTCACCACATCAACCGAATCAGTGGCGTTTCAGGAATTTATGCCAGCTTCATTCAGCCTCAGCCGATAAGAGACTCTGGAATGTCTCTACTTCCTTGTCTACCTCTCCGTTCTCAATGTTCCTTCCATCCCACAATTCGGCTGAAACCTTTTGTAACAAGATCCTGTCGTTATAATTTCACCAATTTGCGGGATCCAGTTTGACGATGAGATCATCGACTCCAATCATGATCTTGGGGACCTCATCTTCAGCATCTGCTCCTGACAGCCAGTCAGCCAGGTGGTGCTCCCTCCCTGGCACGTGCTAGATTGTGAAGTCGTACTTTTGCAACCGGAGCGCCAGCGAGCGAGCTTCCCGCCAGGATCCCTGGTAGTCCTGATCCATTTCAGAAGTTGTGATGGGTTTCGACATGAAACATTTGGCCAAAAAATATGGCCTCCACTCATCAAGGGCCCAGATAATCGCTGAACATTCCTTCTCAATTGTAGAGTACTTCTGTTCAGCGACTGGCATTTTCGATAACCTCATTCCTCTGCTTCAGAACTGTTTTGATCCCGCAATCACTGGCTTTCGTTCCAACGGTGAACATCTCTCCCACCCTGGGCAGTTGGAGGGTCAGTTGGCGATTCTGCGTCCGCGCTATGACAAGCTCAAAAGCCTCATTTGCTCCTCTGGTTCAGTCCAATTTCCGAGTTTGCCCGAGCAAGTCGTACAGAGGCGCAGTGATCTTGTTGAAGTCCTTAACCCTCAGGCTGTAGTACGCTGGTCGTCGAAGAAACTACCGGAAAGACTGCTTTGAATTGGGAACAGCACAATACTAGATCTGTGCATTTTTTGGCAGTGCGCTAACTTCACCATTACGCAATTTATGCCTCAGCGGTAACACCGAACTTAGCTTGAGCTGTGTCCTGGTCTGATTTATCCGCAGACCAGCTTCTCGGTTCGCTTCGATACAGCCCTCAAGTGAACCATGTGTATCCGAATTGCAGTACACAGCGATATCGTCTGCGGAAACGACAACATTCTGGGTTTCCTTACGTTACGCGAAGCACCTAGCGCCGAAATATGAATGATGCCCCAGACAAACCAAACGGCATTCGTCAAAATTGATATTGGGTAGCCTCAACCTTAAGCGCCTCTTTCTCTTGGTCTTCCGCCTTGCTTGGAAGTTGCCAGTATTCGGAATACAAATCAAACACAGTGAAATATCGGGAATGCTGAAGAGAATGGCCAATCTCCACAATCGAAGGCACAGCTACAACCCGATTTAAGGTCAATGCATCCAAGTGCCGGAATTCCACGCAACACCTGTATTTTCCGTTCGCCTTCCATACAAGCCCAACCAGGGAGTTGTACGCTCTATTGGCTTCTTTGATTATGCCATTATTTAACACCTTTTCAGTCTGTTTTTGGACATTCTCCAGCAGATGGAGCGGCATCGGGCGGGGGGCCGTAAGGTAGAAAGCGTTCTGACTACAGGGCATTTTCGTGTTCATTCCACGGGCAGAAGCAAAGCGGATCCTCATCACCCGTGAACACTTCGGAATATTGCTTAGCCACGGAACGTACTGACGGTGAGCTGCAAGACGGACGTTTTCGGACACGCAACTCACCCACGGCAGCGCTGGAATAACCGTCAAACTTGATTGCGCCATACATTGTCACAAGATTAACTTGACTTAGGTCAATCGGGGAATCTGTGGCCTTTAGAGAATCTATAGCTCGGCTGATCAAGAACGCACGCTGTACAAAGTTGTCACCTAGGCGCATCGGCTGCGTTGACAATCAATGAATCTTCATTCGATATCCACCCACTGCTAGCATGACTAGCGCGCACGGTCTGCGTTCAGCTTTGTTCGTTCTCCACCTCAACGATAAGCCTTCACCTGAGTCAGTCAAACATAACTCATTCTTCCCGTCAATCTGGATCATGGCCCGTATGTTGGATTGTTTCAATGCGCTAATCGCGACCCACTCAGGAAAAGAAGAGCGCTCAAAATTTTTTATCAGCTGCAGGTGATCGAGTGCGGGGACACTGATTGTTCCAGTGGCCAGACGTGCCACACATCTAAACCGTCTGGTTTGAGCGTGTTCCGTCTCCGCCATCCGCTTATTAGGCACGGCTGCAGCCTTAATCCATCGTGACAGGTGTTTTGTCATTATCACGATGTAATGATTCCCACTGGTTGTCACCGGAAAGGGGCCAATGACGTAAATTAACACACAAAACGCCGAGTTCTGAGAAGGGAATACGTTTCGTAGAATGGGTTGCCCCTGTCGTATCCGCTTTGATCAGTTTGTAACGCTTACAGAAACCAAATAATCCATCACTCCACTTCTCATCCCGGGCCACTAGGCCCTCTGTCGAAGTAAGACTTACATCTTGGTGCACCCTGTGTGTGCCATCTCATAGCATTTGCAGATAAGACTCCGTCTCATGAAGCGAGATTTCACCACATCAACCGAATCAGTGGCGTTTCAGGAATTTATGCCAGCTTCATTCAGCCTCAGCCGATAAGAGACTCTGGAATGTCTCTACTTCCTTGTCTACCTCTCCGTTCTCAATGTTCCTTCCATCCCACAATTCGGCTGAAACCTTTTGTAACAAGATCCTGTCGTTATAATTTCACCAATTTGCGGGATCCAGTTTGACGATGAGATCATCGACTCCAATCATGATCTTGGGGACCTCATCTTCAGCATCTGCTCCTGACAGCCAGTCAGCCAGGTGGTGCTCCCTCCCTGGCACGTGCTAGATTGTGAAGTCGTACTTTTGCAACCGGAGCGCCAGCGAGCGAGCTTCCCGCCAGGATCCCTGGTAGTCCTGATCCATTTCAGAAGTTGTGATGGGTTTCGACATGAAACATTTGGCCAAAAAATATGGCCTCCACTCATCAAGGAGATAGATAATCGCTGAACATTCCTTCTCAATTGTAGAGGACTTCTGTTCAGCGACTGGCATTTTCGATAACCTCATTCCTCTGCGAACTGTTTTATTTTCGATAACCTCATTCCTCTGCTTCAGAACTGTTTTGATCCCGCAATCACTGGCTTTCGTTCCAACGGTGAACATCTCTCCCACCCTGGGCAGTTGGAGGGTCAGTTGGCGATTCTGCGTCCGCGCTATGACAAGCTCAAAAGCCTCATTTGCTCCTCTGGTTCAGTCCAATTTCCGAGTTTGCCCGAGCAAGTCGTACAGAGGCGCAGTGATCTTGTTGAAGTCCTTAACCCTCAGGCTGTAGTACGCTGGTCGTCGAAGAAACTACCGGAAAGACTGCTTTGAATTGGGAACAGCACAATACTAGATCTGTGCATTTTTTGGCAGTGCGCTAACTTCACCATTACGCAATTTATGCCTCAGCGGTAACACCGAACTTAGCTTGAGCTGTGTCCTGGTCTGATTTATCCGCAGACCAGCTTCTCGGTTCGCTTCGATACAGCCCTCAAGTGAACCATGTGTATCCGAATTGCAGTACACAGCGATATCGTCTGCGGAAACGACAACATTCTGGGTTTCCTTACGTTACGCGAAGCACCTAGCGCCGAAATATGAATGATGCCCCAGACAAACCAAACGGCATTCGTCAAAATTGATATTGGGTAGCCTCAACCTTAAGCGCCTCTTTCTCTTGGTCTTCCGCCTTGCTTGGAAGTTGCCAGTATTCGGAATACAAATCAAACACAGTGAAATATCGGGAATGCTGAAGAGAATGGCCAATCTCCACAATCGAAGGCACAGCTACAACCCGATTTAAGGTCAATGCATCCAAGTGCCGGAATTCCACGCAACACCTGTATTTTCCGTTCGCCTTCCATACAAGCCCAACCAGGGAGTTGTACGCTCTATTGGCTTCTTTGATTATGCCATTATTTAACACCTTTTCAGTCTGTTTTTGGACATTCTCCAGCAGATGGAGCGGCATCGGGCGGGGGGCCGTAAGGTAGAAAGCGTTCTGACTACAGGGCATTTTCGTGTTCATTCCACGGGCAGAAGCAAAGCGGATCCTCATCACCCGTGAACACTTCGGAATATTGCTTAGCCACGGAACGTACTGACGGTGAGCTGCAAGACGGACGTTTTCGGACACGCAACTCACCCACGGCAGCGCTGGAATAACCGTCAAACTTGATTGCGCCATACATTGTCACAAGATTAACTTGACTTAGGTCAATCGGGGAATCTGTGGCCTTTAGAGAATCTATAGCTCGGCTGATCAAGAACGCACGCTGTACAAAGTTGTCACCTAGGCGCATCGGCTGCGTTGACAATCAATGAATCTTCATTCGATATCCACCCACTGCTAGCATGACTAGCGCGCACGGTCTGCGTTCAGCTTTGTTCGTTCTCCACCTCAACGATAAGCCTTCACCTGAGTCAGTCAAACATAACTCATTCTTCCCGTCAATCTGGATCATGGCCCGTATGTTGGATTGTTTCAATGCGCTAATCGCGACCCACTCAGGAAAAGAATTGGAGGTTGCTTCTAATTTCGGCTCAGTTACAGTAAAGCTCGGATGCGATTTAAAACTTCTGAAAGAAAACTGACGTGTTTATGGCAGACAGAAGAAACCGGACCACACTTCTACTGAAATGTCCACAGCTTCCTAAAACAGTTGAATGTAAATCTGTAGAGGGGAACGCCTGATCGACGAACTGTATTGCGATAAAAAAAACAATTTTAATGGTAGCTGCCCTCAGTCCAGGATTCAATACAAGCTAGAAGTCCCGTTTCTTTCCATAACGAACAGAAATTCCAAGGGGAGTCGCCAAAACTTGGAAATCTGTTCTTCTGGCCGAATAAAATGAGCGGTTTCAACGGCGTTTTAAGAGCAACGCTGAAGAAAGGAGATTCAGTCGTCTTCAAAGTTTTGAGACGTATTTTTGATGGTCCTATTGCTTTGTAAACAAAGAATTTTGTCAACTGAAACGTAGATAAAAGGACCTCCAAATATTACCGATTGTTGACGGAGGGTATCTTGCGTAGCAGAGTAAATTACGCTGGAGCCTTGCGTGAATAAGCCACCATAAAGTTGGGATACATGAAATCGCCCTATCGCTTTCGCCTTTCTTGGAAGAATAATGGGGAAATTCAATCTTGGACGAAGAATTCGCTAAAAATGTGCCTAAAATATACTAAATGCTGTAGGAAGGAATATAATAATATCCTATTCATCAAAGCATGCGAATAGGTACAATAACAATGGAGTTCAGAGAAGAATGACAGATTTCGTTGTATGGAACATATGACCATCACATTAATCCATCTCTCTTGTAAACTGTAGACCTAGAATTAACTGCAGATTGTGTGTGCGTAAGCTAATTTGTGGTTTTGATGTTGCTAACATAAGAGACTAGAAGTATAGCTGCAATTTCGCGTCGAATTTTTTAACAGAGCAAGCCAGGTTCTCTGCAGTCAGAAGTATACCCGTGTCAGCGTTCCACTATATGAATAAACGTTTCGCACTTTAACAGCAATGCAGTTTACACCAACTTCTGTAAGAGCCGTACACTGATAATCAACATCAGCCTCGACGCACTCGTCAGTTGGTCAAGATGGCATGCAAAAATTATCCTTTTCATCTAATCAAGAGCATTTCAAGCTTCAAGATGACACACGGGGGGCTATCAACATCTTCCGATGATCTATGTCTTGTCTTGGTCATCCCCCACAGTTAATTGCTTCTTTACAATCTAGCATTTGTCTTCAAACTCAAACAAAAGGTGACCACTGAAAACCAAAATAAAACTCACTTCAGAATCACCATAAGGCTGAGCAAGTGTTGTCACCAGAGCTGTTTGTTCCTGTTCATGAAACATAGTTTCAGGATCTGCATTCCAATCTATCAGGTGCCCTTCAACGCGTTCACGGTGGGATAGAGGCGTAGAATTTTCGGTTGTTCGTAGATAGGGAGACGTGTGCCTTGGAGATACCGAGCCATCAACAGTTACAGGTTGATCTCCAGAACGAAGATTTGACTGACCCTTTCCTTCTTCCTCTTCCTCACCTGTAGAGACAAGAAGAAATATTCAGTGTTTCATCTTGGTACCGATGACAACATCGGATCTGTTAAAACAGTACCATTTGATCTCATACACATAATTCCCTCCATAGAGATAAATACAGTGTATCCTCCGAAGTAGGAAACGTTCTCCACTCACTGAAAAAGACACTTCATCGCATTCTATGAGAGTTCGGCGATTTCGGCCACACTATTACCTAACGGGGATCGTCTTCTAACTCGATCAGTTTGTGCCTGCTTAGATGGGGATCACCAGAAAAATATTCGACGAAGACGATTCAACAAACTCGAAGCTAATCAAAGAGTATCACCGGAGAGTAAAGGGCTGGATTTGGTCAAAAAAGGGCGTGCGTCTCGGTTGCCTCGCAACTCGTCATTACCACCGAAGAAGTGAGTAGAAAAGTGAACGCCAGTAATAGCCAGCTAGTTGAGTTAAACAACGTGGGTGTAACGGTGATACTACTGATGGGGAGGTACGCGAGTAGTATGTGTTGTTCTTGGAATTTCGCTTTGCGTCTCCTGGAAAGGGGAGATCTGTTGCGGAATTTGTAGGGTCGCTTTGTAACATTTACTTGGATTCGAGAGAGGAATGATTGGAGTCAATGAAAATCCAGCAAACTTGAGTTAAACAACGTGGGTGTAACGGTGATACTACTGATGGGGAGGTACGCGAGTAGTATGTGTTGTTCTTGGAATTTCGCTTTGCGTCTCCTGGAAAGGGGAGATCTGTTGCGGAATTTGTAGGGTCGCTTTGTAACATTTACTTGGATTCGAGAGAGGAATGATTGGAGTCAATGAAAATCCAGAAAACTTCAAGGGGACGCGTTCAGGAGAAGATGGGTTTCCAGTTTTTGTAAATAGGATGCAAATGAGAGTTTTGCTTCCCTGTCCAATGGTCTGTAACCGGTTAGTTGGCATTTTCTAATAAACAACTCCGCGGCGAAGGCCCTCTTCCTTTCATGGGCAGCATTTCCACACCAGGAGAGGTTTGAGTGCTCTGACACGTAGGTTACAATGTCCTAAGAACCCTATGGGACTTAAAAAGAGACAGTATCGGCTTACTCTGTGTGGCTGAAAGGTAGAACTTTGAATGACAGGGTGGTGACGCAAAAGAGTTGCTCAAATAGAAGAGTTCTCAAGAGAAAATATCACATTCGTCCTTAGGGCGTTGCTCGTCGTGAACAACCTACATTCCAAAAAAGATTCAAATACAAGAAGAAGGGCAAACAATGATAACCGATTCATCTCCAAAACGACTCAAACGTCGTCTAACGGCCAGAGTAAACTACTAATACCTTTTCCACCTCGCCTCCTCAAGTATGAACTTCGATTACCAAGTTCTATAGGCGGTCTCTTTGCAGCAACTACAGTGCATGTTGTCATTGCTAGCTACGATCGGACGACACAACAGTACACACTAACAAAGAACAAAGTATATTGTTTACACTGCCGAATGTAGGACGTAATCAAAGTAAAACCTAAAGATGGCTGTTGTAACTTCAGGTCACCTCGGTTGTTACCCCTTTGGTGAGCTGTTCAGTCCGACAACCAGGTTCTTTATCATCAAACAATCTACACGGTTTCGAATCAATAGGGTGATTTTGGAGGAACTATTGTGGACAATGGTGTTCTGGAGGCCATCTAATCACGTGAGACCTCATCTGGCAAAAGCCCAGATGGGGTGGTCACACACGCACATCAGAATAAGCACTGTTCGCGTGGATCGCGTAGCTGAAACGATGCACAGTGAGAATGAAACGCAGTTAGCTGAGCTTTGAGGTTTCGGAATAGGCTGACCGAGGTTTACACAAAGAAACCTCGCGATACTTTGAGATTCTACTCACTAGTCACGGAACATTTATAATCAGCAAGGCAAGTAACCGGATTAGAGGTGATCATCCGATGAATCTGTAAAAACAAATAGCAAGCCAAAAAAGGTGTGACGAGCGGTGTGTCGCGCGCAGACAAAATCTAGTAACTCGGCAGATTATAACCTCTAGTTAAAGGACAGGCAATTAGGGTTTTTTGCGAACTTATTTCAAGACTTGACTTGTTTCAAGTTCATGAACCGAGCACAACTTGTGACTGCCAACAGCACTAGTGTGATTTCGAGTGACGTTTAGTTATCTAGCTGAACGGTTCAGTTCAGCACTCAAGAATAATTCTTCTAACCCAATAGGCACAACACTGGATGACTCTTCCATTAGAATTTCAGCCGCGACGCGCAATACTGTCAGTTTGTCTGAGCTTAGAATCCCATAAATTCGAATCGATAAGTCGCATCTTAGCCTCGGTGTCCGCTAACGCTCGTTTCACGTGTATTCAAGGTTGGGCAGTAGACAAAACTACATTTGGCTTTTATCTTGGAAGTGGGTTCGGTCTGTAAATAAAAGCTTGAAAGAACTGTATACAGTTGGTTTTTTCTAGCTAAAATTCATCAGCAGTGTCCATCCAGCGAATCTCCAAGACGATTTTCAACCGCAACCCTTTGAATCGTGGTTTGAGGCCTATCAATTAGTTACGAATGATTGATGAGTAAGTGATTAACTTACAAGGGTAGGTCTCTCATCCCTCCAAGACGCGGTACAGACCAAGTGATCCTGTGTCGACTGGCTCCACTGGCTCAAAGGCCTATGCAACTTCCTAATGGTTCCGAATGAAGCTTTTGCGCTATTCCCTATAGGTTTAATTCACTTAGAGAATCTATCATACAGACTTCATATCAGGAATCGCTTGTAGGAGAAAAACAATATACCGGGGAGCGAAAAGAGTGAACGTGTATTATTTGGTAATCAAATTACGTCCAACAGAGCCACTTCCACAAGAAGTCAAACTATCGACGGATGCGTGACCACAAGCGTGGACGAGCATGACAAAGTTACATTGATCAACTGGCCCGGGAGCAGTAAACAAATTTTAAAGCTAGATGGAGCGAAATTGCTCTCTGGTTGCGGTGGCTAAACACAGTAAGTGTGGCTATCTACGAGGGTCAACTTCAGAAATCAGGTCCCAAGGCCGGTGGATTAGTCAGACGTCGGTATTGCTAGTCGGACAAGGGGCCAGTAAAACGCCATAACCCTGTTATAAAGCAAGCGGGCAACATCAAGTACGTTGTGTTTAACCGAAATATTGTACAGAAAGGCTTGTTGAGGGTACGATAAACTCCGTCACTGGAATAGGAGAGCTATTCGATTTCCCTCTGTCGGATGTTATCTGTCGCTGCACACTGCCTGTGTGTGTATGCTTAAAAGCTGTGAATGGCCATGCACAGACGGAAAATTTTCACATTTCCTGTTATACGACTGCTAGGCAACGCATACGGCAAGGAGGAAACACAAGTGAACTGGCTGCAAATGTGTTCACCAAAATATGCTAAATACTGCAGAGTTCGCATTGCATGACCTTCAACGTTTGTTTGTTCCTCCTGGACTAAAAATTTGCATATGGATCTTGACGATGTGCAGGAGATTCTTTCAACAAGTAATGTTGATACATTATAAATGGATATTTATCCAGCAGGTAATTTTTTTACCTAGAAGTTGATGGGTTGGCTATGTAGTTGAGTAGTCACTGGCATTAAGCTGAAGCCTAAATGATACCCAAGTTTACATTGGTCCTCAGTTGAATGTGCTAGAGAAAGACCCCCTCGTGTTTCAGTTGAGAAAATGCTCAGGTGTTCAAGTATTTTCCTTGACATTGCTACTTAATTAATGTCATACTGAGAACTGTTATGCCATATATTCAAAATGGGATATTCATGAATTGACATATGAGGTTAGTGCACAGATCTCCAAGACTCGTGTCGGGTTTGCCAATTGAAGACACCTATGGCGGCAAAGCGTCCCTGAATCTCAAGGGACGTGTGTATCAGGCTACGCTACGGGCTGTTTTGTTGTATGGATGTGAGACTTGGCCTGTTCGAGCAGTGGAACTAAGAGGTCCTCAGGTGTTCGACAACCAGTGTCTCAGGATCATATCTCAGGTGGGTTGGTGTCAGCTAATCCGTAACGAGACAATCAGAAAGCGAGTGTTCGGTTGTGATACGGATACTTCAATCCAAGAATGTATCCAGCAGCCGAAGGTGCGTTGATTAGATCATGTATTGCGCGTATCAAACCATCAGTTTCCAAAGAAAGTGTTGTTTCCCGCACACCGTTAACAATGACCTTCCAAGTTTCTTTTTTTAGACTTCGATACAAGCTTCGATGGAAGAAGAGATCTTACACCACTAGTAATAATCATCAATGATGACGGGAGATTCCGGAATGTGGAAACAGGTCACTGTGTTTTAATGGAGACTTCCGATAAAAAATATGAATAGTGGCCTGAGGATTCAAGGGAGTAGAACATGTTTGCTGGTAGAGATTCAGGAATTTTCAATCGCCAGTTCGTTTAGTAAGTGAATTCAATCTATGCTGAGAAGCTGAGAAGTACTGAACAGCTGTTTCATTCTTATCGGGAGTCATCAACATGCGCATTTCACTAACCACCAGAGTAATTCGAACCCGCGACCTCCTGACCGGTAGGTTAGACACTAAACCGACGGGCTAATCGGCGCGAAGCATGTGACCCGCGCTGTTTGCCGTATCTTCCAATACAAACGTACTGTGCGTATCTTTCCGCTATAGAGCAAAGATAGACGCAATGGGTTCTACTCTCTCCAGTTCAACACCAACGATTTAGTTACTGTCAGAGAGCAGTCAACTCCAGACATACTGGAAAGAAAAAACTGGGTGAAATCGAGGCTTTGATTTGATCTCAAGGTTAAGACTAAACTACCAAAGGAACGGCTGCCGCACCAAAACACATTTATCTTGGACTGTACCACAGTTTTATATTTCAGACCTAGCACAACAATTTTAACTGTGTTTGGAGACCAACTGCAAGTCCAGCGTGGTAACAAGCATTTCAAGTTCTGCTACCCAGCTGTTGCACAAAAGCTACTAACCAAAGATTTCCTAATGAAAATCCGATGCATACAGAGTCCAGGTTTTCAGATGAGATCTGAATTAACATTCGAATTTTTAAAGGTGCTGGTGTTTGAGATTCAAAACTCAAAGAAAAATTAGCATCCTGTGGGAGTGTCACGATCAGATATAACTTAAGGCGGACTGTTGCTCTGTAGTTTTATACTGAAACTGATGCACCGCAGTTTCAATCGATTTCCGGTGCGTATGCATGAGTTCAGAGTTGTGCACCAATTTCAGATTTGTGTATATATATACAAATAGTGTGAAAAAACTAACCATCTCATTAGACGGACGGAATGCGTTATATATTTAGTCCCCTCAAGAGACTCGTTACTTTCGACTTTCCTTTAGAATGTCATCAGCCTTAGTATCACCTACGTGCAGCATACCAGCAAGTCACGTGACTGAAGATTGGGGACCATGGGAAAACAACGTGAAACTGTCCTAGATATTGGTCGAAAACGGGCCTTGTCGAATATGTTATTTGAACTTCTTGCAATATTTAGAGAGATTGCAACGTAAGTTTTGCACTTGTGATTTTTCCTGTCTGCTGTAACTAACTTCTGTTCCCGCTCCTGAGCCTTAGTATCGCCAACAAGGAACACAACAGCTTTATTGCGAACAATCGAGTGCAAAAGGTACAAGAGGCCTCGCGGTATTTAAAGGGCACTTTTGACATTGATCCAGGATGCGTGATCGGCTTTTGTCGAACACCCATCACCATCGACCGTGCTTCTGTGAAATGCCTTAACGCTAATTATCGTCGGCCGTTGCTAAAATTGACTGACAGCTCGGGTGTTTGATCGAAAGCCGGCTTTTCTGGCCTGGATGCCTGGCGGTTTCCCTTCTGTGATTTTGGTGGGGTTTGAATGTCCCAATAAGCTTCAGGCATTCTGGCAGCTGACCTTCCTGATACTGTTTAACCTGATTCCTTCTGAGCGTGCGTAAACACACGTCAAGAGATACCATCAATGAGATCGCCAACTTCCAAAGGATTCAAATTCAGTCTTTATCTGCTCTGGTCTCGGGTTGCTACCCTAAAGTTCCCACGACCTGATCGCATCACCAGTTAGAGTAAGGATTTCCCATACTTTTCAACCGTGCGCTCATCTGCCATTTTCATGGAGAGCTGTAGGCCGGATGCAAAAGTGAATCGAATCATTCGGTGAAACGCTTCCACAGTTTTGCTCCATGCAGTGACAGTCTACCTACACTGGCTAGCTTTGACCCGTCCTATTCAATTTCCATTGTGACCTATTCAGAATAAGTTTATCACTTTCCCCGTAGCAAAAGCCAACGCAACTCGGCCACCACGTGACCATCTATACTGTTCGCGTCCAGAAAGACATCTTAACTCGAGAACAAACACCACTTTCCCCGTAGCAAAAGCCAACGCAACTGGGCCACCACGTGACCAGAAAGACATCTTAACTCAAGAACAAACACTGGGTTATAGCCACTTCACCAGCGTCTACCAATATGGGACGAGCTTTTTCAGTCAAGGGTCCCTCAACCTGCATAGAAAATTTGTCTTAAAATGTTGCGTACGCAAGAAGTACTAATATATTCATATGCACATTATTGAGCCTCCGAATCAGCCCCGCAGCCATTGTCAGCCCAGAATTCGCAAAATCATGATAGAAATGGCTCGGCGTCAGGTATCTGAGAGGAAGTGTGACAGAACAAAATGACGGATGTCGGAACGGACCTCTTCAAAACTTTCAGACCACCAGTGAAGGAATTCATTGAAGTTTGGTGAGGTTAACCGCAAAAACCACTTGTTTCACGACACAGGATTTCACATGGAGCGCTTGGTGACGTCCTGTCCTCACAATATGTTCACTACCCGACTGTTGCTTCCTACCGAGCTGAATTCTATACTTCCTGTTGTCCTTCTGTGAGTGTTAGTTGCTGATGGATGTTAACTCTTTCGTCGATCCCACACAAGATTTGTGAGTTACTTAAAGCATCCACAGAGTACTACCATTGGTTTTTTTTTCAAGTTACCAGCTGTTGGATTCGGTCAGCGTTTCCTATTTTCAACACAACATCGTCTCCAGCAAGGCTTATATTTGGAGATCAAGCACGGTATTCTCACCCGGAGGAAACACCCTCAGCAAGGAAACAACAATGCGTACCATTCGAATATTCAGGCACTGTAATCGCCCATCAAGGAAACAACCTTCTAGAACGGATAGGAAATGCCGTATATCAAAGATGCGGACTTTCCGGTTGGCAGCCGAATGTAAGTAGTCAAGATCATAAGCGGCGCTGGAGCACTATCGCATCACATCAGATGGCCGCTCTTGAACTGAGTTAAATCGATCAGAACAGTAACTGGTTCAGAATATGCACAGAGCACCATTCATTGAACGTGGTTGAATTCCCAGCACAGAACAAAGGACAATGAGGCCGGAATAATCGATGAAGCAACACACTGTAACTTGAAATTTCCCTGCATCCAAATAACTAGCTGTTTGCACTGTTACTAAAAACATCCTTATTTGCAATTAGAAAAGCGTCATTAAAGTTACTCGCTAGTAGTGACGTGGAAGCGACAAAACTGCACAGATTTACCACATCGAATGGATCCCTATGATTAGACACTCTTTAGAGTAGGAATTTCGGAGGAAACGAAACGTCCACCTATGTACCCATGAAAAATCCTCAAAACTTTGGGTAAAAGTTCACCCTTTCTGTCTCTCTGAAGTTGAGGGGACGAAATTTATTGATGAAAAAAGGAACTTCCGTAAACAATTTTCTTGTGTAGAGCACGATTTTTCATAGGGCTAAGAATACTCAAAATATGCAAAGCATGAAGTCAAACGCTAAGTAGCTTATCATATTCACAATGCAGGTGTCATGCTGAATAAATATAACATGATACATAGAAAAATGTCGCAGTCCAGGGGCAGACCGGAAGTGATCTCGTCTGAAAATCACTCTAATCTGTAATTGGACCTTCAGGAAAACAGATCCGAAAGATTCCAAGATGTTTTTCTGACGGGATTGTTTTCTCATTCATGAGTTCTGAACTGTGGCAGTAAAATCTCGTATTTACCCAGGCGTTTTGCGACAGCTTACGTGAGGTTAAGAAGGAATTTCCCATCCAATCTGAACTGAATGTTCTTGTTTGTCTGTGATTCAAACCTGCTAGCAAAACATGGTTAACTTACATTAAAGGCGTCATCTAGGGCGACAAAAATGAGTGGTTCTCTATCTAGCTGAACGGAAGAACAATTAGAAACCAGATAAGCTATCTGATGATATCCTGACATCTTTATTAGACAAAAAGCGGTGACGACAAGCCGATTGCTGCATGTTACAATCTAGCGGCAATACCTTTGGCCTAAATTTTAACCGTGAAATGTTCCGAAGAAAAGTGCTGTATATGTGCACCCAAGGTTAAATTATCGATCAGGTCAAACCTTGTTCATTATTATGATAGGTTAGTATATCAGCTGTGCTTACGACACAAAACTTCAGGAGTCAGGCTGGGATTCACACGTATTTATGATTCGCCAACCCTACCCCTAGTTCAGGTGGTTGAACTCAAACAAAAACCACCAAAGACATTAACTTATCAAGTATTCTTGGAAAAGCGGCGAAAACAATAACGATTGTAGAAAGCACTCAACGTACTGGAATACTACTTAATCCTCCATACTTCGGTCACAATACCTTCCACCAGAAGATTAAGTGGACAAAAGTTAAAACGAACGGTTCTGTGTGCATACCAAAGGATAGATTATCGGCTAAGTCAAAAAAAGTCATCATCATCATCATCATTGTCAGCTGTACTCGTCGTACAGTGGTTGTAGCTGCCGCAGTTTCATTCACCGATGGTTTTGGGGGGGGGGGTAGGTAGCTGCGCGTTGCAGGCGGGAGCTGATAAATTGGTGCATAAATCCAGCACTGTCAGTGGGCTGTCAAGTGGGAGCGGGTTGGAAAAGGAGCAATGCATTGAAGGCAATAGCTTGGATGCACGAGCGCCATTGAGGGCGCGACTGGGCCATATCTGACAATGTCTCTAGCCATTGATGTGGCCCGTCTCGGGGTCCCCATCCAGGAAGACGGCAGTGACCAGCGCCCAGCTGGCGTCCAGCTGCCATGCCACCCGAAGGAGGTACAAGGACTGTGTTGCCCAAACCTAGGTTGGGGGGTCGAGATGCAGAGGTCGGTTTCGAACCACGGACCTTCCGGTTACTAAATTCGCGCTCTAACCACTGAGCCATCTCGACAGTCGAAAGTGGACTTGTAAAACAGAACTCGCTAATACGTCACACTAGCGCAGCAGGTGAACTTGTAATAAAAACTCTTGAGTGACAGTCGGCCAAAAAATATGATTTAATTGTGAAGATAAAACCATCAATTTCCTATTCGGTTCTGAGAGTCTTTTTATAATGGAGGGAAAATCGTAATTGAAAATAATTCAGCACCCCAGAAACTGTGTTCTCGAAGCGGATTTTCCTAAAGAGAGGAGGACTATACCGAACTTTGATTATTCAAGTAAACGTTTAAAAAGTTCGCGTATGAAAAGTGATTTCTGAAGGTAACCGAACCGGTAAGAGGTTTCGAACTGTACTCAAAAGAACAAGTTGTGTGCAGTGCTGAAGGATGCTGGTATGAGCAGAAAGTTATCCACCACCTGGTTGCCAGCAGCTAAGTGAAGTGATTGTGGAAAAAATGTATATAGCCCGGCTGAAAAGTGCATAACATGAGGCTGAACATCCCACTAGCCTACGAGAGAGAATATGAAGCCAAAAAGGGCAAAAAATAGTAGTGAACTGCCGAACAGCTCTCAGCAACATTATGAGTAGTGTGTACAGCCGGGAAAATGTACTGGAATATTTCGAGTATTGTGCCAACCGAAATATGAGGCAGCTTTTATGCTTCATATTCAGTTGAAGAATATCACAAACGAGAAATTCAGTTGACTTCCTCATTAACACTGAAGTAATTTGCAAATGAGTGTAGTTTTCTACTTACGTACAATTTGGTGTTCAAATAGAACACATGGTTGTTGGAACCGCCGGGACCGCACCTACCTAATACGCCCTAATGAGGGTGAAACCGGGAGCTGAGTGTCCACTGGTTCTTGATAACGCAAATAGTATGGTTCGTCTCTTAGAAGAGCAACATGGTGGTAATGACGGCATTGCTGACGCGCTTTTAAAAACTAACTCCTTACGTAGAAAAACTGCTGACACATCAAACACGACATCCAGGAGGCAGAGGTAGGGGGTACTTAGGATTCATCACAATTTCGATCTGTGTTAGCGTTCAGGTACATAAGGTTATAAGGGTTAAAAAACCCTACAACCTTACAAGACACATAACATGTATTCGAAAAACTCCTGTTGCTTCGAAAAGCAGCATGCAACTGGGAAAGCATAAGAAAAGTGAACTCTTCTGATTTGGAAAGTGGACTAGCAGCAAAGCGTTCAGCACGGAACTGAGGAAAACGCATGAAGTGTGATTTTAAGCACTGGTTTTCGAAAGTATCCGGTTTCTGAAACAACTGATAGGATCGGAAATTTTTTGGAGCGATATGTATCCTCAAAACTGGGTTGGTCTTATCCGCCTCACAAGGGATATAACGACTGACCACTGAAAAGACAAGTGAAATTAGGCCAGAAAAATCACTTATGAATTTGGTGGCCAAATCCGAAAAAGCGAAAGCAACCATTTACACCACATGGATGTGCTAACGAGGATTAGTCATATGATTTCAGGGAAGGCATGACTGTCATTACGACCACAAAACGAGTGAACAAATGAAGTCAAAGACCCTTTCGGGAAGCGAAAATGTCCCATTAGTATCACGGTCTATCGAGAGTCGCTAGCGAACCGATAGACTAACGATTGAACGAGACTCACTTGGCGAAAGTAACAGAGTATCTTGATCTAGCGACGAAATGATTGTACTGGAACGAGTGATGCCTGGTGAGTTGACTTCTTTCGACGACGAGGACGATAGTAGTTCGGATTCCGTATAAGGAGTCGGTCGATCCGACGAACTTTGTGGGTGACAATCGCCATCGTGCAGCGAATTACTTACACGGATGACTTGAACCTCAGCACGATCAAGTTCGTCCGGGTTAGCCAAATCAAACGACTGTGGGCCGTCATATGCTTGGCAAACAGAACATCAAGGAACGAAAGTAACGATCGGATTCGTCGAAAATGGAGTTGGCAATAATAATAATAATAATAATAATAATAATAATAATAATAAATGCATTGCATGATGAAGACTGACTGAACCTGGTTAACAGTCGGATTAAGACCGTTGAAATTTGAAAAGGAAAGGTTTCTCATTTTTCTAGATGAATTAGAGGCATGTATTCCAACCCTGAAAGTTCGCAAACCCCAAGAGACTGTAGAAGCCGTTGGGCTATTCGGACGGCAAATCAGAGTATGAGATGGATCATTTGTAGCCAACTTGGAGCAACGAACGGAAAGACGTGATGAACACAGATGGGTGGAGATTGAGGCTTTCCCGTCCTCATCGTAACTAATGAGCATAAGTTTAAAAGTATTCCTTTAACCGCGGTGTTCATTTTAGTAATATCGGCGTGGAAAATTGACGCTTCGCTGTAATACAACCTTGCGAAATCATAAAAATAAAGCTTACAATGGGAGAAGCGGTGGTCTAATGGTAACCTAAAACTACTATCCGAGGTGAATGCGGAGAGTGTCGAACAGAGTGCAATAGTGTGGATACCACCGAAATAATGCTTACTAGCATACTTTCAGTGTCTCCAGGCACATACAGGTGGGACCCAGTCGCGCCAAAGTCAGACAAATGGAACCGAGGAGTGAAATCCCGGGCAAACGGCTTGGTAAAACATCAAAATTAGCAGCTCCCTAATAGACTGGAAGCTTTTGTTTCTTGGGGTAAGATGCCTGAGTGGTTCGAGCACGAATTTACTGGCCACGAGATCTCTGGTTCCCGACCTCTGTCTCTCGAATTCCACTGTCTAGGCTTGGGCAGTATCTCAGACATCTTGCTTCCTTCTGATGGTATGGCAGTTAAACACCGAAAGGGAGCTACGGTCAGACGATTTTTTTAGTTTGCCATTCTACCGTCTAACGTCGTTTGACTTCGCTTTATCCATAATCTTTACAGGTGTTTCGTAAAGCAAGGAAGCGGATGGGAGGCAGAGGCGCTAACTTTTGTTGAAGAGCGGACAAAAAAATTGCTCAGCTTAGCTGCCATGCCACCTGAAGGAACCACGGGGGCTGAGATACTGCCAGGTTGCCCAAGCCTAGACAGGGGAAGTCGAAAGGCAGAGGTTGGGTTCCAACCACGGACCTTCCGGTCAGTAACTCCGTGCTCTAACCACTTGAGCCATCTTGCCCCCTTTTAGGACAAAAGCATAAGCGTAAGGCGGTATCCATTGCAACCTGGTTGAGGATGGGGGAATAGATGCATCAAACTGAGGAAGAATTCGGGTTTTGTTTAGGAAAGTATACCTCCAGAATGCGAAGAGAAAATGATGCACACTGTTGACATATTGAATGTTAATAAACACCACGTCAGTGTGTTTGGTCTCCTAGATATCGCGAGAAAGAACAGTTTCCCGACTACTAAGTGTGTCAAGTTTGTGTGGAGAGGAAAACTGGCAATATAACCCGACTTTTAAATGATAAATCATCCTAAGGGACTAGATTTATACACCACCTACCCACCAACAACATACAGATCATAATGGTCCTTCAACAAAACGTGAATGCAACGATATTTTCACGAAGCTCGGCGAGCTCTTATAAGGATAGAGTACTGTACTGAAAAACGATATGAAGAATCGTCTCCCAAATGGTACCTGACAGATTCCGGAAAATGTGAAGATGCTAATCAGGTTGCTATCAAATAAACGCTAAACGCATCATCAAGGGGTCCCAAGACATAACACCTTCTTTTGAACTCATTTTTCATATAAACCAGGTATCCAAATGAGTGAAATACATAGGAACTGCAATACCGGTCATTGTTCAGTATTTTCAGGTAGTGTTGAGAGCGCCATCTCATGGATGAGCGGTCCGTTTGATTCCGACAGCGATCCCTCGTCAAGAAATTCCTCAACAAACAACTTTTCCGCCACGAGGCTTTCGTCGCCAAATAAAAATTATCAGAAAAAAAGAGAAAAGCTTTGGGACCGAAAACGGCCAACCACTTTGAAGAAGAAACACCGAAATGTAGTGTTACACTACGTCGATAGTCGTAGACCCAGAGTAAATGGCCAAAAATTATGTCAGCTGAATTGATTGTTCTGCTAACTGCATCAGTAGTTTATCCCATGACGCCTCTTGAAAGTTGTGAACATGTGCCCTTTTGTAATATCTCAGTCCCTGTTCTTCACAAGGAATGAAGGTTAGCTTTTGGTCACAAAGTACAGCAACTGCGAAACTTGATTTGCCGAGTTACATTGGAGGCTATTACCAGGCTAGCAACTTATTCTTGATTTAACTTACTAACTTAACTTACTGAACTTATATGTTGATGAGACACAAGTGTGTGTCAGTGTTTAAGGACATAATGACATTGTAAAAAACCCCTCCTTATCAGCTGTAAGAACCGCGTACTCGTTGTATGGTGGTTGTCGCTACCAGTTTCGTTCACCAGTGATTTGGGGAGGTGAGGTAGGCAACTGAGCGTTGAAGGCGGAGCTAGAAAATACAATAAAGCAGCACACAGCAAATTAGGTTCATCGGGTCTACCGACAGGTATAGTTGCTTCTGCCTTTGCATTACTTTTATTGTAAAAAAAAACAGGAAAGTTGGTCCGGTTTAGCGAGGCGAGTATAAAACAGAAAGGCTAGCTCAGAGTAGTTAATAGTGCCATGAAAATGTTCCCACAGACTTGGACATCTGTTTAAGATTATATATTATGTGATATTAATTCTATGCTATACTAAAAGCCAAGAACTGACAGCGCATGAAGGATGACAGTATACCTGACCTGAAGGTTCGAATTTCAAGAGCAACTGACAAACTGAGTGCTGCGTTCAGTCCGTAATGGACGGCGATGTAACGAACCTCCATCCGGAAGAATCTTGATCAGATACTCAACTCAAAAGCCTGGCTTATGTATTGTCATTACCTCCTATCCAGTCTAATTAGACTATATGTCCTCGAAGTTGCGTGAGTGAGCACTTTAATCAAACTGTTCAGTCTTACCGTTCAACTCGTTGTTATGTGTCCGCTTGTACGTGTTCCCGAGTGTTAAGTCTCACCGGTCACACATCACAAGGCAAAACATCAGACGTTTAAAAATTACTGGTCAGGTGACGAATACACTGACCAACTGTTGCTGTAAGTGCGATCATGATGTGGTGCCTGGACCTGACTGCTGTGGTCATTCCGTAGGCCACACAAGAAAAGCCTACGTCTTGTAAGGACCAAAAACATGTCCATAAAGCGAATAGTGAACAGCTAAAGACTAGCAATCTACATAATACACGTAATAGTATTGCGTGAATACCTGGGAGCAAAGTAAAAATAGCATGACAAAAGCATGAAAGCAGCAAGGTGCTACATCTAAGTGATTACAGTTTATACATCCATTTGAGTAGAGAATGCTGTCTTTTTCCAAGGAAAGCAGGGTTACGAAAATTCGAGACCTAAAACCGCAAACTCCAATTGCCCAACGACTGGTCGTTGGGCAGTCAACGAGTCTATTTGAAAAATAGTTAACCCTCTCTAGAATCCGATGCCAACGCAAAGGCATCTGCTGAGAGCAAGGGTATAGAAATCTTACTTACTTCTCCAGACAGGCAGGACTAATACGTCACTGGCTCCGTGTTGGAGCGTTCAAGAAATCCACACTGATTGTTGCCTTACGAGTTAGCCTCTTGAGTTAAGGACTACAAGCCAGATGCTGGAACAAGAGAAGAATGGAGTGAAAGGTATCTAACGAACCTATCATGTTCCGTAAGTTATGCTCGTTCCGTCAGTATTTTGAATATTAAACGGCTGTCTAGCCTACGAGTAGATAGCTGTGAATTGCAGGCGGGAACGAAATTGCGGCAGCTACAACCACTGTACGACGTGTATGCGTTTATTACAGCTGACAATGATGATGTCTAGCTTACGGCGGTCTTACCCGGATGAGAAAGACCCAATAATGGACAGTCTATGACCTAGCAACAAACTACAACCAACAAACTGTCGAATTCATGAATGCCGCTTTAATGGAAACCAGGATCCAAAATATCTACGGGTAATGATGGTGCGCTTGCATCAAATCTATCGCCTGTATTGCATAGCTACACAATTTTCTACTTTACTGGTTAGTTACATCATTTCAATACCAATGAACCGATTAGACCGTTACATACAATTATAGTCCTATCTTTCCTGTTCTCCCATCCATTAGTGAGCGAGAGGCAGCTGAGACCAACTTTGGCTCGGTACATGATTTATGAAATAGCTACTGAGTGTGTCCCGTTCACGAATGCAGGCTGAAAATAAGTAGAGTGGATTGCATCATGTTTTGGAAATAATTCCGCCACCAAGGAATAGAAGATAAACCCAGGGACGCAAACATCGGTCACACTGAAGGGGTCGTTAGTGAAAGGACTGAAAGTTGGAATAGGACCGCCTTATCTTAATAAATTTCTGATATTTTCAAAGTAGCCAGATAGCATCACCAGAATAATTTAGGTGAGAACAGAAGTCGGCCGCCATAAGAGTGTGTCGTATTGTGCACGCCAAAGCGCAAGTCCGACCAAGAAAAAATTTCCAGTGAATCCGAAAAGCTGTGGAAACAGCTTAAACATAAAACATTGAGAACGGTGATTAGTCACGTCCTCGCCTAGGAGACGTCTGAATTGAACAGGTGTTTTAATATCCCCGGCAGTAGGTGTGTAGAAGAATTATGCTGATAAATCTAGGTTGACTTGCGACATACTGAAATAGATTGACGCACCCCTCAATTACAGCGTACCCAACTTCAAGCTGACAGCTCCACATCACACTCCGTTGCAACCAAACGAATGGCATCAAAACACTATAATCAACGCCGATTATGCCTCGTACAGCCATGTGTAATGTGAGTAACAAAGCACTTTGGTAACTTCTTGGACGAGACGTGCTTACGAGTAGCTACAATGATAAGGACGGTCTAACCATTTAATGAGTTGGGTTGTCACAGACTTTATCACGCTCGAAATTTCTTGAGAAGCGCAGAATAGTTTAACGCCATCTGTAAGACATGGCTTCCAGTGCCTAGCAGCCCTTCCGATGTTTTTACATTCTACGGTGAAACTGTACTTAGTACTTTGGTCCATGTTTCATTGTTAACATACTGGAATGGACAATAGGGCCCCAGTAATCTTCGTGCCACGGAAGACAGCTACAGTTATCGTAGCTATGTAATTAGGTTGGGGGCATCAACTCCTGGGAATCTTAGAATGGTTGAGTACCCCGATTAGTATGGCTGCAGGCATTCAACAGCACTTATGAACGCAATACAACAAAAGATACTCTGAGCAGGCACGATAGCAAGCCTCCTACCAGGTTTTCCAAATGAAGTAATGCACTTTTCTCCATGAAACCCGTGTATCAACCTTATATGGGATGATCAGCTGCCTTGCCAACAACTTCTAAACTTAGGTGGTCCAAAAGCTATCCATAAACAGGCAACGTCGCTTGAACGAATAAATCACAAAACTTCACCTATACAAAACCATAGAGCATCGGGGGATGATACAAATGGGGCCACCGATTGTTTACCAAGACTTCCTGAAACGATGAGGCTATTTCTATTCCTTAGTGCTTCGGCCTTCAGACCGATTATCAAACCTCTCGGTAGATTATGTTGACTAGCCTAATTGCTAATTATTTATCTCAGGAACCAGTTGAAAATTTGTCAGATTTTGCAAAGGATAGGCATCCAGAATTGACTGTAGGAGAATTGCGACAAAAGGAACACAATTAGTGTAACATTTTTAATGACTGATATGCGTCGTTGAATTTATGTATGTTTATAGAGTAGGTTTTAACCACAATACCTATCGTCTTCTCATCGAAAGTAACAAGTGGGTCCCAGAGAGAAAAAAATGGACGTCACTGAGCCTTTTTTACGAGGGGAGAGGGAGGGCTGTTCACTATCACAGAAGGCCTCAAGTTGGCATAGCAGCTATGCACCGAAAGAATGTAACGGCGATTACTACTATTATTTGTTAGCGAACATTCACAGAAATAGCAACATTGACAGGGCCGACACGGTCTAATGTACGAAGAAGTGTGAAGAAGTGGAAGAAACAATGACACTGATGAGGTACAAGCAGGAAAAGTAGGTACGACTATTTCAAGCAGAGTTAGAGGATTGAGCAGTAAAAGGCCATTGTGAGTAGTATACTTATAGTGAAAAATGGTTGAACTATAAATAAGTCGTCTGGTTATACCGATATACGTACGAAACTTAATTACCACATTTTGGCTTCGCGATTGGAACGATTCATCATGCCTGCCCAAATGGAACCATTAGATGTTAATTCAACTGCGCGTGACGTAGAGTTGGACGGGAGATTGATACAATCACGGATGTTTGACACGGGTCCTGATGAGTAACCTGTTATTACGTAATGATGATAAAATGCTGCGGTGCGCTCCATTTCATTGCATCGGTAGAAACCTTGTCACTTCACGCCGAGGACGTCAAAAGTTTTCCACCTTTTGACTATCGATGTTCTCGGAGCATTGTCAGAGTCTGGTGGGAACACCAGATCAACAATGCTGGGGTTTGTTGAATGGTTTGCGGAAGAAATAACTCACCCACAACAGATGAACTGATCACGCTGCATAGGTTGCGCTGATTTGGCCACGTGCTCGGTAAGCCAGTCGATCGGCTTCCTCAAAGAGCTTTTTCCACACAACCTCGCGAAGGATGAAGAGTCAGAGGAGGTCAAAAAATGAATAGGCCGAAAAGTATGAAAGCCATTACCGGCAAACTCAGCCGGGCTGGTCAGTGCCGTCTCCATGAGTGGAGATCCCGAGAAGGGACACATCATTGATTAGACACATTGTCAGACATGGCACAATCGCACCTGTAATAGCACTCTCGCATCCAAGCGATTGCCTTCGATGCATAACTCTCTTCAAAATCTCCCCACTTAAAAGTCCACCGACAATCATGCATATACGCATCAACTATGTCAGCTCCCGCCTCCAATGTGCAGCTACCGACCCAACCTCCCCAAACATGGGTGAACGAAACTGTGGCAGCCATAACCATTGTACGACAAGTGAGCGGATCTTTCAATTGATTACTATTATGATGGTGGAACGAGCTGCTTCTGGATGTTGATTGGTTCGAATATCGTTTCTTGTCAACAAGTCTAAATACGTGGCGCCGGTGGATTGTCGTTGTCGTAAATCCCTTTAGAAAAGAAACGGCCAAAGTAAAATGCACTTTTTCGTACTCACTCTACGATTACTTCTAATTTGTTCTAGTAGGACCTTCAGGGGCCAACCTTTTGTTATTCGAGGATGACATAGAAGCTTGGTTATTGCTACACTGCGGAGACGACGCTGCTCAGCATCAAAACAATGTACACTAAATAGACCTGTCGAGTGAAACGGATACCTGGACTAAACGGAATGTTCCACAGCCATACAGTGTGGATGATGGACACGAATAACGATATGGGGAATGGGCTATTGCGATAACGGACTGTATTCTGGAAGGCATCACAGAAGTCGACCATCAGCATGTGGTTATCGGTGTGCACCTTCAGGGAACATTCTTCGTCGGCTCCCTAGACTACTACTCACATCAGAATCTATCCTGGGTAAGCGGCTCAGGCCCTCAGTTCTAAATTTAGGAGACCAAAACTGTTGGAACTCCATAAACTATGACCGGTATTTCAAGACAATCATGAGTCATCCTCCTTGATTCTTTATAGCTTACACCTTTCACCGACAAGGAAGCTGGGATGAACATGACTGACGTACAAGTCTTGACTGTGCCAAAACGGCTGATGTTACATTTTTCAAGGGTAATGATTTACGACCCGCAACAGGAATAGTACTTTCATCAAATGGCAAACGAATGGTCACAATTCCCGATCTGGATGATCTCTCTTGTGATCGGAGACAAATTGACCAGGTTGAGTTCAATACCAGAGGTCAGTCTGTTAACGGCAATCCTGTTGTTTCAAATACTAATGAGTCATTTGTAGACGATCTTATGGTATCTGAACAAAACGTATCTGAAGAACACACAACCTGTGAAGAGTCTGAAGTTTCCATTCCGAGAAGATCCGAAAAGTTGCGGTCATGACCACCACTGGACTATAAACATCCACACTCTCATTCAAGGTGTGGCGGATGTGATTAACATGACTGATACTCTATTCATTGCTCTATTCATTATTCTCTTGTTTTAATATTCCATATGTTGTACATATTCGCCAATTCGAATACATACGTGCTGGTTGTTACGCTTCGCTGAATTCTGGATCTCTAGTTCGTCTGGTTATACCGATATACGTACGAAACTCAATTCTCACAGAAGCGAATATTTGATTTAGAAATGTATCGGGAGCAAAATCTAGTGTGATACGGAAGCAATTAACCGGGACAAAATGCCTCCGACAGCAGTTAAGGAGCTGTAATTGTATTCACCTCTTGAAGTTTTCGAAGCTAGGATTAGTAGCAGGATAAAGGTTGAGGCTGATTGGGGCCTGAAAAATGAATAGGTTTCCCGCATAAACATCCAAATGACTCTGAGGACAAGTTGAGTGTACGAGTTCTTTCGCTTTAAAATATGTCATATGGAATTCGGAAGAACCCGCTATCCGCTTCAGGTTTCCCCATCGCATTTGAGCGGCGGGCTTCGGGCAGATATCACCGAGCCCATAAGAGTAGAGTTGAAAAGTGGCGGGACGCGAAGCAGGAGCTTCAGATGTCTGTTGGAGCCGTTGAAAGCCTTGATAGGTTTAACCACTAAAATACTAGTGATAATTTTCAATTCTCTGTGTGTGGCATTCATACGCAAAATGGCACTTCCAAGCCGCATTGCAGGTGAGTGGAAACGTGCCGTTTACAGACAACATAGCCTTTCTGTAGAGCAGCATATTTTCATCGCCCACATGCTTATTTGAAGGTTACGGGTAATACGCAGCTTTATGATGAGAATGATACGATCAGTGTTTGCTCACGGTCAAATACAGCGCGCCCCAACATCATGCCTTTCACGATACTCTTTAAGAAGACAGCTTCCTATGGGTCGTTCTCTACTCTGTGGATCGACCACAAAGTGTGAAGCGACATGCAACAGGAAAAACGCAGATCAAGTTGGAAGCACAGCTGACAACCACTCAACGCACTTATGTCGAAACAAAACAAAATGTTTACACTTCGGTTACAACCAGTCTGCCTGAAAGAAGGTCGGAATGGTTTGACGTACGTAAACTAACTCACCAAAAGGAGCCCAAGCATCGTTCTTTGTGTGTTTGCTAGGATTATTATCATTGTTATGAGCTCCTCGACTATGTAAATCTCGTTTCAGATGCTCGACGTTTTCGGATGTCGCATGAAGTGACAGAACTTGATGCGCATGCTTCTCCTTCTGTTTTCTACGCAAAAGTTCCCGTTGTTTTTCCAGTTTGGCATGTCTTGTACCACATGAGAAATATTCTTCAATCATTTCTACGCGATTCGCTTAAGGGCGTTGCCCATTAGATGGGGTAGAGCACTGCGGTCGCCATTGGCTGGTTCAAATTAACCGCTTCATCAAAGGACGCTGTTGCTTGTGCTCTTGGCCTTCAACAAATTCTTATAAACAAACCTTTCTCATTCACGGATTCACGAATAGCTTCACACGATCGAGGCGTTCGCCTCGGCTTCCCGAGTTGGGTTTGTCCTTTTTGCTCAACGACTTGTTTTCATTTGCACGGAACTAGCGAAAAAAGGCTGCACCACAGCCCTTGAAGCTCGCGTCGTGGTAGTTTGTTTGCGAGCGCGATGACTCGCGTAAAAACACCTTTTCAAAGTGCTTCAAAATGGGTACGAGATGCAGCGTGGAACTCTGTCATTTAGGAAAGGTTATTCCACGTACCAACTACCCCAACTGAGAATAAAGTCTACCCAATAAAAGTGTGCCCTGAGAGACTGGAAGTATTGATTGGTTAGTGGTGAAAAATCCACGAAACAAACGTCGTCCAAACAGGTCCCCTCGATGGCCGAGGTTCTCCATTAGAAATGATTTAAGCACCCCACGACGCGTTCGATAATGAACGGAATTGAGGATTCCAGGGTTATGTCCTTGCCTCCCTCACCAAGTATGGCAAAGGCATTCGCTGAGTCTTCTCCGAACGACATATGGAAGCCGTTTTCGTCATTACGAGGAAGGCGCCAGTCCAACGACCGATGTTTTACAGCGTCCTTATCCATTTGGAGGGTACTTGTCTCAAAACTCCAGGATGAAAAGTCATCCACAAAAAGTAGACATGAACATTCAAGCAGATCTGGAGGATCGTTCGTGTAGATCAGAAACAGAGGCTGTCCCAAATCGGAGTCTTGAGGAACTTCTAAGAGGACCATTTCCGGAGTATACATTGTTGAGCCTAGTTTCACAAGGAATATCCCGTCTCGTTAGAACGCCCTGAGCTACCGCAGAACTTCTTCCGGACCACCATATTGCTCGAACACAGAGCAAAGGAAGGAATTGAACAGGATTTAATGCTTTTGGGACGTCGAAAAATATGGCGAACGCTATATGTCCTTCACCTATAGCCTATATTCAGCTGGCCATAAATACGATTGTTCTTTTCAGGCAGGAACGATTTTGGAGGAATCCGTGGTGCGCTTGGAATATCTGTCTGTTGTTCCTGAGGTGGATTATCCTGACGAGCTCCAAAATAAATTCCACCACTTTGCGCATTATGTTGCCGAGGTTAATGTCCACGTACCTGCCAGGCGACAAGCGGTCGCCAAATGTGTAGATTGGACGGGAACTCAGTTGCTTCCATGCAACGTAAGTTTGCCTTTGTCGAGGGAATGACGGAACATCAGGTAGAAATTCTTTGCCGGTATGAGCAGTATTACCTTCAGGATCCTTGGATAGACCTCACATGGACCCAACGCGCTGAAAAGAATTGCTTGGTCCAAGAGTTGAGAAACACGGTCCTACGTGGGAACTAGAGTACATTGGTGGCTTCCATATTGCTGAGAGCGCCGTGGGGAGATGGACTTAATTGCATGAGTTCAGTTGGCTGAGTAGGTGTTCAGGGGTCTATGATTCGAGGTCCAATAAATGACACGGTTTTTTCCTGTTGCATGCTGAGCCCGCATAAGTAGCGTAGGAGTGAGTAGCTGCTGAGTACTCACTCCTTTTTACTGCTCCAATTCTACGTCTCATTTTATGTAATACACTTTCCCACGTGCAAAGTGCTTTAAGGATTTTCGTTGGGACAAACTGATGCAAACACGCTTGCAGCAAAATTGCGATATTGTGATGCTGCTGTTGCTGCGACCACTAGGGCACCTCGCGCTGGTCAGTTACAGCTTAAAAAGGCCCATCTGGTCCCGAGTGGAATATAGACAACGAAACAGAATGCACCTCTATGTGGCGTCAACCATAACGTTGCGTCAGACTAGGATTTTTGTTCGCCTATTATCACCCGAGCTCGGCGAACGGACCAACAACCAAGCAGCGCACCCAAGCTACGTACATTTGACAACATTGCTAGACGCGATATGACTTAACTGAACCTGCTGAATCCGTTGTGGTGACGGAGTAATGACACCAGAGTAATGGTCGGTGCCCCGGAAGAACAGAACCCTTTAGCTACTCTCGGGATACTCGAGGGATAAGATTTTGCCCATTCATTGTTTGTGATAAGTTTGCTTCTTGCCTTTTTAATGGTACCATCCTCTAATTTGTTATAACGACCAAGAAGCGTGCCACTCGTTTGCCTGCTGACCGCGTGTGAACGTAGCTTGTCGCCTGGAGGAATTAGTAGCAATCATGTCCGCCAAAAAGAGTCTTTTTTTATTCCAAAAGAAGATGGGTTTTTCTTACATTCCCTTACATTCCCCTTTTCTTTCATACGTCGTAATAGTTCGGATATTTGTCCACTTACATCATGTTTCTTAATCAATCCTATCATGCGCTCCGATGTAAATTCTGTCACCATTTGCGCATCTCCGTCTAAACTTGCATGATGCTGTATGCCTTTTTAATAAGATATAATTTAGCTACCACATTTCCGTTCCTGGACATTTTGCATTTTTATTCCTTTTGTAAAAAGCACGAGACCGTAATTGGCGACAGAACGCTTTCGTTTTAGAGTCATCTATCTAAAGCAGATTGGCGCCCCGAAACAATCCAATTTCATCGAGATGTGTTTTAGCCAAAAAATGCAACTCCTGTTTCCTTTGGTGTGACAGATTCTTCCCATAGTTGCTGAGTCCAAAATTGCTACTCATAGCTACACGGCTTGTCAACGCTCAGTTCCGTTTTGTATGAGGACGATATTTTGGGAGTCTTGCCAACTAGGCCATTCGTAAACGTTGTTCCGACTCTCGTGCTTCCAGTCCATAATTCAGGACTACTTTGTGCAAGTAAACGTCACGCTGTTTGCATAAATGTTTTCCACATACTCAAGCACTCTTTTGTGACCTGAGTTTTCACGCAATTCATTCTGAGTGGTTTCCCACAACGACTAGTGCTGTTCCTCAACAACCATGCGCTCAGTTTATCTCCTTCTTTAGATTGCCATTCCACAGTCACTTGCAGGCTTGTTCTCAGCGACGCAACATAGCTATATTTTGTCTGATTTATCCATCTATTTGTATGACATCACCTTCCAACATAGCTCATGCGTTCTACGTTCTACCTCAGATACTGAGGTTTACTCACCACAAGCGAAGTATTTTCTGAATTTTTGGATCCAATCTGAGCCAAACGGGCTTGCGTTCTCTAAAATAAGCGGCATTCCAGACACTAATTCGTACCGCCTTATATGACGTCGTCTTTGGTATTTTTACACACATTTATACCGGTCGCAAGTTTCTTCGCTCTTGGGGGCGTTTAGGTAACATTTCAGTGATCTAATTTGTTTTTTCGTTGACTGTTGGTCAGACATGGCGCAATTATGTGAATACCAAATCACCATGAACGGACAAGATGCTAATTCGCGTGCTTGCTTATGAACCACCCCGTTTGTGTTAACTCTAACTGTGTCAACTTTTAAACCCATATTTTTCCTCACCAGTTCCATTGTTCATCAGCTATTTTCCATCTCTCTAAGGTTTTTATTTTTCCCTTCATTAAAGACACTTTCCTCAATAGTTTCGACTCTTTCTTTGAAGTCTCTGCTTTGGCTAGATTAGTGGGGATTATGTGTACACCGTTAAACCTGCAAGAAGCCGATTGGACGAACACTTGTATATTTGGCATTTGAGTGAGAATTCTTTTACCTCTGTTAGGGTGATGGAGATGTTCTCACTCCGAAATCCGACCGTATTTGAGTCAAACCTTGCTTCTTACTTGTCCGGGTGGTTGCTTCATTTTGGCTTGTTCTAGGAAAACCAAAAGTTTTACATTACACATTTTACTGCTGTAGCCATTTTCTTTCCAGACCGTGCCATAGGTATTCGATTTGTACCCAATACGGTATACAGCACTTATGCTTGCAATTGCGTTTTTTCCTATTTTTCGTCCGAAACGTGGACTGACATAGTTGAGTTTTCAATTGCTCTCCTTAATACAATGATTATTCAAAAACATCTTTTGCACTGCCACAAAGGTTTGTGCTTGAGAAGCATCAAAGGACTCCCCACAGTCTCACCGACCGCAATGGTTTTCGTTTACGAATGTTTGTCCAAGATTTGCTATCACACGCTATCGAATTTTTTGCCTTCTGAACCCGCTTTGATATTAACGCCCTGCTTGTTCATCAAAAACGTTGCCCTTTGACCTGCCCTTCACGTTTGTCCTGTTGATTCAGCTTACATTTTGTGTCATTTTGCCTGTTTTTGTACAGTTTTACGGGATTTTGCACATCGATTATCCTCCTTTATGAAGCTAAGCTTCACAAAACCACACAAAACGTGTCGGTTTATTCAAGTTTTTGAATAGAAAGAGAAAGGCATGCATGTGCTCTTGGAATCACCATGGTTGAAAATATTTCTTTTATAGTCTTTCAACTTTACAGACAAACGAGTCACTGGACTGCACGCGCCTTCCTCATTTTACATACGATGGTTTTAACGGCAACTACAGTGCGAATGACGAATTCCAACACTTCCTTGCTGAAGAGAATGGCCGCTAGCATTAAAAGCTACCTTCAAATTCCGTTTCATCAAACTGTTTTCATTTTTCAAATTATCGAGAAGTAGTTTAAGCTTTATTCATTCAGGCTTACGAAGATCCTTATATCTAGACCTGCTTTGCGTTGCATTATTTGCCTAACCTTGTGAAATCTTTGAGATGTTTATTTGGTTCGTTCCATCTGTATGCATTGCGTTTTTTCCCGTATTATTTTCTGCATCAGTCCAAAAGATTACGAAGAGTAAATTTTTGTTTGGCGTTTGTTTGATTTGAGTTCACATCGGTTAACCAGAGAATATCTTAGCTGTCGTCGCCATAAAACAAGCACGACCATCGGTTCAAAAAGGCGCGAAGCCGCTTAGTCATCTTGATTATCACATCAGAATTGTTCCAGCGTCACGATTTCTGCGCAATGCATGGACGTAGTCGCACGTCAGGTTGATTCCATAGTTCTTCTGGATGTAGCCACAGTTCTCCGTGGATGAAGTGAAGCAGTGTAACAGACCAAAATCACTCTCCAGTGCCTTTTATCTAGTTGGCAGCTGCACGCGTACACATACCACTGTGATTGATACAGACCGTTTAGTAGCAGCGTGCTTGCAGTAAACGGGACGTGTAGTGAACCACAGTCGTGTATGACCTGTAGAGAAAATCCGTACCCTCAGTACAAATGTACTGGATTAATCCACGGATCAGCGTTGTGACTATCATAACTGTTGACCTTCTGGAGGAATAATGCATGCGCGTATATTTATCGTAGACACCCACCTGACACCCCGGACTGTTCATAATTAGACGCCGACATCTATAGCAAATAGAGTAAAATGTGCCGGCCTCCCACCGGAACTCCGTCATCCCTTCATGAAGAGGGGACTCTTATGGAGTCTTCCCGAAGCATTTGCCTTGTCAACTCGTTCTCATCCAACAATGTATCCGTTCAGCATATGAAACTCCAGATCAGGTTGACAACAGCTTGGCAAACTTCTCTAGCGCGAGATGCTTGGTTTCGGTATACTGAATGCAAGCGACCCAGTCCGACGGTATGTTATTTCGTGTATCCCAAATGTTGTCACTGCAATGAACAAAGAACTGTTGAATCGGCAAATAGGCCTGGTGGCATTTCACAGGGATGCAGAGGCGAACCTCACTGTGGTATGGGGCGTTCATATCAGACCGCTCTTTCAACACTGATCCAGTCAACGCAAGGCACAGACACAGTAAGATTTTCAAGCTGAAATTATACACTTTAACTAGGCGAAACTACCTCATTTTTAGTAGTTGTTACGTGGGATGGCCATCCTCCGAAGTTTGTCCACGCTAAATTTAGCACGGAGTTCAAAGCAGTATTAGATACTTTTTTATGTGATTCCTCACGCTGGCAAGCTTACTGCGTCGTTCTGAGAACTTGAAGAGCAGTGCTGCACTTCCTTTTTCGCTTGTACCTTTCAGATGGACGGCAGCCGCTGAACGGAAAGGAAAAACTGCGTTGAGAATGTTGGGCAAAAGCCTCGCAGCGGCGCTGATTGAAGTAGTTCAACAGAGCGCTTGGTCTCAGCATGCACGCACCAGATACCGCGCAGGCCAATTACCAGCCCCTGGATTTGGTCGTCACCAACGAAATATACTTCGTTGATCAGGTAAAAATCAACGCTCCACTAGGACAGCGACTACTGTGTGCTGACCTTTGACTTCATCTGCTATTGGGCCGGAAATCCCGAACCCCAAACGTGGTTTCGAAATTCTGCCGTGCAGAATTCTCAGGAATGCGGATCTTTCTTGAACAAGCCACACTGGGACCAGCTCCGGTGGAACAAATATATGGGACTATTGTCCAGAAAGTGAACGAGGCTGAGGCGACGTTCCTCTCAAAAAAAAACCAGCACGGGCCCGGATTAAACACAAGCTGCCAAAGAAGGATTCGGCGACTTCTGGAGAAAAGGCCCCAACTTTTTTTCAAAAAGTAGATGAGCTGGCATTTCGTAAAATGCGGAACCGCTGTAAATCAGAAACCCACCAGTGGAACATACGAGAACAAGCCACCATCCTGGAAGTCGCGCAAAAAACAAAAGCGTCTTGTTCAAATACATGAGACATCGCTGCAGAACCAATCCATCCGCATCCTTCTTAAGGGACAGAAAACGAGAACCGACGAATGACCCAAGAGTGGTCTCTGAGGTTTACAGAGAACACTATGTGGGTCAACACCAAGCCCCAGGGTCCTCATCACATCCACTTTTGTCAAGGCGGAACGACGAACAGCCTCTAACCGACTTGGTCTTTACGGTGGAGGACATTCGTCAACCCTTGCACAAGATCAACCCATTCTGCGCGTTGGAGCCCGGTGAGGTCCATCCAAGGATCCTGAAGGAAACGTCGTCCACACTGGCAACTCATTTACACCTAGTGTTCCGTCAGTCGCTTGACGAAGGCCGCCTTCTTTCTGCTTAGAAGGAAGCGAGTGTCGCGAAAATCTACAAAACTGGTGACCGACTATCGCCTGGCAGCCACATGCCTATAAGCCTCACTAGCGTGCCGTACAAGGTGATGGAACGCATTCTCAAGCGAGCTATCCTAAATCACCTTACTTCCTGTAACGTGAAGTCTCCAGCCCAACACGGATTTGTCCCAAACCGTTCTTGTGTGACAAACATGCTCGTGTTTATGAACAGCTTAACCCAAACCAAAAACGAAGGACTCATATCGGATGCCATATTTTTCGACTTCTCAAAAGCAGTTGATAGGGTCCCACGAGGAGACTCAGCGAATGCCTCTATGCATGGTGAGAAAGGACCAGAAAACATCATGAGGATAGATGCCAAAAAGGATTTGGGCACCTGGGCCTCCTCAAACTAGTCCTTCTCACTGCACCATCAGTCAGAAAGGCCTTCGCCATTTTACGGATGATCCGACGCACCTTCTCCCGTGTTACTCGCATGGACTTCCAAATACTCTATGGTACCTACGTCAGACCGCTCCTGGAGTACGCCAAACAAGTTGTCTACTCAGGACGAAGCGCGTCTCGCGATGCTTGATCTCTTTCCCCTGGAGTACCGTCGCCTCCGAGGTGACCTAATTCTTACTTATGCCCTGTTTGAAAAAACCTTGGCAAACAGGTTTTTTGCCGTTGACCCAGCAAACACACGGCTCAGAGCACACACATTCATCAGACAAAATTTTTTCTCATTTCGGGTAGTAGCTGCGTGGAATGACCTTCCTCCGACGGTTGTCCACGCTCCTGCTAGAACCCAGTTTGAAGCATTATTAGACATTTATTTATGCGAATCCTCGCGCTGGCAAGCATACTGCCTCGTGCTGCGAACATAAAGGGCAGTGCTACACCCTTTAGTCACTTGTGCCTTTCAGGGGAAGGACAGCCACTGACCGACAAGAGCAAAACCGACCCGGGAAACTTGGGCAAATGTCTCGATCCTGTGCATCAACCCGTGACTCCGTGTATGTGCAATCCGTGAATCCGTGGGCGACCTTGACGCGCGGTGTGAATTCGTGCGCCGTGTTAGGAATTCGAATTTTTGAGTAATTACGGAAAGGTAAGTCCTGCTAAATTCTCTTCCTGAGAATTTCCTCTGCTTCAGGTCACTACTCAGGTTGTGTGGCCGAAAGTTTTTCATGGTTTGAATTGCGTGCATTTTACATTCCTGCGCGCTGCGTAGAATTAAACCCACCTGAAAATTGAGACGTTATGTTGTTACTGATATTTACATGGGACAGGTTTCAGAGTTTTGATCACAGTAGGCTTCGAAGCTTTTGAAGGAAAGGATTAGAGAACGGCGGCTACAATTCTTACGTGTGCAACTTAGGAGGTGTAATAATAGCCAATGCTCGCTCCTTTTGAGACCATTTCAGAGCCGAGCTGCCATGCCAGCATAAAGAAGCACAAAGGCTGAGATATTACCAGGTTACCTAAGCTTAGGCACGAGCAGCTGAGTTGCCGCTATTTTGTTCTAAACACAAACATTTCGGTCACCAAGTTAGTGCCTTCACCATTGAACTATCTCGACAATAGAAGATAATCTGACTAGATGTTACCGTATATCTTTTACACCCTTTCCAGTGTGTGAATGAGACATCTCTTGGAGTATGAATGGTCTGATGAATTCTTATTTACCATTAAGGAGGGCGTGACGCTTGGACAGGCTCAGAAATATAACGTATTTTGGAGAAGTTAACACGGTTGAATTTTTCGATTTCTTATCGCCGGGTACGAGATGTATTGTTTTGTGTTCGAAGAATTCTGCACGGTGGCGTCACTCTAGATGAAAAAGGACCACTTTACGACATCCGTAAGCTGTTTAAGCACACAATGTGACGTTCTAACACCGTTTACGAGGATAGGCAGTGGTAGCTGCGAAATCCGAGAAAACTCTGAAGAAGCTCGACAACCACAGGTTGTTGCAGCCCATGGCCTGGTAAAGGAGCGTAATGGTAGTATGTGACTGGTAATTCAAGATGAACTCACTGGGTTCACGCAAATTTTTTGACGTGTGCATCAATGATACACAACCACAGGTTCTGAACGCACCTTGATTTCAAAGCGTACACGGAGCGTAACTGGAACCTACAAAGTGCGCACTCGTAATGCATCTGGTGGATAGATGAATTCGAGTCGTGACATAAGATAAGGTCCACTTCAGCGGCGCTCGCTACCGCAGAAATTACCTGGGCTTAATGCTCGTAGGCCTGGATTCGTTTGATTAATTTCAACTGTCAGAGCAACTCACCTGTTCTGTTGGTAACAAACGAACTGCATATGGCGGTGGAATGTTCGTACGTACCCTTACCGTGCACATTTTACTGTTTCACTCTTATCCCTTTATGTTCACCGCTCTCTACTATACATATTCAACGTGTGTACCTTCGACGAATAAGGCCTAAATTATTTGTCAGAAAATCGTCTGCCTGGAAGAGGTCTTTTCACCCAGTCCTATACTGAGTGAAGGAGACCGAAAGGTGGACACTGTATCACCTGGCAGTAAAGTGTGACGTCAGTAGCCAGTCAATTCAGTAGGTTGGATAACTGCCTCCTATCTGGATGACAACAAGAACGCCACTCACACCAATTAGCAATCATATCTTGCAGTATCTCCAGCCAGGCGCAGTGTGGGTCACGCCGCCCCCATCCTTGAAGATGAGTAGCACCGACAGCACCCAGACTCTTCGCAATCTCTTTCATACGCCTCTACCGGATCAAGGGTAGAGGCCATCCCTCTGCTTCCGTCACTCTGGATTGGGTACGGAAAACCGCATTTTCTTCGGCAGGCGATGATTCGGCATTTGTCACATGGCTTAACCACCACACATGGACACGTTCTTCGATCGAAACCTCTGTTGCACAATTCAACATTCGCTTTCCGATTACGTCGTTGCCAATTCCCCGGCACCAGCATCTGCATCTCGACGTGGGTTGTCTAGGCTTGAGCAATCTGGCAATATCTCAGCGCTGGCGCTTTCAGTGGATGGTATGACAGCTGTGTACCGACAGTGTGTTACAGCTGACCGGTTATTTTTTGGGGACAACTAGATGAGACTAATCGAAGGGCTGGCATAACTGGTCTGTCTAGCTTCTCCGCTTATATTTATGACCAACTGGGACAAGCGGCCAAAAATGACAATCCTATACTCTGTAGCCTACTCCGTTTGAAATCTTCTTAGAAAAATTTTGACGACCCCGGCTGACTTCTGGAAGGCGGCTCCTCGCTCCTGTGGCTCTCCGTGATTAGGGTCGCTGCTAATGATCCTTCGCCCCCCTGGACGGTTTTTTTCATAGGCCCATTTACTTACGCATTTTCACCTTACCGATGGAGTGAATTGGGAATTGTGAGCAGCAACAGGCATACAGACATCTAAGTGTTGTGTGATGGGGAACGGTTGGTCTTACAAATTGATTGTCATTACTCTGTATTAACCGGAGACCAGTTTAAGTAATATTGAAAATAATATTCGATCCTTCTGTTGTTGCACACCCTTAAAACTCTGAAGATCACTTATTCAGCGTTTGCTTCCTTGTTCTGTGTACCCAAGCGTAATCACACTCTGTGTTGACTGACTGCAAGCCCCGATTCCCGACCCAGCCAGCTGTTACTGATAATTTAAGCGTTTAACCAACGACTGGCGTTTCCGAACCGGAGACACGTTTGCCTTCTTGCAACGAATTAGGTGGAGTTGGCTGTTCCTAGTAAGTTCAAATATCGGGAGCTATTTCCAGAAATTTGACCTTTATTTAGTTCCAGGTATATTAATCTCCCAATTACAGGTCCACTGTTCTACATCCTCAAGAATTTATGAGGAACTTCTTTGCTTCTACATCTATGCTGCGAAAAGTGACGTTCATTAGACTAGAATTTCTGCACGGGTATAGCTTCAATCGTATCGCTACAGTCTATATAATCTAACTTAGTGTACTTCGTAACCAAACAAACGACTGCTGTATTTCAACGGGCTACTCTAACTGTCATACTGCGAACCTAAACTGCCAGACATCGCAAGTTTCATTAGGACCTTCTGACTAGCCTATATAAAGCGCTATCTCTGTATGCAGCAGATTGTGTAGTATGGCTTCTCCAGGCGTCTTATTTTCAGGGAACTCAATAGAAGGAAGAGGCCATTCTCAGAAATCCTTACATTTATCCTATAAAATCTGTTCTAGTTCTCTCACACCAGCTCCTTCAGGCGAAATACATGCTCCACAATCTTTGAACGCTTAATAGTTGACTGGGTGCCTCAATGCCGAGCACAGCACGGATACGAAACAATATTCCATTCCGGCGGGATTATTTCGATTCGAGAAAGCCATTCAACGAGAATGCTGAGAAGAGTGGCCTCAACTTTAATCAAAAGAAAACTTACTATACCAATTACCAGCTTCTAGTAAACCGGTAAATTTTAGAAGGATGTACTCATCTATCTTAACTAACTCACCATTCGTACATCAGTCACAACTAGTGCTTCTATTAAACATGCTTCTAGCTCTGCCTCAGTAGTAATTTAATATTAGTGAAGATACCTGAACTCGCATAGTTCTATTCCCAATGTATCGCCAGTCATAGTGTCGAACGTCGGATTACACTGCGGCACATTAGGTCTACCTGAGCTCGTTCAGGCTGGATTTCCGAAACCTTCCAAAATCAAAAAGACCTGGGAACTGCTTTTTGCTGAACTTCTAACAATCGTCATCACAGTTGACAACATTAGTTTTGACACTGATGCTTCACTGCCGTACAGCCACAAAGATAACTTAGTTGTGTTTAAAACGCTAAGCTAAAAAGAAGTAGCACACGGAGAATCATCATCATCGTCAGCTGTAAAAACCGCGTACTTTTCCTGCACTGGTTATAGGTGCCACATTTTCACTCGTCGGTGATTTGGGGAGGCGTGGTAGATAGCTGTGCATTGGAGGCCATTGAAGGCAATGGGTTGGATGCCCGGGCGCCACTGAGGTCACAACTTGGCCCAGTCTGACACTGCCTCTAACCATTGATGTGTCCCGTTTCGGGGTTCCTTTTCAGGGTCAATGCAATGACCACCGCAGGTGGCTTTGATTGTACTGGCTGTCATACTTCTCTCCCCTGGCTCTTTTCCACCCTTCACTTGGTTGCGCAAAAATGGCTCTTTGAGGGCGTCGGTCAACTGGCATACACAGCACGTGACCAAGCTAGGACAACCTGTGGAGTGTGATCAGTGGGAGAATTATTTCTTCCGAAAACTATTATGAGTACTTGAAAATTGCTTATCCGCGCTCTCACTGGAATCGGGCAATTCTCCGAACCCGTTACGAAGGGACTGGATCTTACCGTGGTGTGACAGTTTGTGTACCTCGGCGACCCACTAAGCTATACTGGGAGTGTCCGTGCGACACTCAGAGTCTCTTATGCCAGGCCGGTCAATGGTTGGCCTGGTACTGGTTGGGGTTTGTAACACGTGTGGCGAGTTGACGTTCCGTAAAAACGGTAAGGCTTTTACATTTCCCGCCAAACACCGCTGCCTTGCGGTTAGGCTTTCGAGCCAAAGACTGCTTGAGGGCCCTAATCGTCCTCCTGTCTACGTATGGGTGCCCCGACAGTATCCCGGCCCGCGTACAACCATGTCACTGATAACTAACAATGCTCTCATGCCACATCGGCCGTCGCGTGGTGCCATCAGCCGGGTCGTCTTATTCGTTGCATACAGCAAGGTGGGTAAGCGAACACAGATTACTGCTGAAGCTTTCCTTGTTTCTCTTTTACATACGTTTCTCCCCATGTCCCCACTCCATTAATAACTATCTTCTTGTAGGTCTATCACTTAGGACTGATGACTCCGTCCTTCATTGTTTTTGCAAGCAATATAGGACAGCGAAGCATCATTGTTGAGGTCTGATGTCATGTTGTCGATGATGATGAATGCTCCGAAGACATTAATAGTCAAACTTTGAAGGTCTTTTGACGTTCTCAGCTCGTAGCGCCCAGATTTCTGAGCCGTATAGTAATATGGAGCGCACGGCAGCACGGCAAACTCGATTCTTGACAGATAGGCTGATGTTACCACCCCGCTACAGTCGAGGCAGGCTCACGAAAGTTACTCTGGCCTTCCCAATGCGAATGTAAATATACTCTGGCTAGACCATTACCACTAATACAGCTTCCAAGGTAGACAAATTTGTCCACTGCTTCACCCGCCTCATCTTTAAACATGAGGCTGTGGTTCAAGCCCTCCCATTCTGGTGGCAGTATTCTAAAGTTTTCAGGTGCGAAACGCATGCCAAAGTGTGAGGTGGAATCATTTGGGTTATTTAATGTGGCCCGCATTACTGTGGTATTAGGTCCAAGAAGAACTATGTGGTTCGCGTACCCGATATATGTGTGTGCGAAATTCCTAAGAGAATTATGACCTCATAGGCTTTAGAGACTAGGGTGAATGCTCCATAATCGTATCGGTGACGAAGTTGAAGAGGAAAGGTAAAAGAGGACACCCTCGCTTAACACTGCTTAATGTAGTGAACTCAGGCGAGGGCTTCTCGTAGACCTTCACGTGCCAGCAATAATTAGCATGCAGCACCCTACGGAGGGTCAAGAATTTATGAGGAACTTCTTTGCTTCACAGACACTGTCTTAGTTGGTTGGTGGAAGCAGTTCTAGAATCTGCCGGAAGGTGAAAATGTGATCGATGCATCCTCTTGAAGGACGGAACCGAGCTTTTTTTTCTCTCACGGAATTGTCTCTCCATATGTTCAGTCTTCCTGGTAGTTTTTAAACAGTGTCCTAGTGCCCTTTTTGAAGGCAGGAGTAACTGTCGACCTGCCCCATTTTTCAGGCATTTTCCCGTTCACTCCATATATCATGACTGGACTGGGATCCAATCCAGCAAAGCGTGTTCAGCTCTGGGGCTAAATGTAACTCACATGCCATGTATTCGACGGATCATCGCTTCATAATTACCGGACATATGGAGGGAGAAATGTGAAATGCTCAGTTCATCCCTGGCGTTTTGAGATACATAACCACGGTTGGATCTTGCATATGTATTTCGGAGACACAGGATACCTCAATTTAAAGGGACTAAAAGATCTCCGTGAGCATCATCTGTTTCCTAATTTGACATGGAATGCGGACGGTAAAAGCTCATATAGAGAAAATCTTGTGGATTTTGCAGGATATTATTCTGTTTATTTTTAATAGGCAGTGGGGTGCATAAAACCCATCGGTCAGATAACTGACAGTCAATGACCCGGCAACGTTTGCTTGTGCGGAAGGAGTGAGTTGGGGAGGGAAATCGGTGGGCAAAGAACTGTTCGGGCAAATGGTACTTCCCGGTTTCCCAGGTCGAGTTGGGGGGTCTGGTTGAGGTGCCCCCACCTCGAATTTCTGACTCAAAAGGCAGTGGACATTAGGCCTTCCATCTGGGACCCTGCACGGAGTCGGTGACTCAATAGTCTGAACTGCTTGGCTGCAAGTGGCCGGCGTCACCCGAGAACTCAGGGAATAAGTCACCACTGTGTCAATCCTGATGTGCCTGCGCACTTTTGAGCAGCACCGTACTTTGTTTTTTTCAAGTATTCTAACCGTATTGAATAATGTGGTTACGGTCAACCGTGTGTGATCGGAGCGTGCGGTTTTTGGGTCCGACCTTTTCTAACCTCTATCTTCTTCGATGGAAGGCAGCTTCACTGCTCCTATGAATACGAACATTCTGGTCACCTTGGGAAACACCTTACTAACTTCAAACTCTTACCCCGGAGGACTTTGACTCCGCCTCGTAGCATAACTACGCGTCGTACGGGGTCTCACTGTTTTCGGTCTGACTGCACTCACTTTGCCTTCCTGGCATGTTTGCACCCTGTGGAGTAAAGCTCCAGTCACTGCAGCCCACAGAATCGTTGTGGCACTTAAGCCTAACCACCATATCAAGGTGACAGCCTTAGATCGGGAAATGGAGAATAGATCTAGTGCTAGCGTACCACAAATATCATCAGGTGTCTGCGCTTGAAAACATTCAATCAGATGATTTGAAAAGAAATTGAAAGCACGAATGCTATTGATATCGGTTTACCGCAATTGTCTGCACTGTCTCCGAGACACCTCTTCTTGAAAGGTAAATGAACACCAAACTTCTTGCTGTCTCCTTCACATTCTTCTGCCAAGTCACGCATCATCCACCTCGAATTTTGTGCCATTCTGCGTGGGGCATGGACAGCAAAATTCATCGGGGCGTTCGACGTTTTGGCGTGTGAATGAGCCACAACAGTTAATGGTGTTAGATCTTACCTAGTTCAAAGAGTGGAGCCTGATGCCTCTCAGAGGGCTATGGGCTGATCGCCATGCTTCCAGAAGCTGCGAAGATAACGGGAAGTCTAGTTGCCTAGTCACTACATACGCCCTCCGGCAACAGCTAACGGAGTTTGTGAAGAAGACATCAATAAGTAACTATTTGAAAAGGCAGTAAATTCAGCTGTGGTAGCCTTTCGGTGGGTGGCCCTGCACCTTTAAGGAGACATGGTGGCTGATATTGCAAAGTTGCTCGAGCCTAGACAGGAGCAATCTAAAACCGAGTGTTAGGATCAAACCACGGACCTTCTTACCAGTAGTTTCGCTGCTCAATGGTCTAAAGCGCCGTTGACCGATGAGCTCAAATCCAGCACCCAAACATGCAAAGTCATCCACACATGGCATTGACAAACACCTATCACGTCGGTGGCGACCCACTAGTCTACCCTGACAATGAGTGTGACTTGGAAACGTTGGTCTCCAGTGATCTTAGTCTGGCAAGCAACACAGAGCATATGACCAAATGAGCGTCCATGAAATGGATTTCTGAAGGAGCACCTTAATCAGATTTGACACGATTTACGCCAGAACTATCAGACCGATGCTAGAAATTAATATCCAGCCACATTCTTTGAAAGGGATGTTCCACTCCTCATATCCACTCAACATGGAGCCACTAGCAGCATTAGGGGTGTAGCAAATAAATTTTGTTAACTAAGGCTTAAAGCAAGCGAACCTTACAGTCTTGTGTTGTAGACCTCATGGAGACCTTATCCTGATACACAAAATGGTGTCAACCCCCCACCATCCATTCAGGTAACTATTCACCCGTTAAACACACGTTTTTGGTGGTCAGCGTATCACTCTTAGTCACTAGCATAGGAAGGAGAACAACTTCACTTCAGCCTTTGGACTGAATTAGTGTCTCCCAAAACACAGCACAATCCTGAAATATAGACGGCATGAATTCTACCACGAGCTGTCCACCAGTCCGTTGTACAGTGACGTTTCCTGACCAAAAGGGACTTCGCCTGTTTAGTAGTCACCGAAAAACCTAGTCCATCCGTTCAATAATTGATGTTGCTTTCTTCCGTTTTTTCTTCGTTGCCCTTTTTCTCATTTATGTTTCTTGGTCAGTATGCATACTCTTCATTCCTATTCAATTTCGAGATCGTTGAGATAAGAGAACGAACGCTGGAAGATTTTCAAACCTTCCGGTATTCAAATAGCCTCTGACGAAAACCTTGTCGATCTGGAATATGCAGATATCGTTCTCTTCTCCGAAGAGAAGCTGCGGATGTTTCTGATGACTTGACTTAAGTCATCCCGTCCTCTGGTATGCGCTCTGCGCCCACAAAGTGTAATGTCCTACTCGTAGACATGCGGTCATTGAACAAGCCACTTACAATCCAGGTAGAGGCACTCGAAGTTGTGGAGCATTTTACATACCTTGGAAGTTCTGATTTTAGTGGGACAGATAAGGTTAATGTACGATCTCGGGTCGCGTTCGCTAATTTGAGACAAAGCGGTGTATCCCTGGATCTCAAGGGACGTGTGTATCAGGCTACAGTGCAGGCTGTTTTCTTGTACGGCTATTCGAGCCGCGTAACTGAGACGTTTTCATTTGTTCGACAATTTTTGTCTCAGAACCACAGCTCATGTGGGTTGGTGTCGGCGAATTCGTAACGAGGCAATTAGGGAGCAAGTTTTCGGTCGTGCAACGGGTACTTCTATTGAAGAATGTGCCCAGCTCCAGAAGCTGCGTTGGTTGGGACATGTGTTGCGTTTGCCTAACCGTCGTTTGCCGAAGAGAGTGCTATTTTCCACGCCCAATTCAGAGTGGCTGAAGCAGATAGGTGGGCAATCATTATCTTGACAGGGGGATATGAAAGAGATTACGAAACGTTCGGGTGCTGCCGGTGCTACTCGCCTTCCAGGATGGGGAGCGCGTTATCCCCACTAGACCCGGTTGGAGACGATGCAAGATATGTATGCCAACCGATGTCAGTGGCGATTTTCTTATCAGTTTCTGTCCAACTAGCACTATATCCCTTCCCCGTCCACCTTTATTCTTTCCCTCACAATAAGGCTTTCAAATAAATCATAGTTAAGCGGCAGCGAAGCGTCGGTTTTGAACATCGATATCATGCTGCCGATGATGATAGTGATGATGATGACGATGATGATGATGATGATTTTGATGCATTCCTATTCATTTTATCTGAATAACACCATGTTCCCAACGGGGCAGTCAATGACCGTACAAGCGGTAATCAGTTATCGTTACTATTGGCCTGGCATTCCGACTGCCCAGTGTGAATCACTAAGTAGTTACCGATTTACTGAAGGAGGCGAAAGGGCTGAGGTGGTGCCAGGTTGTTCAAACCTAGATCGAGGCAGCCAAAAGTCCAGGCATGGAATCGGATAATGAGCTAACTGGAGTCGCTTTTTTGTGTTGGAGTGAAGATGGTAGCAGCTTGATGAAAACGCAGCTTTTGGTAACGGCATTGAGCAAGGTCTATATCTTTTCTTTAATTTCATCCAATCAGCCGGTGACTATTTGAAAGGCCAGTCAGGTTGGCCCTACAATACCGTTTTCAATGGACCAGCCCAGACCCCAGTAACTTTAATGGTACCATCAGCGTATTGAGCGCGAAGCCTCCCGTCAATTCCATGTAAATTGTTTAGTCGTAAGCTGCGCGACACTCGTGTCTATTCTTCCTTATTTTTACTGATCTTCATACATTGTCATTCCCTTCTCAACTTCATGGACCAGCGGCTATTGTAAATGCACCATTACCAGACTTCACAGCGACAAAAGTTAGTTGGAGGCGAGATGGCTAAAGTGGTTAGAGCGCGAATTTACTGACCGGAAGGTCCGTGGTTCGAACCCGACCTCTGCCTCTGGACTTCCCCTGTCTAGGCTTGGGCAACCTGGCCGTATCCCAGACCTCATGCTTCCTTCTGGTGGCATGGCAGTTAGGCAGCGAAAGAGTGCTACAGCCGATTGATTTTTTAAATTACTTTACTTGCACTTCAGCTTGCTTGCCCAGCTTCTTTTCATTTTCACGTAGGACTCCCAACCATAATGCTACTGGTTTCGAATGCACTGAACCATGTTAAGCTTAAATACATCGAACTATTAAGCGGTTGATCACGACTCACTCGGAATCTTCTTTATTCCAGATTTAACGGATGGCTTGCCTGAATGCGTTTATGTTCTGTACCACACATTACGGATGCGATGATGAGGTTTGTCTACATATGTCATTTTTGATCTCTCCGCTCGCGATAGAGCCTTTTAGCCAATGAGTTGTCAAAAGTTCGTTCTCATGTATCTAAAGGACTCGCCTATTTTTCAGAATCTGGGTAAGTTTCGTATACTTTTGTCTAGTAGCTTCGTCCAAGTGCTTCCTCATCTCCACAGTTGAAAGAACAATTGCAGCGCCTTATCAGCACCTTATCCACCTTCTTGGTTAGTGGTTCACCAATCTTTTCACTCTAATGCCCCATTTAGAATGTACCGGAAACCGTTTGTCGTGAGGTGTTCGTGCAGTTTTTGGCGGCTCAGGAAAACGGTGCAAACGGGTCACAGGTACAACAGTTTCACTTTAACAACGTGTGCTATCTCAACAATGATAGCCATTTTTCATAGATGGACGTATACATGGTCTATTCAACCGTATCCGCCTTTTCTATTGGCAAGAACGTTTGGCTCTTTGTGGCCTTTTGAAGCTTGCACTGTGTAACTGGCATGATGGGTGGTCCTCGGTCGCAGATGCTGTGTTCGCTCTGACTAGTTATGAGACACGTACCGAACTAATAAATGCCGTAATAACAGACTATTTACACGTGGTGTCTGAAACTGAGGAATTTGTAAAGAATCAAAAGGGCCCCACGACTTCTGCAGGGGTAAGTTGCTTCCCTTTAACTTGTGAATTTGATAGCGTTTTGCGCCATGTTTTGGTGGAGCCCTGGTGGACTTTGACGTGGGCGATAACTTTGATCTCATGATATCACAAAAACTGAAAGAACAGGTCGAATTACTCCAAGCGATTCTAATTGGAGTTCACATGGAACTACAACCTTCATCAACGTCGGCCGTATCTCAGTTCACAAAGCTTATGGAGTCTTTTTGGGTATGTCAAGTCCTCTGCTTGATCCCACTTAATCTTTGTTTCTAGTCTCAATCGTTAGGACTCCACCAACCCATCCTACGAGCACTTGTCAAACGGCCTTCTATACTGGATCAAATTTGGTGAGACAGTCTAATTCGTTTAACATTGCTGGTTGCATGGAGTCTTTTTTAACCTATTTTTTACATGGATTTTGCTTGAGATGCATCCAAAGCGAAGTTCACCGGCAGTCGATATCTAGCAGTTTTGTCTACCTAAATGAACATCGCTGCGTTCTTGGTAATCAGTTTCACATGTATTCACTCCCAAACACCTACTTTGGACAACAATATGATATAGGTGACTGAAAAGACGTTTAAGCCGTGAAAATTTTTTGTTTCAGGTTTATGCGGAGCTTTGTCCAATCGTTTTTACGAGGCTACGTAACCTAGTCTTTTTCGTTGTCAGAATCAGGCTCCAACAACCTAGAGTGTGCGAATTGAATGTTATGTTCATCTATGTATATGCGAATCTTAAGAATGGTTGAATCATTCTGTTTTACGTCCCCTGTTGAAGTGGTATCGATCTTCGTCCGAAAGCAAGACTCGCACGTTGACAAAACTGGCACAAGTGTGTGGAAAACCTTACTCGGTTTGGTGTCTGGTCTGTCGGTACGCTCTGATATTATCTCCTGAGCTTATGTTGTAACCGATAGCATGTTCGCTTTGCTGTATCATATGTACGCTTGTGAAGTTCTTCTCTGAGCATTGTTTTATCAGAGGTCGGCCATGTCCTTGTAAAGTTGTATCGTTGGTTGCGAGAAATATGCTTTTTTAATGAGCAAATCGAGCTACTTTAGTGCAAGGTGATGAGTCTGTGTGCCACCAGAACACTTTCATCGCTTTCCCCAGCTACATCATCAGTTACCTTGCTCCATCTGTCTGACTCTCATCCATTCAACAACTCTCTCCTGAATGCGGTCGTTTTTCTGTCCAACCGATCATTGTGTTTTCGGTCCCCCTCTATACAGCTAGATTTCCTCATCGTTCTGAAGTTTCTGACAAATTCAGGAAAATGGGACAACACTCATGCATGCCATGTTTGCCATGAATTGATTTTTGATTCTTCAGTGACCTTGTGTTTTGACATCATGCACTATATATTTCTCAAAATAAACTTCCGTTTGTCACTTATTCGTGTATACAACCCGGATTTCACGCTAGCTATATCGCTTCACATATTTCTGAGGCTTCTTTCTAACAACTGTACCACCGCGTGCCTCTAGAATTCGGTCTGGTTGGTCGGACTTTATGGCACAAGCACCTGATATGGTTGTCCGCTTTCCAAGTTCACTCACTCATGCATGCCATGTTTGCCATGAATTGATTTTTGATTCTTCAGTGACCTTGTGTTTTGACATCATGCACTATATATTTCTCAAAATAAACTTCCGTTTGTCACTTATTCGTGTATACAACCCGGATTTCACGCTAGCTATATCGCTTCACATATTTCTGAGGCTTCTTTCTAACAACTGTACCACCGCGTGCCTCTAGAATTCGGTCTGGTTGGTCGGACTTTATGGCACAAGCACCTGATATGGTTGTCCGCTTTCCAAGTTCACTCCCAATACACCGACCGCCGCTGCCCATGTTTGGCATCTGCCACTATTCCAGCCCCCTGCCATTCTATGGGTGACTAGCAGATAGTTCTCGAAAGAAAGTCACAATTGAAGGATTTGATGTGCTTGGTTCGAGCAGCACTTTTATGGTGCCATGGTGATTTTTTGGTGAAGTAGCGTTCTTGAGTGTCTGGTGTTTTCTGGACTTTTAAACTGTGTAAGCCCATCATTCCCGACGGACACCATCACAACAAAAACAACCGAATCCCCTATTTGTTATGCATTTTTAATGGTTGGCTGCCATGTAACCCGAAAAAGGTACAAAGGCAGTGACATAAGCCTAGACAGGAGCCGTCGAAAAGCCAGAGTCGGATATGAATCACGCGATTTCTGGTCAGCAGCTCGAGCCTCAGCCACCGGGCTAGTTGAGGCTCGTGTATGCCAACACCCATAATATACAGGCAATCTTATCGTTTTTCAGTTGTTCTTCGCAAGGTTCACCTTCGTGCCGACCTCATTAGCACTGGATGATCCCCATGTTCGACCGGACGTGGTTTAATCATCTCTGCTTTCCTGATAGAAGTCTTGCTGGGGCACTGCCTTGTATAGTCTCAGTTCTCGTTTTTCATTTATTCCATACACTTCGTTGTAATAGTTCTTGTCTAACATTTCGACACTTGATGGTGCTTGTTCACTGTAGCGAATCGTTCTCTGCAGTTTTCCTCTGGACACACGGTCCCCATAGATCAATCAAAATAGGTCCTTTCTGAGAATTGCTCTTTTAGGCAGAAACAGTGAAAGACTGTTTAAATATCTTTTTTACGCCACCGTTGATGGCGTATCATTTTCCGACGATTAATTGCACTGTTCCTTACACGGGCCAACAAGTTCCAACCTATGTTTCCATGCAGAAGGTTCCATTTCTCCAGCATTTTAAAACGCTTCCGTAATGCTCGTGATGATGGGTTGAGAAAATTTGATCAGATCCCGAAAAGCTCGGTGATGCGAATCATTTTTTTCTTATTTGGATCAACCAGGTGGGTTTTGCTGGTATCCATCTCCCAAAAGCTTTGAGTGGCTGAAATCTTTTGAATTCAACCAACTATAAACATTCGGTTGACTTCACTGTTCGTCAACTGGTGATTATGATAACTTTCGTTAGTTGAATAACAAACCTGAAGTCCGGTTTAGTCAACAGCTCACTTGAACAAAGTCCACTTTTCGTGTCCTACTCATTGTCAAACTTTCAGGCATTTTCCTCCAGGATTAGGAATTCCCCAAGATTGGAATTTCACACTAAGCAGAACTCGAATATATCGTCAGATCTCTTATATCGTACGTCTGGCTCAGTGGTTAGGGCGCAAATTTACTGACCGGAAGGTCCGTGGTTCGAACCCGACTTCTGTCTCTCGACTTCCCTTGTCTGGGCTTGGGCAACCTGGCAGTATCCCAGCCCTCGTGCTTCCTTCTGGTGGCATGGCAGTTAGACAGCTGAACAACTTACCATTATTTTTTTACGTCTGGAAACGGTTCACGATAGGTATTCACACGTCCCATCTAATCTAAATTGTTGTAGATATTCTCTCCTTTCCTTTAACCATGTGTTGTTATGCACGGGTTTTCAGCCGCATACCATACAATCGTATTTTGGACGAATCAACCCACCAAGGTATGCAATACAATTATTGGTTTTGAACTTCCCATGGTCAGTTTTAAGAACCCACAGAAGGCGATCTTCAAGAACACTAAAACCTTTAGCTGCACGTCAGATGAGCAGAATGGGTGAATTTTTGGTTTCATCTGAGAGCAACTTCAACCTGCGTTTGATTCCAAATCTGATCTGTGGTCCGAGCTGAGCAGCGGTGTCTCTAAGATTCCAAAATCCGATACAAGTCTCAAGGGACCATTCAGAGGTGGCTTTTTTTTCTGAGGCGGTGTGTCCACACGAAACAGCTGAATAAATTCCAAAATATACACCATCATGTACATCGCAATGGCTTAAAAGCAGCTTGTATGAAACAATTTTTTTGTCTCCTGCGTCCATTTCCAGCTTTTTACAAACACTGATTCTTATTCGTTCTGCGCGCTTGGATTGCCCCTCCCTGTTTCGACGCACGTGAGTCTTTGTTGCATGCCAAACGGGACATTTTTTGTTGGTTATTCTCATGTGATGTATCCATGATTGTGAGAATAGCAGCATGTGAGGGTTCCTGTATTGAACTCACCTTTCCCGAGATTGGTCACTGAGATCATTGAAAACGCTTGTGTGTTGTGTTGTCGTTGGTTGAAGTTTTATTAAATTCTTGAAGTGTACGTTGATTCGGATGACGAAGAAGTCACGAACAAGCTTTGGAGAATTTACTTATTTCGCCTTACGGCAACGGCCATGAGTCCTGTTCAAGTTCATTTCTTTGACAGCCTGAACACATTATCTAGCCACTGTAGAGTATATGGAACTTTATTTGCCCTATTCAGCTCTTATCATGTACACTGATTGAGCGTTTTTATCTCTTTGGAAATTGTTGGACTTCACTGATTGCCTTTCAGGTGTCAGCTGTGCCGAAATGACTAGCTTCGCAGGGTGAGCAGGTGCATTCAGGAAGGTGAATAGTGATTTAAATTATGACCCCGCTCCTGACGCTGCTCCCAGGTGAACATGACAGTCTTTTTTCTGATTGCTGCAAAACTCTGTGCAGACAGCGTCACTGCGATTGATGGTAGCGCGGTCTCGTGAGCTCATTTCTCTGTGTTTTTACCGCTCAGGAGATGGTTAAGTATGTTCTTGTGGATTTTTTCGATGAGGTTTCGGCGAGCACAAGATACGCTATCCAGTTCTCCGGCATTATTCTGAGGACACCAGTTACATCGATTGATTTCGATTCGCTGTTTATCAATAAGTCTGAAATAATCCTTCCGATGTGTCCACGTTTTGTTTTTTAAAGTTCTCCGAAGTAACAACTTTTAGCTTCATGTTTACTGTCGTCCTGTTACTACTGAGAAGAGCACGGTTTTTTTTTTGAAATTTGCACATCTACCTTGCATATCTTTTTTACTCTTTCTGGGATTGAAGTGATCCAAGAACCAAGTCGAGGAAAACTCCATCCAGGCACAGTAGAGTTGCCCCTGGTTCAACAAGGACAGCATCAACTTTGGAACCTGCAGCACCGCATTTTCTATCTGATACACGTCTGCTTAATCGACTGCTCGTCAGTCTGTCCGATTTGGGTGACCTTCCTGTTCACGGACCGTTGTTGCTATTCGGGGCTGTTTGCGCTTCCTCGTTCGCTCCACCGTCTGCTTCTTTGTCTGTTGCTGGTGAGCAGCGAACTGATGAAGAGGTTGAATGGGTACTTGCTAGTGGCGTTGGCGAGCAACTTGACCGGGGTGCAATCAGCGAAACTGCTCAATTACTTGCTGGTCAGTATGGAAAATTGGCTATTGAATCGTTACATGTATTCGATTTCCTCATGGAGCAGTTAAATGGCTTCGGAAATACCGATTCTGGAGTAAGTGTGATATATAGACTGGTTTTTATCAACGTTAGTCATTCACTCTTAAATCGGTTCTCACGACTTTGTTGTTTCTACTTATTTAGTCAAGTGAACTCATGGATCACACAGGCACTGTTGTTGCTGCTACTGGATTTGGTTCGGAAGCTCATATCGGACTTGTGGACTTTTGTGCACATGTGGCCGTTTTAGATTTACTTACCCTATTGACGAGAGATGTGGTTCTATGGTCACTTGATTCCCAACTTCCAGATGTGCACCATTATCCCGAGCTGTTTGGTCCTCCGAATCAGACCGCCTTCATTCAACTCGTTGCGAAGACACTGCACGTCGTTGTTCAGCATGTCCAGTACGTCAGTTCGCAGCCTCGACTAAAATCAAATAAGAATCACGAATCTGAGTCCGGTTCCGGCATAGGTAACCGTCTTGCGAGTTTGATCGAATCACTGACTGAAGGTTAGTTCCCCAACTTTTCGGGTTTTTACTGATTTATAGAAATGTTTTGTGTGGTGCATAAGGTCGCGTTCGAGAGCCACATCTGTTTAGTTATCTTGCCCGCCTACAAGTCCAAGAATAAGTCGTAGCTTGGAGCAAGAGTTAAGCAATGCTCTGCAGTCACTTAACTACTCCACCACAAGTTGAGATTTCCGCTTGATCGGCAGCCTCGAATGGAAGGTATAGGGAGAAATACCCCAAAAAGGCTCCACTGTGGTGGTTTTGTCCCATTCCAAAGGGCTGTGGGTGCAGGCACTGGCTCCGGGATGTCCACTTATTTGTGTGTCCTCTTTACGTCAGGACAGTAGGTGATCCTGCGTGCTTCCCACTTTGGTTGTGTTAACGATGCGTCGATGGGTGACTCCCGCACCATGTCAAGCTCGGGTGTGTCACCATACCTACGCACACAGTTGTCGTTGGTTATCCTAGTTCAGTCTTACTTAGCCAGTATTCTGAACTCCCGCTGTCAGTCTCACATTTAATCAAATTTACTTCCGAAGGAAAGCCGACAGAAAGCCAATCTGCTCTCAGTTTCATACTAACTACACTGTCTGGATATTTCTCCAATAATGCGGTGATAAGTTCGGCGATGTCCGATTCCATTTTCAACATTTCCACAAAGATGTGGTGTTTTTCGTCTGACGGACCGTAAGTCGTCACAAAGGCACGATACGGGTGGAATGGCAACACCGTTTTTCACGCGATTCCCTGAATTTTTAATGCAAAAGTCTGCTTAGGGCATTTCACAGCGACAAAGAAACATGCGGCCGGGACCAAATAAATGTATTAATCTTTCTTGGCATCCTTTTTCGGCTTTTTTTAGTCGAAATTTCTTGTCCATAATTTGAGTGTGTAAGTTACTATTACCTGAGGGACCCAGCATTGCAAAAATTTTAGGTACGGCTAAAAGGCAGTACAGGACGAATGCCTGAACAGAAGTTCTTAAAGCATTCTCGGGTCATTTTTCCCTCAGCTTAGGTTTCGGTCATCTAATTTACACTTCCTAGGCTGCATATTCATGTGGTTCAAAAGGCATTACGATCCACTCAAGTTTTCGAAGGCCTCGTCACGCCTTTCGACTACTAGAGAACCGATTTCCTTGAAAGATCCCATTTGTCTAGTCGACTGATGGGTGAAACCAACGAAAGCGGTGATGAGTAAATGCAGTCCATAGGAATCACACAACGGACAGATAGACTGAGACTTTACTCAGTTTCTCATGCGATCGCGTTCATGCATCCACGCAGTTACATTTGGTTTAACTAGCCATATTTAGACACTTTCGTCTCTGTGACCAATATTCGAATCACACCGCTGTCAACTGCAATTTACCCATCTCTATGCTATCGGTGAACGCAAGAGGCATTTGGAACCACTTTATTTGGGATGCCTTTGTTTTCACCACACTGTGTCGGTGGCTTGGATTTACGGTCAGGGAAACAGTTGTGCTGTTGTGAATGTTGTCATATGAGAGCTAATCAACTGTCATTATCTTTCTAGTCGACAACAGTTAAGGTAAGGACAACCGGGCCAAGAAGTTTTTTGTAGGATGAGCGCTGTTATCGTCCTCCTTACTGAATTCCGGCTGGTCTGTAATCAAACCTAATTACTGTGACGTGTAAGGTCATATGTGAATTGCTTAGCGTAGCGTGTCCTTATGTTCACTCAAAAGCCGAAATAAAGGCTACTATTGTCCAATACCGATTGTTATCGTCAATCACAAAGTGGGACGTTGTTTTTGTCGGACTGCACCATTTTCCGTTGGAGGTTTCATAATTTACTGGTAAATGGGATACGGTGATTCATCTTTCGTTACATCGTCCTGTGGGAGCAATTGCGACCCATGGCCAGCTCCACATCCATGGTTGTATTATGCCACGTTTGTTCGAAAACGTTGCACCTCTTTTTGGTATTTTCGGTGATAACTTTTCCACTCATTCTACGTTGATCGACCTGCTATCATAATCAGCGCTTGAAAAACTCCTTACTGCAAATACGAGGGCCTTCCGGATTTTGATTCTCCATATTGCCTCACTTTGAGGGGATTTCTGTTTGTTGAGAACCGTAGGGAAATTGTGTGACTATACCCAATGACCAAGATAGGGGACAATCTCACGACTCTGTGAGAAAAAGATACCATTGCTCCTTCATTGATTTATTCACCTACCTCCTCTACTGCGGATACACGTATCTTCTCCAGCCGAATTTTATTTTGCCGTCAAGCAGTTACTTACTGTCTTCCATTCAGTCTATTTATCACCTTGCTACACTGTTCGTCCTAACTCACCGCCGACTGATCTGTGATTCTCGGCATTGCTTCCTACCACTCTTTCATTTACACTTAGTCTTTCCTCAGCGTCTTGGCATCTTACGGCTATGTTCCGCCCTGATGATCCCCGGGAGGACGGCGTCATCACGTGGTGCAGAAAGTTGCCTGGTCAAATTGGTATCCGAGCTGATCTCTTCTATGCCGTTCTTGTCCGAACCATTTAGTCCAGATCTGTCAGCCATGCTTTCTCGAAACAGCACACCGTGGTATCCGTCGTTGGACAGTGGAGGGGATTTGACACAAACCAATGAGGTGGTTCTCACACAGCCATATACGATTTGGCAAACCGAAAGTCGTTTTGGCGACCACCGCAAATCCTCTTATTCGACCAAGCTTCAGCTGCCCGCTGGAACTCATGGAATCATTCGGTCAGGTATGAGATAGGATTTCGTACTTCTGCTTGGTGGGTCTGTCTATGACCTCGAATGTTTTCAACATATTACCAGTACTGTCAATTCCGTCCACATAACTTCTTTCAAACTTTTGCTGTAATACGCTGCATCTAGCTTCTACAACAGGCGTCCCGGATCCAGGTATTTCGCAGACTACCGGTGTGCACGCTTGGTGATTGGCTGCAACGTTTCCAGCGGCGGACGCCGAATACTCGACCATTCGGTGTTGGATTTGATTTGGCTCACATGGAACTGTTCATAGACCCTTTCTCACTGATTTGTTTTCCGATTTCCGAGGGATATGCCTGTACTTTGTACTATGCAACCACCTTGCTGTTAGGATGATCCGCAAATAACAATAGTCAAACTCTTCAAACTGTAGAAGCGCTATTCTGGATTCTCTTCATTCTCGTTTGAACTGTCCTTTCCCTGTCCTGGAGCGATTATTCCGGTGAACAGATATCAAAGAAGGGAAGTATTGGATTCTGGTTTCGCTCTTATCAAAGCTCATCAGCAGTGTACCATCAGTTGGATGAATTAAAAACCCACGTTTAAGGAGTGTTACTCTCGAGACCAATCACAGTGAGATACTGCACTCAAAGGCTGTGTATAACGGGACAATGTCGTCTCGCAGTTAAAGTCGGATATCTGTAGGCTAATGCTTATTTTCACTCCTCGATGATCTCGACCGCTGGAGTGGTTGAAGAAAACGAGGTAGCGAACATTCCTCCTGTATTGCACCATCATAAACCCCGACTCGGGCTTTGGTGGTGAAGTGTTTTGCTGTCATCAAGTCTACCAACCTTTTGTTAACCTTTGGGATCCACAAGCTGATAAGGGTTCTTGTGAACTAATGGAACTCAAGCTGAGATTACGGTATTAGCTGAAAGTTGGCCGTATGATAAACAAACCCTCTACCTGGGCGTTATCCACCTTGCTTAGGAGGAGTGCGCGGTGCGTTGGACGCATGCACGCATAATCTGTCCATGGAGGAATTATAGATATGAATTAACTGACCCACTGCCTACTGGTTTGCAGGATTCTGAGTAAAGATCAAGCAGCTATCCTTATTACGTTGGTTTGGATTCTCGTGGCAGGGGGGCGAGATAGGTAAAGTGTTTGGGGTGCGAATTTACTGATCGGAAGGTCCGTGGTTCGAACCCGACCTCTGCCTCCCCTGTCTAGGCTTGGGCAACCTGACAGTATTCCAGCCCTCATGCACCCTTTGGGTGACGTGGCAGCTAGGCATCGAAAGGGTACTACAGCTGAACAATTACGGGTGCTACAGCTTAACAATTATTTTTCACTTCTCGCGACGAATTTCAGATTTTAAAACATCTGTCTTCACTGCCCACAACCTATCTACCCGAGCCATTCAAGGACTCAGTGGTCCTCGCACATGAGTGCATGTCTCTTGTGTGGTACTATGCGATCCCTCGAGTGAAGTCTTCGGTGCTATTTATCGGGTTCTCCTAGAGCAAATTATATGCGCTTAAGTTGGTATTTTGCTAACCAGAACAAGATGTTCTGCAAGCTGATGGCATTCGAGTTGCGCTTTGCTGATTCGGTAGTAGCCACGTGTTGTGGGTTCTCAGATTTTCCTACTCATCTCACATACATCTTCAGATCCCTCAAGAGAAACCAGTTGATGTCATCCTTATCAACTAACCCTGTTTAATTTTTGCGCATCTATCCCCCCTCACTCCATATTCTACTTGTTTATTTTGACAGATTTGGGTTTGGTTATTTGGAAATACGAGCACTCCGTTTGGCAAGTGCTGGAATGCGAAATTCAACAGACATGGAGCGTGTTTGACTCCGTCTACAGAACTGAGTTCGAATTGATAGGACTGTCGCATTCGCAATCTTTTGCTGGATCTTTAGATGATCATCAGGCGCGACTGTATACTCGACTACTGCGGCTATTTGAATTCGTTTGTTTTGTCAATTCTTGTGTGCAAGTAAGTTGGCGTCATCCTACTCATCCGTTTCATCCCTTCAGTTTTTCAGTCATTCACCACACACTAAGATCGTCTTATTTCTTGGTATTTGCTAGGCCGACGTCCACTTACCGTTTTGTCTTCGCGTGATGGGACAACTGTGGCAATTACTCATTCATATCCTCGACCTGGCAAGCGAAAGGCAGCTTGAAACCAGGCGATTGCCTAAGGATTCTGAGGCAGATAGTAGAATTCATCGATTGCTACTAAATCGGTTGTTACCAACCATGGTGCGTTTATGGGGCGCGGTAATGAACAACCTGTCGAATGGGGGGTCGACCCGTCTTTTTGAGAATCACACAGACCTATGGGGACGCCTTTTCGGGGATCATGCAACCCTCTTCCCTGGAGTTCTTTATGCTCGGAATGTTCAGTCCACCAAGTGAGTAATTTTTTCGACTGCATTTTCGTTTCTACACTTCCTGTACGACGGGACGCTACAGATAGACCGGTTTCTACATCTGTTCTTCTAGGACCCAACTCAACCTGACCACATCGCACATCACCAAACAGTTTGCGGAAATGAAAACTAGTCTACTTGACGCCGGACGGCCGTCGAATACAGTTCTTTCTTTTGAGCTTCTCATCGCTTACCTTGACTTTGTTTCCGGCCTGCTAGCTCTGACCAAATGGTACAGTGGTGCTTTCGCAGATCCAGCTGAAGTATCACCGATAGACAATGGTATGGAACTGCTGAGAGGCGCCGTTTTGTTCGTTGTGCAACACTTACTTCCGGACTTGCTTCATCCAGACAAATGGATTCATTTTTTGGGTACATCCAAGAATTCATTTGGTCTCCACTGTTTGGGTAAGTTGTCGAGGTTTATGTACACTTGTTCCAATTTTCTGTCTGTTTGAACTTGTATGTCCCTGTTTGATGGCGCTTATGGCATTTGCAATTAAATTCATGGGATAATTAGACTTAAGCCCGATTCTCAACAGACTCTTAGCCCACCTGTTTAACTCAGTCGCATCGCCGTTTGGTCTGTCCACCTACGGTTTGGATAATAAATCTATCACTGTTAAAACTCGGTTAAATTGTGATATACGGCCATCTTATATTCCCTCGTTATTTTCATGTTTCGTGGGGGCGAGATGACTCAAGTGGCTAGAGCGCGAATTTACTGACAGGAAGGTCCGTGGTTCGAACCCAACCTCTGCCTTTCGATTTCCCCTGTCTAAGCTTGGGCAACCTGACAGTATCCCAGCCCTCATGCTTCCTTCGGGTAGCATGGCAGTTAAGCACCGAAAGTCTGCTACAGCCGAACGATTTTTCTATGTTTCGTGGCTAATCTGAACGCCCAATTTTCCGCACATTTTTGTTGCATCGGTCAGCGGCTTTGTTACTCGATCAGCCGAGCAACATATAGCTTCTATTTTTGATTCTACTGTTATGTGACGCCAATGTCAAACGGTTACTCATCCATGTGTGACTCAGAGGTACTCCATGGTCCACTTGCCATAAATAGCAGCTTTGACCTCTCCCTACCATTAAGGGACACATTCTTGCTCATTCCCAACTAGTTTGTAGATATGCAGTTCTTAACTTCTGACTTCGTTTTGAGCGACAGTATCACATGAAATTAAGACAAACTTATAGTACACTTGCAGAACACTATTGCTTTATTTGTCCAAGATTCGCGGATGGATTACTAATCGCCCCCAAGTAGTCACATTCGAGGAATTATCAGCAGCCTTATGATGATTGCCTCTTGTGAGGATGATTGTATTCCGTTTTTAACATGTTACTGGCATTCACATCCAGTGATCATGAAATGGCACTACTGGATCGTGTCACCGAACTCCTTTGGACGTTGTTTCCCATTGGACTTTAGTGTGCGTCGTGTTGCAATGAAAAAATCACTTTGACGCGCATCTCCGAGGACAGTGCAACAGGGTTTCGTGACAGAACAACAAATTCGCGGTAGGCAAAATGCCTAGTCGGCACTGGGGTCTTCTCGGATTCAGGCGTCTTTCAAATGGTTCGTTTGGAGCTTTCGCGTGCAGCGGACGATTTTAGTACCTATCTATTCACCATCACCCGTTTACTTCTAGTTGCTCAGACTAGGCTATTCGTTCTGCTAAAGTCTGCCTATTGTAATGGTTTTTATTCCGCAAGCGGTTTAACACTTTTCTGCGTGGAATACTAGTTTTTTTCTACACTTGGATTGACCATATTTCGGTAATAATCAGCATTGCTGTGTTGGACAAGAGTATTCCGCCTCATTCATTGCTCCATGGAATCCTTTGCTAGTTGTTTAGTCTGGCGTTATTTTCATAAATCCCCATAAATTCATATTTCGTTTTTTGGCTTATCTGACGAGATCCCATCTAACAATATACTGGGGTTTCATTCGTTTCAGAACTCGATACCCATACATACCTTGCATAAGGATCGACATTCAAACTCGTTACTCCTACTTGACTTCGATCATCGTTGCACGACCTTTAGACGGCGCATCGCTAATCTTCTCCCCCCACGCACACACGATTCTGCGCTTCAGTATATTACTACTGTGTTGCCATAGTTAGTGGTTTGGCAGTCGTTGTGCTCGCACAAATACCTAACTGGAAAAGCTCTGTCAAGCCGTAGACAGGTTCGGGCATCAGTCGACAGTAGCGGACTATAGTGTTCAGATATAACAAAACGGGACTGTCCACGATTGGCTGATAAAAAACTTAGCGACCCTGCCCACACGGTTGTTGCAGTCTGGGGCCCAGTATCCAAACTCCCGATAGTTCGACAGGACAAAATAAGTTATCCTACTTGTCCGTGTATGTAGTTAATGAATAAGCTCTTCTTTTTCTTCCTATCATCACTGGGCCAAGAAATGGGCAGCAGATTTTTGGGGAGTGGAACTTCCCACGGACTTGTATGAGGAATAAAATATGTTAGGCTCGATCGTTGATCACATTTGCGGCAATTCACATCGTTGCAGACCGAGATTACTCATTATTTAAACGGCTATTGGAATATGACTCAATAGGTTGGAAATCCACTGAGTTGTTTATCCCACCCTTTCTCATACTCTCGTACTCATACTCTGTTCCTTTCTAGCTGAACGTTGTCTCATCTTGTTGACCGATCTACTAACAACCAGCTGTTTGGATTCCGACTCTTTGGAGAACCTTGATCTTCTATCGTCTGATGCCGTACATGAGGCACTACAGTCCACGGGAAAGATTCATCCGATTGGAAAACTTCGTCAGTTCGCATTGCACCTACTGCTTAACAATAGATCGGCTCTGGATAGTTTACTTGCTCTGTCTTCTATTCCTGTCCGCTTACTCCTTGTTCGATACAAAACCTTGGAGAATGGGTGAGTTGGTGCGTAGGGTGACCCGTTGTTTCTCACTTTCTAGCTTTCGACACGGTCGTCCATTTTCTTTCCCACGTGACCCGCCTAATAGTTCCATGAACTTCATCTTGAACAGCCCGTGGTCTGTCTCTCTTTTTCATATTCCACTAGCTGATATACATCCACGAGACAAAGATTAACAAATTCGTCGTCTGGACGTGACTCCCCAGCTTTTAACCTTTTCTAATGCCGGAAAATGACAATCTTATTCTGCTACTCGCTGTCACAAAGTAGTCAAACAGGTTTACGACTTACAACCCAAACTAAGCTGCTGAAATTGCCCACTGGCCCACACTCTACCTCAAAGGGAACACACGCACGCTGTGGGCAAAACACGGTCACTCCTGTCAACTCCCAAGAAGATTGTTCAATAGGTATAAAGGCAGGAGCAGAGAGTATGCCACAATGTTATGGGCTAATCTATGTGTTTTGGGGACTGTGTCCTGACCTGACGGACCATTGGGTTGCTGTTGATGAATGCCGACAAGTCATTCTGATTGTATACGGTCTTTACATTTGGAGCGCAGGTGATCTGAGTCTTTGTCTGCCGATTGCGTTTTCCTTGTGGTTTTCATGTACCGGACAAAAACTGTCTGGGACAGGAACATTCTTTCATCACTAATAATCTGCGGTGTTCCGACCCAACTATTTGAGCACACGGTGTAGACGTTTCGAACCACTCTGAGTAAGACACAATTTTCTGTGTTCAATATTGTATTGAGTCGGTCTACCCAGTCTCGTGCTAACATTTTGCACGGATGAGCATGCCTAAACAAGTAACTGAGGTTGCCATATACTTAAGCTGTTGTAAATACACCGAAAGCGAGTTCGCTAATATGGTGTGATACTGGAACCACTATGGGTAATGCGAATCCGGATCCCGGACACCGAGGTTTCAGTCACTTTAGTTTTGGCGAAGTCATGATGAGCTAGTTTGAGACGCTCCTGAATGCATACGTTCTACCTATCGTCTTCATACTCCTTATCACCTATGATACCGTTGACGAACACAGGTACTTCACCGCCTTACAACCATGTAGGTTAGTTAGAAAGAGGTCTATAGCGAAAAAAGGACAATGTGTTAGCTAACAGCGGTTTGTGATAATTTTTCTGAGGTGCATACACCTTCAAATGCCTACTCAGACAATCTCTGATGCACTGCAGTTCGTGTGAACACCGGAAAATAAGTTTTTTTCTACTAAGACCTTGCACATTCTGGTTGTCGGTGTTTGAATTAATGTTAGAACGTCTGAGCATTCCTGATGGGCTAGTAGGCAGCCCCTCTATCATCTCTAATTGCTGTTCATTTCACATCACAAGTATTGGCCTCTTTGTCTTCCTCAGGCTCATCATTACCACAGCGAATGGGCAGTCCAATGCGTGCGTAAACTCCCACGGTGGACGTATGGCTCGAACTACTTGGCTAGCGATTATTCTTGTGCATCATCTGCTGAATTTGGAATATGCTTGGTACACTCGACACTCAGGTTCCAGCTTCTCCAATCCAGTCCAACCTCTCCTCAGTGAGATTCGACGTCGAGTGAACCCGTCTACAAGAGAGCATTATGTTGCCACCCTGTTTCATTACATCTACTATCCGTACAATGTTGGTCTGTCGCGAGCTGCCGTAACTCTGCTGAAGTGGATAATTCAGGTTGGTCCTTGTTATTATACATTCAAACTATATACCAAGCATCGAGCTCTCATGTGTTTTTTCTTTCTCCTCAATAAACTTAATGTGTAACCTGTGTGAGCGTGAATGGTACACTAAGTAGCCCACTGAAACAATGCTTATTCACATACGGAAGAAACATCAGTGCCGTTTTTCTTCGAATTGGAAGGATCTAGAAAAAATTCGCTAGTATCTTAAAAGGTCCAATCTGGACTGCAGTTTTTGTGTTCAGATTTTCGATTCTGATTTCACATTCGAACAATTTATTCGCTTCGCACCGATTGAGCTGTGTTTTGCACCTCTTTCCCAATTTCAGTACTCAGATATGAACGTGGTCGAATCGCTCGGTGATCAAACTTCCTTTGTTCGCTCTATTTGTTTTCAACGATTGGTCTCGTCCACTGATGATCAGCTTACGAGGGCCTGTCTGTTCGACTTAATTGCAGAATCCGTACTGTGTTGTGGTGAATTCCAGGATAACAATAGTCAGTCATCGGCGCGAAGACCAACCGGATTCCTCCGTCTACTCATTTCCAGTCCGCCTGTTAGTAGAGGTGCGCAAGAAGATCACTGGCTTGGCCTGATGCCGCTGGATGCAGCTGAGAAAGAACAGCAAAAGCCGGACTTGTTCAAATGCTGTCTTGCTGTACTAAAGGATGCCCGGGTATTTTTTTTTACAGTAGTTGGCTTATTGTCATCGATCTATGAGGTTTTTCTTCATATGGACCATGTTTCACTGAGCAGTTATGTGGATGTCCTGCCTTATTTTACTTCAGGACAAATCCAAAGAAGGATCCGTCGACCAGATTACAAGCCTGTGTCTCCGAAACGTGTGCAAACTGATTTCTGCCTTCTATCTTCAAGATCTACAATCATGTATCGACACAGTGAAAAAAGAGTGAGTGTTTTTTGTCACATTCCAGTCGCTCATGGCAGATGGCCTACATCAGTTTTCTCAATCGACGGCCCGCGATTTCCGAATAAGCAGTGAAGTATGGTTCATGTCAGGCGAAAACTATTGTGGATAATTTCGAAGTTTGGTTGATCTGTTTGACAGTATGTGTAGACTACCGGACCAGCACTGGTTAAGTTGTGAGCGAAAGGGGACTAGAAAATGAGTGCAACGGGACTGGTCTGTCCCAAATACAGTAGCTCAACCTAAAACGATGCCTGTATTGGTTGTTGATCAGGTGGCTGTTGATCTGTTCGCTGAGCTTGGCAATTGACTTACAAATACTTCGTCACCGTACGAGGAGACATCATCAGTGCGCAGTTTGGTGAGTGCACTGCGCACTGGCGATGTCTCCTCGTATGGTGACGTAACGTTTGCATGTCAGTTGCCTAGCTCGGTGCACAGGTAATTGGCCACCTGATCAATAACTAATATACTCATATATATTTGTAATGTACTACTCATAAGGTTGCTGAAAATCCGTCGACAGCCCACGACCGGTTTCGCCTTTTTTGGGGCTCATCAGGTAGGCAAAGTCCCCGGGTTTCCGCCAACCTTATGTCCTACTTGAAACCCAATTGCACGAAATTAGCAAATACACACTCATTTGCAAACTAATTTGTTTTTTTTCGAGAGACTCACCTGGAACCCAGCTAAATCTCTCGTTTGTGATGTTTTCAGGCAACTGAATGTGCTGCACCTAACTAATATACTCACATGAGCTACCAATGTTTCGACATATTACCGATATCTGTATTGCATGAAATGGGGGTCAGACGGTCGAAATACCGTGTTTCATAAATGAGCACTGAAAAAAGGGCAAGCCGCAAGGTCATAAATGCATATCAGTTGACAGTAAAAATAACTTAGCAAGCGGGATGTTTCGGAAAGTCGCTCTGTGGATGAAAAATAGTGCTTAAAACGTATGCGCAATCACAGCTGCTACCCAGTAGGTATTATCATTTTGTCATCTGATTCGACCATTTGAAGTGCCATCCTGGTTAGACTATGTTTGAGGGGATTTTATCAAGGGTTAGCGTTACGGCTTCTCTCGTTTTCTTTCATTTTCGCTCGTTTATTTTCACATGATGTCCATAATGGGTATCCTCCTAGACGTATTTTTGGCAACCATACGTGTCGTTGTTTTGACCTTAAAACTACTTCATTCTAGTTCGTATTCTTTTCTACCACTTAGGCCAAACTTCTGGGAACTAGTCACTTTCCCGTTGATGAATTTCCTCCGTACGGCCAGAAACAACGAAAAGGTATGCCTCTTCTCCGTCTTTTGAACCGGTGTGTTATTCGCAACGTAGCAAAACATTTAATCCATTGGTACGTGTACTCTCCACTCGGGCTTTATTTCAGGTGGACTTGTCAAACGTGGAGAATGAACTGTTCGGTCACATTGTTAGCATATTGGCTCTGGAGCTCTTCAACACAATCTTGTAAGTCATGATTCCTTGCATCATCATCTTTAAATATACGCTTTTGGTTGATCTAACTGAGGAGGATTGTGTGGAACGTGGTCTACAGACAATCGAAGCGAGATCTGTAGTCAATTTCATGACGCCCATGGCTATTCGGAGTCAAATCCAAATTTACTCTCTCATTAGCCTAATCAGATGGCCCTGGCGCTCACTATATGCATCATCACTATCTTCAACAGGAAAGCAATACGCACAGATGACGTACTGTCATACATCTATGAAATGAAGGACTATTTAGTAAATGGTTGAGAAAGCTTCGGAAAACGATCCATTATTTCGAGGTGAGACGCCATCAGTTGGACTGATCCAATATTGTTTGCGAAACACACTTGACACGAGTCCGATGCACAACCACGGACGTGCTAGGCCATCAGAACATGCTAGCCTGGCGCATCAGTTACATACCACACTCTGTGGAGTTTCGACCCCCTCGAATTGGAATCATGTGGACCCCAACCTAGAGGTGTGGAAAGTCCAAACTACTCATCCTAACAGCCGCTGCTTCGCCTTATCACGGTCTGTTCCAAACGCGATGGGTGGAGAAGAGTGTTCCTTTTGTTGTGATATGATTAGACCGATGCAGTACATATTCCAACTACCTTAACCTGATCCTCTTCATTTCTATCGGTTTATTGATTAAAATTCGCCACAAATTATTCACTTGCGCACCGTTGCGTTGTTCGGATGTTCGGAGTTATCGTCCACAGTCTTCGGACGGGGGAGACCAGTTTCAGTGAACATAAATTAAAAATTAACTTTGATCCTTTGGATTCTTTGAGATTTGTTATACTGACGCAAGTTGGGAAACTTTGTCCGCATCCAGACAAAAAGCAGAAGGGAACTTGGTAGGTCTTGAGATAAGATGATAATCGTCAAAGAACGAAGCAATGTCATGGTTCTAGTCCACTAGATGTATCTGGATACCACGGTTTACGGTCACTTGACGTTCATGTTCTATGGTGATGCTGATGATGAATTTCAACAAAAAAGAAGAACCGACCTTGCCGAATATCACTTGTGGGAAAGCTTGGTGACAGCCATTCCTAACCCCTTACAACACTGTGTGTGTATGTTCCTTTCCAGAGTTGACTTCTCTACAAATATGAAGGCCTCTCTTCGGACTTGTATTCCTTTGTTAACAGCAGAATGGTTCAACAATCGTTTTGAATGTTTCACTTGTTTATTCATCCACATTTTCTCCCTGGTACTTCTCAAAGGATGCTGTTTGTCGGGTTTCAGTGACAAAATAATGTCAATACTGTTTCCGTTTTTTTCGGCTCATATTGGTCGAACAATTCGTATCCTATGCGACGGTAGCGAAGCATTAATGTTGAACATTGATGTTATACTGTCCATGATGACGCTGGCTTTTTTCATTGAGGAATGACCAGATAGTAGAAATGACTATTATCTGCAGTGTCCGCACGAGTCACTTCGTTATCGTGTGTCATCGTATGGCGCCTCGATGTGGCCAAGTGAAATTACGAATAGCAACACATGGTTTGGCCCCATGATGTACCTCGGATCGCCTGACTACTTGTCAGCTATCTGCATCGCCATGATGTTATCGAGGTTTTACTTTAGTGAACGACTTGGAACCATGGCCACGGACGCAATATGTTATGTTACACAATTATGGGGCTATTCCTTCACTGTTGCCAGTCACAGCCACGTAAGAAAATGCACATTCCACAATGTGAAACTACAGCCAACAAGGTAGTTTTGTTCACCACTCGCTTGAACGGCCGTCATCGTGTCCTTGTGCAATTATTCTGGTGAGTTCATACCAAAGGGGGCAGCACTGCATATCCTTCACCGTGCCGTGTTTTGAACCTCGGAAATCTGACACGTGAAACGTGCGTGTTACTCCTACTCCACCAGTGCACGCTGGACGCATCTGAATTCTCCCTCGTAAACAGGTGAACCTGTTCACATTTGAGCAATGTGAACGATGTAGATTTCTGATGACGCCTAGTCTTAGTGTTCGTTGTATGAACACGTATTGGAATCACATCTTGCTTGCTGAACGGGTGCTCTGGGTGGGTCGGAAACGAACTACTCTGTAGTCCATCATTTTGTCCTCATCTGCTTCAGGTAGATTTCGGATATGATTTTTTTTTCTGATAGTCATTTTCGGGTTAAACTGGTTTTCGTTGGATATCAATCTCAACTAAGAAGTTCACAGTTTCTTGAAAACTCAAGTGAAAACCATCCAAATGACTGTAGTCGTTTAGGCCTATGGCCAATGTATTGTTCTTGTGGGAATATGGTCGCTCGCGGTTCCCAACCGACCTCACTGTTTACCCATCTATTACAGTGCATCTATCTGCCTATCTATCTCAATCCGATCCCAGAAAGAAACCGTGCATTATGTTTCCCCAACGGCTCTCTTGACCTACCTTGAATGTGAAAGTTAGCTCCGGAACCTCCCGGTGTGACTTCTGTGGATGTGTGTTCTAGTCGTTAGTGTATATCGGACGCGTTTGGCCTAATTATTTTAGGAATTAGTGCCTCATGGGGGCAAGATGGACAAAGTGATTAAAGCGCGAATTTACTGACCGGAAGATCTGTGGTTCGAACCCGTCCTCTGCCTCTCGACTCCGTGTCTGTCTAGGTTTGGGCGACCAGCTTTCGAGTCTCCTTCGTGTGGCGTGGCAGCTAGGTACCGAAAAGGGGCTACAGCTGAATGATTTTATTTGTTAGTGTATCATGTACCAAATTATGAGTTTTCATGCTTCGACATTGCGTTGACATTTTTCTTACTCTTTCGGTTGCTTCAGTCAGCAGTGCAATTTCAATTTGGACCAAAGTTTGGATAAAATCTTGTCACAACTGGTTAGACAAAACGCCTACACGTCGTGGTTCAAGGTAAATGATCTCGGTCACATTCTTCTTTCGACGTCAGGTTGTCGACTTTAATTGTTGTTTTCGTCGAACATATGTTGTACTACTGATGGACTGCCTCCAAAGGGAAACACCCAAGCCGACGAAGACAGTTTTGTAGCCCGGTTATTTTTACTGCAATCCGTTCCTGCAGAAGCGCCTACCTGCATTGAACAACAACCCTGCTTCAATACAAATAATCGCGATGAGAGTATCTTTTCTCAGTGATCAGTAGATTTTTGTTCGTCGTCACACCACTCTCGTTTGAACGGTCGTGCTCCTGTTCTGGCGTAATTATTCCGGTGAGTCCACACCAAACAAAGGACACCAAACAAAGGACTCGAGTTTCGCTTTTATTAAGGCTCATCAGCAGTGCAAGTCCAATGGCCGTGCCGGGATCTGAACCCCGGACATCTGACATGCGAGGCGAGCGTTTAACCACCACTCCAGCAACGTACGTTGGACACATCTGAATTGTCGCGTCTGAACAGGCGAACGTGTTCATGCTTGAGCGATGTGATTAGTGTGCCCGAACCATCGAACGACGACCCAGTAACTGTCCTGGTTGTGACGACCGATTGACCCGCCAGTTAGGACTTCCTAGTCAGGTAGCGTGACACACGCTTGAGACCCACTGGGCAACTTTTCGGTTGCATTTTTGGGGGTTTTTGCGGGATAGGTATTTTTGTTCATAGCCACACCACTCTCGTTTGAACGGTAGATTGTCAGTAAAATCAGTAGATTGTCAAGTAAGGCGATTGATGGTGTTACACAACCGCTGCTTCACTCACGTAAAATACCAGTGGTTGTAGTTGACTGCTTGGCCTCTAGGGTGTTTTAACTGAGCCTAATCACTATTAATTGAACGGCTTGACCAGAAACCATAGGTTACGAAGCTAGTAGATTTACTGCAATATAGGTCGACATTTATCCGTTCTTCAGTAGTTGCTGTTTTTTAAATGCATCTTGTGATCGTTGTTCGGAGGTGTTTAGGTAACACAAAAACACTCGTTTATATTTACCCTAGACTGGACGTCTTTGCTAGATTGGGTACCATGAATTATCGCATCAGAATTACAGAACACGCAGATTCATAGCCAAATTTGAATCTTTTGTGTGTGTTTTGACGACAGGGTTCGAACAAGCGTCACGTGTTCGTCCATTCGACACAGACTAGATACTTCAGTGGCTCCTGTGTGAGAAAAATTTCGTAAATTTACTAAATACTAATTTAATTGCGGTTAATAGACAATGGGGCCGCTTGCACGGAAGCGGTCTAGTGACGTTTTGTCTGTAATTTGTGGACAATTTCAAAGGGATGTTGGCAATCCAAGAACCTTCGGGATAAATGATGCCTACAGGTTACCGAGCCCCAGGAGGGGGGTTGTTGTGGCAGTCCCGTTTTTAATACTTGACTCAATAGTTTAGTACATGGAGTGGCAGGAAGAGGAAGGATTTTTTCAGGAATTCTATCCCCAGCATGACCTTCAAAGCGTTTTTTTTTTCGAGGGGTTCTACCCGGACTGACAACCCCGATAGTCTGACCCGTTAGGCTACTGAGGCTGACCTTGTTCGATAGTGTGGGGAATAAGGCATAGATGCATAGATTCAAACGCACACAGATGTGTATAGAGGTGCACCGGGCTCTTGACATGTGCGGATTTTAGGAGTGACTTTTTGTAACCTGTTATTCCTCATGTGAAGGCAGAATCGCTGCTCTCATAGCTATGGGCATATGAGTCGACGAGAAAATGCTTCCGTACTCAATAGTTTAGTACATGGAGTGGCAGGAAGAGGAAGGATTTTTTCAGGAATTCTATCCCCAGCATGACCTTCAAAGCGTTTTTTTTTTCGAGGGGTTCTACCCGGAGCTGACAACCCGATAGTCTGACCCGTTAGGCTACTGAGGCTGACCTTGTTCGATAGTGTGGGGAATAAGGCATAGATGCATAGATTCAAACGCACACAGATGTGTATAGAGGTGCACCGGGCTCTTGACATGTGCGGATTTTAGGAGTGACTTTTTGTAACCTGTTATTCCTCATGTGAAGGCAGAATCGCTGCTCTCATAGCTATGGGCATATGAGTCGACGAGAAAATGCTTCCGTACTCCTATCGCACTCCCTAGATCGCCTCATCACACGGCCGTTCGCCCATGTGTGCGAAGACTAAATATCCGAACCACAAACTAAACTGAGTAATTCCGCAAACACACAAAATCTATCGGAAAAGTGGATTTTCACTATCCAATTTTAGGTTTTTGGGGAGCTGCTCATAGGTGGTTTTTTAGTTATTGAGGAGAAGCTTTTTTGTATCCCATGAATGTCCTGTTATGTGTATTGGGGTAATTTGTCCCAAGGTTACAAGGTTTTGCTTCCGCGGTATCGACTCATACACTGCTGATTGCCTATCAGCTCTCTCAGGATGTTATTCTGCTCGGCTCTGACCGACTCGTGCTCGCTTTGATCCCTCTGTATAGTGTTGTGCACACGTTAGTTCTTGACTGCAAATTGTGTCTTCACACAGCTGGTAGCACACCGTCTGCGACAGCATTCACGCACCATCCCAATCAACACCCGATCGAGCCCAGAATCCCAGACTACTCAGCAGCAGTCAACACAACTCGATGCACTGTATGATGCAACTTGTCGTTGGAAATGTCTTTTGGTTCTACATTTGAAGCTCATCCAAGCCGGGTTCGAGCGACCAGCGACCTCTCTGTCAGAAAGTTCACTTGATGTCAGTCCTATCGTCACGGAACTGCTAACTTGTCTACATTTGCTGGTAAGCTTATGCGTTTCCAATAATTTTGTAAGCATCCGAGATGTTTGATCAGATGTAACATCCCTCCGTACATTGTTTCCCATCATTAAAATGCCTTCCTTTTTTCTTATAGAATGACATTGCCTTCGAATCTGGTACATCAGCTCTGGCTGGACAATTGGGTTCCTGTCTAACGACTGCACTGCAACATCAGACTCAGTAAGTTTGTCACTGTTTGCTCAGACTGAGGCATCATGAACTTTTTGATATTCAATAATGCGTTGAAAGCACAATGCCACTGGCAAAGAAAGCACCAAAGTTCGCAGATCTTTCGTGACGTTGCTGTTTTCGTTGGTTCCAACATGATCTTCGAATTGGGTAATGCTGTGGGACGCGAAAAACGGGCGGCCGTTCGTCCACCCTGCTCACTGTGGCAACTAAATCCGATCGAAGAAATAGTATTTTGAGAGTCTGCTGTAGGTTTGGTCGATGATAAATTGAGTAGCCTAAAAATCCAGCTTAACGGAAGGGCCGGACCGTTTGTCCACTCTCTCAGGCGATGTTTGCTGAATGAATCCTCGTATGATTTTCTTTCTCGCATTGAAGTTTGTCCTGGCTATGTTCTGGGCTAGTTAGAGCGGAATGACTGACTACCTCTGTCCAGATCACCATTTACCGATTGCACTGCGCGTTAATCATCAGCTATTACTCTCCACTTCAAAACGCTGCTGCCTTGCTTCAATATACCCCGGTTTAGTCATTAATTATATGGCTTCTTGAGGGAAAATGGCACCAAACTAAACTGCTTGTATCTGAGAGAACATAGTTGTTAACTCCCGGCTACCCCACGCCTTTTTATGCTCATTCTAACGAGCGCCCCCTGTACACATGCAGTTTTCTACCTTTCAGATGTTTTCTTAAGCAACCCAAAACTCCTCCCACGGATCTGGAGGACCGTCTTGGTCAAGTGCTTTATTTGGTACTCCAGTTCCGACCCGATTCCGACGAACAAACTCAACACATGCACGTAGAGCTGTTGGCAAGTTGTTCTCTGCTCTTGCAAATGACAAAGGACGAAACAGCGATGGCGGATAGACAGAATTCCAAAGGCGATTTCCAGCAGTTACGCCTAGATCTGCTGCACTGTGTGTTCGCTTACATGGCTCCACTTTCGCTTTGTACAAAGTTAACTGTCGCAGATGAACTCGTAAGTTTGCGATACTGTGGTTGCATATCCTCAAGGGAATCGGCTTGGTTTTTCTTTTCCTTTACGTTGATATCCTTTTTGGGTGAGCGCACATCAGGTTACGTCTTTCGTTTTGTATCAGTCCTCATCGATGACAACGCGATCGAGTCGTTCGCTCACTCTTTCTGTGCTTCTTGGTAAGACTCAAACTCTTTCCATTTTCCCCTGTAACATAACTGCTCAACCTCCAAAGAGAGACTCATCTGGAGCGTTTAACCCCCCTGAAGGGGATCGTGTGCCTCGCAGAGCTGTTTTCGCCCAGCCCTGTGCTAAGTAAAAATGACCAAGAGGTGGACAATCTATGGCTTGGCAACTAAGTTTGAAAGCACTGACCAATAAACCGAATCGGATTGACAACCGTCGCCTTCCTGGATGGGGAACCCGAGACTCAACTCATCAGTGGTTAATGACAATGGGGACATGACTCAATCACGCAGTCATTGACGTTCCCGCATCAGAGCTATCATCTTCAACGCGTAGCTTCCAGGTTTCCCGTTCCCTCAGAACGGTATACAGTGCAAATTAGCCGATCATGCTATTGTCTGCAATGTTTTTCATATCTCCCCCGCTCTCCCATTTTCCGGTGATGGATACTGTAGCAGCTGAAACCAACGTGCCCTTCACATGGCTTATAGCTGATAGGCTCAACTGCAATCGATAACAATCGTTCAGCTGTAACACCCTTTCGGCGCGTAGCTGCCATACCACCCGAAGGAAGCACGAGGGCTGGATTACTGCCAGGTTGTCCAATCCTAGGCAGGGGAAGTCGAGAGGCAGAGGTCGGATTCGAACCACGGACCTTCCGATCAGTAAATCTGCGTTCTAACCACCGAGTCATCTTGCCCCCTGGCTCGACTGCATTGATCCTCGGGAAAATCATCCAACTATGGCGGAGATGAAAAAAACCTTATCGGTGTTTTTTCTCTCTCAAAGTGATTATTGTATATTGTTTTGTGTAACGAGGTCCTGAAAACTCAACGGCTAGGCCTATGCTATCAAAAAGGTTGCATAAAATATTCATATTGTATTTCGGCCTTGTCTGTTTATGCTTCGTTTATTGTCACCCGTACGTCTGTAAAGTGCATGGTTTGGAGTATCGTGAAATATTTTTCGCCTCTAAGTTGCTCAAGTTCTTGTTTTATTCGCTGCTTTTAGGCACTTCGTCAGTGCATCAACTTGGTGATGCAACTGTGGACGGTTGTCGGACCCGATCTGGTCTCAGATCGACTGGTGCAGACGGGGATTCTGCATAATCTTCTCCAAACCATGATACAATATTCCAAAGTACGATCCTCACATGTGTTTTGACATTTCCTGTTGTGGCTTCCGCTTCTTTGGGAGAGCATTTTGCTGCAGATGTGCGTTGGAGTGTGCCGCATCTGAACCATTTTTTTTTAATTCAGGAGAATTATATTCCACTTAGAACAGCCTAGCTCAGATGTGAATTTTTAACACCCTACTCTTCCACTTGCTAGTATTCTGTACTACTAACAACGAGCTGTTTTTCGCTTTTTCCTACGTTCACTTCATCATTCTGGTGATTCAAGAACTTAAAGGCGTGTGGTTCGCCTGGCGTTCGCCGTATGAGGAGAGGCGTCCAACCTCCCTCAAGTGTTCAGTTGCTTATGCTATAAACAACTTGCCGCACCCATCAACTTACAGATTCATACAGTTCTGGTTTCGTTTGTCACTGAGGTGAAGCAACGTCCATTTCATGGTTGGTCTGCCTCGTATTTTCTGTTCTCCGATGTTTGGACCACAGATGATCACAACACATTGCTCCTGGCAGACTTTCCTCTATTCTCTCAGATTCTATGTAGGCGCTTAGCTGATATAAAGAGCTTACTTTAACTTGACTGGACTGTGGTTGCCTCCGCCGCCAGCGTTCAACAGTCTGCGCCTAGATCTGCAAACGTAATGCCCGAATTTCTATTCCAACGTCAGATCTGGCAGTGGTGATTACGTCCAATTTGATGACACATTCTTGTTGTCAACTGGCGACCTTGGCACTAACGCCATCCTCGACATGGGCTTCGAAACTTCACATGTCTGAACCAATACGGTCGACGTTCCCAGATATTTCGGATCAGTTTGGCTACACTACGGCAATGTTTAAGAGACCATACTTGCTAGTTGTAACTATTTGCGCTATTCGCTAAGGCTTGGCTTCTGCATACAGCAGCTTGCGCTAACCGAGGAACCACCGAAATCCAGATGGCATAGGTTGTTCATACATTCCGCAGACCGATTTCTATATTTCAGCCCGTTACAGTTGGTGATTTGTTTTTTTTTGTATTCGTTGGTTTTGTACCGTATCTCTTAAGAAATTCGTTCGTCGACTTTTATCATGACCCCCTTACCTTTCAGATGAGGAATGGTGCTTCTCTCTGTCGTGATATATTAAGTCTGGTCAGTATGCTTGCGCTTCCATGTGCAGTTCAGATCCCCTGTATGAATCGTCGTCTCTATCCGGATTTGGACGAATCCCAAACTCTTTTGAACGGTAAAAAGGGGGTGAATGGCAGAAGTGCTCAGTTTTTATTCTCTGGTGCTGAGTTGGTCGCATCCTACGGACCGCTGCTTTCACAAGCGTTGATATGGCCCGGAACCGAAGTTCTTGTACAGTGGATTCGAGAAGATGAAGCCACATTTGCTGTGAGTTGTCCACAAAGCGATTTCTACCTACGCTATCCGCTGGAAGTTTAACTTTCAGAAGGTCACCTGTACTGGTTATCTACCTCGTGTAAACGACGCATATGCCTATTCCCAAGGCTTTATGTAGTGGTCCCTGGTCCTTAAGCTCATTTATGTGGACCAGTCTGTAATTGAAGTCGGTGTATGCCGAGAAGCACGAATCTCCAGATAGGTCTGAACCTTCCGGCTAGTTGTTGAAGTCTGAGCCGTTCAGTTACCACAAACGGCTGGTCAGCATAGTTATTAACTCACACTGAGACATTCAGATCACGTGGTCATGCGTTAACTGAACTCTCGATTCACCATCTCCCAAACCGAAGTTCCACACGTCTAGTGAATTTATCCTTCCTTCGGGCTAATTGTAGACTGACGGTAGTGCAAGGAGGTTTTTTAACGGTTTCAGTAATCCATACTCAAAAGCGTCTGCAGTGATTCTAAACGTTGGATATCTATTTAATGATGAGATGTGTGCATTGATCTATGCACTCCTCTATCGCAAATGAGAAAAGTGATTATCAATATGATGGGTTGTACTGAATTTCCGGATACTTTATCCGAACAGAGTTAGTGGGATTCTGAATGAGATTCGGGCTCACCATTATTTACGTGATATTAATATATGTCGTGTTATCACAATCTGAATTCCACCGCCAATGAAATGTGTGCTAACTTTGGATAGCCATGATGGTTCAAGGCTCTTGAAACACTCCAGTGGTTAAGGCACAAGTTACTAGGCTGGTCGCCTGTAGGGTAAGTCACCCCTTGCTTGTGTGTAGGTTTCAGCAGCCTTGCAGTTCCTCGGCACTCATGGTTCTGTCGCGTTGCACGGTCGAGGTGCACCGAAATGGTGACATGGCTGAGTTAATTTTAAGGTTCCTTTTACCAAGTTTGCCCGTTTTTCCGTGTTTCCGTATTACTATGTAAATCTTCGTTCATTCCTTCATCCAGTTTTTGTTCTATTTTTCCCGATTCATACCCCTAGAGGAGTCTCCGATAGTTTGTTCACTTTCGTTTGTTGTCTTCCTGTTCCCACCCTCCAGATGTCACGCACTTCCCTTCCCGTCAATTCTGATATCTCTCCGTTGTCCGTCAGTCCTAGCGCTGTCCCCTGCTCGATCCCAACCAAGGGAGAATGGACAGCCTTGCTTCTGACACAACTTCGATTCCTCTGTTCTTTGTATGACGCCCTTGGTGGTCTCGCTCATCCTTTCGTTGGACAACTTTTACACACTTTCTGCAGTGAGAACTATTCTCAATTTGAGGCTTTGCTCACTCTATGGTCTGAGTCGCTTTACAACGGTGCTTTGTTGACCCCCACATTGCAAAGACCGTTGCCACCGACAGCCTCCTTGTTGCGTGAAGGACTGTTGTCTCCCTCTCGGATCCAACTGGCCGAAAGCTTGTGTGCTCTTTTATGGCGTGTACTCCTGTCCGGACAGTCACTTGGCATAAGCCCAGTGACTTCGGGATCCGGTCTTCCGACACTTGGCATGAATGTGCTGTTCCGTTCCGATTCCAGAGCAAACGAGAATCTGTCAGCTGATACGGTACGTCAAATGATATGAATCCCAAATTTTCCTGCTTGAATCTTTCGAATGCTGATGTTCGTTGCGTTGCAGCTCATCGAACTAATCCCCGTCGGTCTAATTATTTGCCCTTACAGACGTATAAACTCCGGTATGTAAGCAGGCTTCAAATTCGATAACATTATTAAATGAACCGTGCATGTCCTATCGTTCACGATACTTTACTGCTGCTTCGTTCGATTAGGAATATCTCTTCAGGCAATCTTGTTTATTGAACCTTCTCACCAGTTAAGAACACATAAGTTTGTGAGCCATTGTTTGTCCGACTTGTCCCAGTTGAGCTTCAGGGCTACACGCTTATAAATGTGAATTTCCTAGGGTAATTGGCCGGACAACGTGAGTTTCGGCTGATTATTTGACTACTTCCTAGAATGTGTAAAGCACTGCGCCTAAGCACAGTTTTCATTATAAGTGTGGGAAACTTGTTTACGCTGTCTCATGGATTTTATCTCCAAACCAATAGTGTCGCGAAGTTCGGATTACTATTCGTGGTTACCTCAGGGCCTTTGTTCTCAGTTGCCTTGAAGAATCTGTTTAGCCCTTGTGAAATCACCACGTTAGTCTCACCACACCTCGGTATTGAGGGTGACGATGACCGTTCATAGTCAACTTTTCGAACAATGTGAAAGTCCATATCACTTGTTGCTTTATCCACTCTAGATACGCTATGCGGCATCGTACGGACCAGCATCCTCTCCACAATTTGCTGCCGCAGTTTTCTCCATGGCTGAGTTTCAGATTCATGTGTGCACTGTCCTATTTGAACGTCCTGGCTTTCGGCCAGGAGCCAAGACCTTAGTGGGCGGAACTCCGAACCACACCCCATCGAAATCTACTCAGATGTCCGACGCACGAAGCCGTTCGACGGCGTCCCCGTCCCGACCACTCACACCACTGCGGAAGGCAGGTTTGGATAGCCCATTGTTCCCTACTACAGATGCGTCAGCAATGACGACTGGAAGTGACTGTACGGGAGAGGCAGAGCTCGAGTGCCTAGTTCGACATTTGGTCACTTCCCTTAGCCTTCTCATAATTCAGTTACCTTCATTGGGCTATTTGAGCCTACTGAGTGTGAGTTTTTGTACTTCTTTATTCTTTCATCTGATGAGTTCGATGTTGTTTCCTAGGTTAATTGCTCAGTTTGTGCATTTTCGCGCAAACATATCCGATGGCAGAGAGTAAGGGAACCTTTTGAAATAACATAGCACTAGCGTGTTGAAATACGTTTGACATCCCACCTAGTACGGTATATCAAACTTACAACTGGCGGAACAAAAGACAAGCCCCGTATCCCGGCTAATGTCGGCTTATGGCTTGCTCACTCCAAATAGTCCTAGCTCTCCTGACTTCGCTTTGTTCGTCTGTTGCCACTGTTCCCGCTATTTCAGCTAAAAGGGTTGTCCGGATAATAACTGTGATGTCTTTTGTCGTTTTTTTTTGACAGTGCGAAGAACTGCACGAATTACGAAGTCCCATCCAGTTGGTGTTCAATTCGCCCAACTTAGATGACGGCAGTTTCCGTTTAAGCTTCGGTGGACTGCTCAACCTAGCTCATTCCCTTGGATATTTAATCAGCAAGGTGAATTTCTGTTCGCTTTTTATGATTCGATTTCATTGCTCCCTCCCTTTATTCTATTCTCCGATTGTCTATAGTGACGTATTTTTTATGGTGTCGCACGGATATCTAGTGAACGTTTCTCCGCATCTGATACGAAAGATCTTGACAATCAATTGCACACTTCCATTTAGTATAGTATCTATCTGCTGTATGACCCACCAGCTTTGTGATTCTATTCTCGGTTAGTGGCCACACGTGTTTATTGGCCTCTCTCCATTTCCTAGGTGTGTTCATAAAATCGAAATCTTGAGGCAGTGTTGTACACAACTGAGGTTTGACGACAAGGATAAATGACAAACTAAGAGGATGAGTTAGATTGATTGTTTAAAGTTACCAGAGCTAGTAAGAGGAAGGCATTCCTTCGATGGTCTCGTGAAAACTGCCATTTTCATCCAGATTAGGAAAGCCGGAGCAGCTTTTTGGAACCTGCGTCACCTGTGGCGTATGTGTGACATCAACTTAACCGCCAAAGGTCGAGTTTATAATGCCGCCATACGTTCGATATTACCTTACGGGTCAAAAACCGCTTCGTGCCGAGTACGTCAAAAGGTTTTTAGTGTTTGACCATCTGTGTCTTCGGAGCATTGTCCGCGTCTGGTGGGAACACCGGGTCGGTAATGCTGAAGTACGTCGAATGTTATCCGGAAGAAATAACTCACCCACGATAGATGAACTGATCACACTGCATACGTTGCGCTGGCTTGGCCACGTGCTGTATGCCAGCTGACCGAATCCCTCGCACAACCAAATGAAGGGTGGAAACGAGACAGGGGAGGTCAAATAATGACCTGGCAGCGAACTATAAAAGCCATTACCAGAAAATTTAGCTGCCCTGATCACTGCCGCCTTCCTTGATGGACGCCCCGAGACAGGCCACATCGATGGTTGAAGACATTGTCAGATATGGTCCGGTGGCGCCCTCAGTGGCTCTCATGAATCCAAACTATTGGATTCAACGCATAGCTCCTTTCCCAACCCACTTAACACTCCACTGACAGTATTGTATTTAAGGACCAATTTGCCAGCTCCCTCCTTCAATGCGCAGCTACCTACCCCATCTCCCCGAATCATCGGTGGACGAAACTGTGGGATCTACAGCCACTGTGCGACAAGTATGCAGTTCTTGCGGCTGATAATGATGATGATGAGTAGCAAGTACGAGGTTCTTCTCCGCTAGAAAAGATGAACAACTGACAATCACCGTCAATATACGGATACACCCCAAGCAATTTTCGCGTCTTTTTAATGTGCAGCACGTGTACTGCACAAGGCCGAGATCAGTGAGATCCTTAAATAACTAGAATATGAGATATATTTCAAGAGGTGTATCTCACTTAACATCTCAGCATGAACATGGTTCACTTCAGAGGTTATGACAATATGTCCATTGTTTCACACGGAGAAATTGCATGCAAATAACTGTCGAGGTTGAGCACTGCGTTGTAGAGTAGATTTGGCCCGTCCCAAAAAGCCTCATAAGCTACGCGCTTCCCATTAAGTTGGAAAATGCTTTCATTCATGTGGTGTAGTTTGTCCATTGAACATGCCTGAATCCTGAACGCTTTTGGCGAACCCCAAGTAGGAGACGTGATGGCCGAATGGTCACTGCGTCGTGACCGTTTGTTGTTACTTCACCGTGTGCACTCGCGTCACCTTATGTAAGCATATCTCAGCTCTCTTGTCGACCGCACCAAAGTTCGAATGTCAGAAAACCACGGCCGTCGGACAGTTGTGTGAATTTGACTGCTGTCCGGTCTTTCAGAACCACCATATGCCCTCTCATAAACGCTAAACGTTATATATCCAAACTGTTTTGCGGTTGTCGCCGCAAACCAAAGTGTCTGAAAAATACCCCGATTCAATTTACACGGTTTAGTAGGTATCATTGGTGAACTGCAAACTGTAGTTCACCAATACAATTCTGTATTCGTACCTCAAATTTACCTGACTTTGATTCTGTCTGGCGTAATTCAAAGACACCATACTAAACGCACTTGCCCTACTATTCGACCTTGTGTGCTAGCCGGCTCGGTCCATCTAGAGTGGAGGCATCTGTTAATGAAAGCACGTCTCTAACACTTAGCTCAATGTATTTTACGCGCAACCTGGCGGAGTTAGGTTCCGTCCTAGCGAGTGCTAGTATCCAGTCGGTTGGAATGTATTATGATTCTCCATCCTTGACTGTTTAGCCCAGTTGTCGGTTTTTTTTGTTGAAGCAGCTTTGACAATCGGGTGCATTGGAGAATATTTCAGATAAGGAATTCCAACAATCGCACTCGACACTGTATTACTAGGTTTCTTCTGAGTGTATCTCCTGGTCCACCGTTTCGCGTAAGTGTGTGGTGCTTCTACTGATGTTTTCGCATTTTGTGATCGGAACTCCGTCGTAGGTTGGATAGTTTGGCAATCTTTCTCCCGTAGTGAGCAATTTTTGAACTTTCAACCGAGGTTTCATTCTGCAAATGTGCTGAAAAGGCGAGGAGGAACACTGAGCGATATCCACATTCCACGAACCCGTTGAGAGTTGGTTCCACTCTCAACTGTCCCATTCGGTCGCTGTTGAATCTTACTTGACCTCGTGATAGTTTCCCCGTTCATTTCCTCACTCCGCGTATGTACTTTTGATCTCCAGTTGTTTTGCTTGTCCGTACCCGCCACTCACCTTGCCGCAGTGGCGGTCCTTTTTGACACTTGTGGATTGACATGTGTGAATGTGCGCCGCTGACCTACTTACCCATGCGTGTTCATGTCCCATTTGCCGAGCCTGCCTTGACCTGTTTTCTCACGAGTTCCGTGTGATCGCATACCCAATGAGAAGCACGAGACTGAGCCATCATTCCGCTCGCCGTTGTTTGGTATGCGGACGTTGACTCTGCGCTGTGCCGGTCAGTGACAGACCTGTGAACTTGTTGACGCTGCGGACTTGAACAATTGAAGTTTGTTGTACATGTTTGCTTACCCTTGCGGAAACAGTCCCGTAGAATTACGAACCCAGTCCTTTCCTTTGAGATTCGGGATTGTCGAACCTACGCGTCACTCAAAGTTCCGTATCGGAAACCTCAACACTCACAAATCGTCGATGAATAGCCTGAACGGTCTGTATTTGGACGCGATATAGTGCCACTCTGCGTCGGTGATGAGTGTTTTAGGAATTCTGCTTCAGGATCAACAATCTGCGTTCCAGCTCGGCTGTAAAATTACACCGGAATAAAAAATGACCATTTTTAGACATGTTTTGCCCCGTTGTTTGCTAGGCGGTGTTGATTGATCTTTTCTGTCCCGTTCTAGGTATGCGGTCAAACCAGGCTGGCGGAAGTAACTGGGGCTAACAGAGACAAAAACAGACTAAGGTAGGTTTTCCTAGGCACTGGTTCCTCCTCAATAGAAAAAAACGTTCCCTCCTGCGTGGTGTGTGCTTTCTTTCAGATCTCATTCCCATTTCAGATCACTTCTCGTGCAGGCGCACGAAATGACCGTATCACTTATTTGCTCTCAAGCTACTCTGGTTCTGGCTAGCGCGCAGACATCGCCTTCAGATAAGCAGCTTCTACTCCGCGAACTGTCCGGTGAATTGGTAAGACATTTTTTTCGGGATATTTCTTCTGTATAGGTCAATCTGGTTTGATAAAATGACCCTTTTGACATAAAGGGTTATGGTCAAAGCAATCTGTCGTTGAAGTCCTATGTTTGGGCTGTGAATTGATTTACAGCAGTAAACCAGCCATCCGTACAAAGTAGCTACAGAGGCATTAACTGAAGGAAAATATACGTCAACTCGGCGTATTCCTAGTGAAACCACTGCGGTGCCATCAACAGACTATACATTCTACATTTCAGCTGACATTGAGCTGTCACTAAAAGTTTCCAGGAGTTGTTAGCTGAATCAACTTGGACGCATCATTTCACAGCGGAGCATAACTCACAGAAATGCTCTGGAATTTTAACGCGCATGGATGCGAGCACACTGCTGATTCCACATGAGTGTTCCAACGAGCACAGAACCACGTCAACTGCGCTTGCTTACGTGATGATCAATCTGAGATCATCTACGTGGACAGTTGTTGTCGACGATGTTGGAAGTTCAAACCAGCTAAAAATAGTCCATCCACAAGTTCACCAGCTGATCATCATTATCGTCCCTCACTGTGTCATAGGAGAGAGGATCTCCCAACTTTCTTTCCTGGATGTTTAAACGGCCTGCTTGCCTGTCGGGTTCTCCAACAAGTACAGTAATGTCTGAAGATGCTCACCGGAGAAGTGCATGTAACTGGTCGTGGAAGTCTTCCCTGACCGAACCAGCACCATAGTCTGTCGGTGCGTACGCTTAGTTAACGAACGATAACGTTGTGACGTCGTATAATGGTTACGCCCGCACTGAGCCTGCCAGACTGCGCGATGAGGAGAAGATGGAGAACTCGGGACACGGCTGTATTGTCAGGACAAAACATACAGAGCTTCTGTGCAAATATATCGGATGACTAAGTGGCCAGATATGCTTGTTCACTTGTTCGTTCTGTACAGCCAATGGCGGTGTTCCGGCCGTGAGCAATTTCAGCCCCACTCCACTAGTCTTATGTTGCTAAGCCGTGTTAGGTAAGCTCCGCCAACGCACTTGCTATCCGAAACGTGTCGTACGGATGGTGACCTTGGGGGTGCGTCACTCCCTGCACATGTGCTTTTTTCACGTCTGGGCGCATCTTGACAGGTATATTTTCGGAGTACGATTTCTGTTGACCTTGAGAATCCTCACCACCCGGACAGTGTGGAGTCGACTTCATTCAGCCCGTCGGTTTGGCACGCGATTCACACATCCGCGAGCCGGTTGCTAATGCCACTTCGCCTTCCGATAAGCGTAGCTGAGACGTGACATTTGAGGCTAATGACTGGGATTTTAGGAGGATTGTGGTGCAATCATAGAGAAAAATTCCTGCAAGACAACAAACATCGATGTTGCTCCCAGCTAAGGTGCGGGTTAGTGCTTCTTGTAGTCCAGCTCACCTCAGTTTTATGGTCGGTGAAGCACACAAGAGTAGTTGAACCACGGGTACGAAGTCAGGTCTTGCATTCATTTGTCATCTCGTTCAAAACGTCGCGGTAATAAGGCACAACAGTTCCAAAAACCGAATGCTTCTGATGTTTTTGGAAGTAAAACCATTTTCTGTTTCTATTTATTCTGTTAGTCGTACTGCCATTTACTGTCAGTCGAGTTGCTGTCTGTCAAATCACCATCTCCAGTTCGGTTTTGCGCTTGGGCAGTACCACCTGTCACCCTATCAGGACCGCACGTCTCCATATCCTTAGCCGCCCTCACTAAGTGCGTTGTGCTGCAACCTTCTTGTTTGATTGTTTTCTAGGGACATCTGCTCGGTGACTAACGAGCTGGTGCACTTCTATGATTGTTAAAGAACTATGATTTCTTTTTTTCTTGTTTTTTTTGTTTCTTGTTAAAGCAATTTAATGGGGTGAGATGGCTCAGCGGTTAGAGCTCGGATCTACTGCCCGGAAAGTCCATGGTTCGAACCCGACCTCTGTCCAGCCTTGGGCAACCTGGCAGTATTCCATCCTTCGTGTGGCATGGCATCTAGGCACCGGAAGGATGTTACAGCTGAACCAAGGAACTCAGATATGTGAAGCTCAATTAACGGTCCTTCCTCTAACCTTAATTCGAACCTCCGTAGCCATTGTTCATTATGCTGCGTTTTCGAATGAACTAAGTTTGTCGTGATTTCTGTTGCATTTTGTCCGAGTACAAGGTGAGGTGGATGAATCTAAACTCTTAGATTTCTGACACCGTTCTTTCCGGTTTCTTGTGTCTGCGTTGATGTGCGATGCAAACCGGTGAATGCTGAGCCGGTAACCTCGATAGCTTTCTGTGCTGAGTTTCTACCTCAGTCGCTACCCGAATTCTTGACGCATGCTTACATTCTCGTACGACGTCCCTTCTATTTTCACCACGCAAACAGAAATCCTCCAATGTTTTCGGCCGTCCAGCACGTCGAATTCACAGATCGAGTATGGCACGCTCCTCGCGCAGCCCTAGGAGTCGTTCGTCTAGTGTTGTTCATCAAAGACCTCACGATTCCTCTCCACACACATCGACATCAGTTTCGGTCGTTGGTGCCGCCGTGGCCGAATCTGCACAAGATTCTATGGGTACTAAATTGTGCACTTCTGATCTGACCGCATTTGATTTTGAACAAGCTGTGGACCGTTTTGCCGAGCTACTTCGGTTGACCGTATAAATTGCTCGATGCCATCCCTTGCTCCCACTCTGTTGTTTTATGTCTGCCGGGACCTTTGTATAAAACACCTCGTTTTCACACATGCACTTGAGCGTTTTTTCTCTGCTTTTCTATATTGCGTTTCATAACATTAGATTATATGATATCGGATCGCCACTCGAACCCATAAGTCGGGCATAGGTGAGGAGTTTTTGTGTACTGGACAGCTATGAGGCTATGGAAACACTAGTGTGAATTCAGGCGTGTCCGACGAATGGCATTCGCTACTTGGACTAATCGCGGGAAAGCTGGACAGCCGCTCACGCATGAATACCGTGTAGGCTTGTTGAATTCCTTCGAACAAAGTCAGGTCACGTTAAGTTGCTTACGTGGTTTGACCGGCCAGTGCCAGGGACTATGAAATCCACAGCATCCCAATTCTACAGGTCCCTCAACCACCTACAACTAATTACAGTGTTGGCCGAAAAACTGAACACAGGCCGTTTGGCATGAAACTGGGTTGCACATTTCCACGTGACTTTGAACCTGATCCTTAAGTCTGCTGCCTTCTCGAAAGCCCTTTGTTACCTCAGAGATTCGAGACAGCTTGAGCTTTTTAATTACAGAATTAATGTACATGAAGGTACATCGCCTGTTTCGATTGGTCATTCTAACTCAGACTCATATACGGTTTCGCGTCTTGCTGTCTTGCTGAACTTTTCAGATCCCGGTCGTTTCTTGTCCATATACCCAGCCACTTGCATTGCTAAATGTGGAAACGATAATCGAACCAATATGTCGAACAACACAGATGCGTATGCACGCTTTGCGTATTGGGTCGTCGGTACCGAATTATGAATGCCAAGAATAAGATCGCTTTGTTTATAGCCTCTACAAAACGGTTTAATCACGTGGTTACAAACTGATCGGTGAGTAAGCATAAGAGACTGACACGTTATATCTTGCCATCGGCGGTGTGGTACTGATGAGCCAAATGCGTGCATCCTTTGGAAACCAGTGATTGAGCTATTTATAGGTGAATGCCCCTTCTAATCTGAAACATGAATTAACCTCGCGCATCCTTGTTGATGTGATATTTGAAGAACCTTCGAACCGGTCGTCTGACTCACAACTAACTAGTGCAGATAAATTTGGTTGGTCCAAAACTGATATACAGCTGATATTGCCAACGAATTCATTGCCATCCTGCACAGAGTAAAGGCGCAGTCATCAAACATATTTTTGTATCGCGAGGGCTTAACTCCAGGGACTTCCGAATGTTGAAACCTGATGCTGCAGTCAGGCCAAGTGGGCTTCTAATGGAAAAGCCTACTGGTTGAGTAGGAAAACAGGTGTGTTCTCATCTTGGCCTAATTCTTAAACACAGACGGATCGAAGGTCGATTGGTTGTTCTCCACCGAAGCTTATGGAATTCCGAAAACACAGACCTCATACCGATCCAACTAAATCTTCGCAAAGTAAATTGACGAGGTTGTCGGATGATAGTTTGAGTCCGGTCATTCAGAAAACTGCAAATATAGCACCAAAGGTTTGCCAAACTTAGCTTATCACATGGCACCGACCAATATCAAGAACATGTGTGCATAATAGATCTACACTCACTACTTATCAATATCCCCCGCATCAAACCGTCGGTTTTCAAAACTTGATCCTGCTTTGCACTAATATAGCGTAGGCTTCCGAATTCACCCAGGTAGTGTCCATGACTCTGCTGTGCACACTTCTGATAAACATTTAATGGTTGTGATAGAGAGACACGTGTTGGAGCGCTGTGTCGATAATACACTGGTGATCTCGAGGGGTAAGATCCTAGTCGTGAGGTTTATCCAAAGCCCTTGGGGACAAGACTGCCTCACGTATATGGACTCACCCATTACGCGCAGTTACGACGGATTGGTTGGACGTGATCGGAGAAACGGACGTTTCTCAAGTTTTAATCTTCTCACCGACACGGCGCACTGAGGCTGAGCTATAAATGTATCCTGGGCCGAAATGGATATCCCAACCACTCCAGTAAACAACAATGTGAAACAAAAGAAACCTAACTGTGAGTATATCTAGAAGGACCATATTTACAGAGCTCTTCAAATGGGGTGATTCAAATCGTGGAAGTTTTCAGCAACACTGTGAGTAGTGTGCTACGCCTAGACAACTGAACATCTAGTTGCATCGCTAAAAGTGACATGCGATCCCCTGAAGTTCCGGGTTCTAAACACGCACTGTTTACCGCTGTGTACGTCAGCTCACATGTAACTACGGAGAACGTTACACAAGGCGGACCTATAGGTGTCTCTATTCAAGTAAGAAGGAGCGCGTCTCCCTGTGGGTCCAGAACCTAACAATAAACGAAAACTCGGGACGCTTTCCCATTTTAACTCACATTCTCAGTTTGGCTACGGCCGTTGCAGTGTGTGTCCAAAAGAAACTCGATAGGAACCTTAAGTTACCTTGGGTATAACAAGGTGTTCACTTACTGGTCTCTAATCAAGTGGTTAGGTCTTTTTGCAGAGCCTGTAAAAATTTTCGTTGTTCGTGATTCGAGTAGCTGTGAAATGCGTGCATCTACCAGTACGTCCCCCAGTTGTGTTGTTCGAAACGGTATTCTTTGATCCTGTGAGGAACAGTACAGCTGAGACGTCCTTGACTGACTGCGCTGCTGAACAACGTCGACGACACCTGAAATTTTTTAGCAAACTGTCATCGTCAGCATTATCTTCCCAATGTCCTGTGAGGCCAAAATGTCCCTCAATATCTTCCGTGAAACATGTGCAACAGTCACCTTGATCTCTGTGGCACATGTGTAGCCGGCACATTCACCGGCTCAGCTCAACAGCAACTTCAACAATTGTGCGCAAAATGGATGATAAGGCTTGTACGATTGACGAGAGGTTCCAGTGTACCCTTGGACGGTAAAGTGTATTTGGACAGCCAGCGTTGTTTGAAACGACCGATCGAATACTTTGTTGGACATGTGGTGGTCCTAACGTCTGACTTGACAAGGTCGTAGGCCTTCTGTCGAGTCAGTTGGGCGCTCAGTCTTCGCACAATGGGATAGAATTTTCGAAAGCTGTGACGTGTCCCTGATGAACTAAAGCAATCAGGCAGTTGAGTTCAGAGTACCAGTCCAAACTTTTGAGCCCCATTTAGGCATCTCGGGGTTTCAGCGATGCTGGGAAACTAATCCATGAGACTTTCCTGCAAGAGGTATGATTGCCTCAGTGGATAATGAGATTTGGTGGATGCAAAAATATGAAAGTAGATTAGGATGGTTTTTGTTTTGAGAACATGCGCAACGAAATGACACAAAAGGTTTTGCAGCTAAGATCATTGTGCGGCTAATGGACCCCGATCAGGTCAAGTGGACGGCTTATGTTTTCTACTACTTGAAACTCATTACAGAGTTGAATTTAGTTGAGATAATTTTTGACGTTCCCAGTTTCGCTGTAAACGAAATTTGGGCAATTCGGTTGTATGGGAACGCAGTACCTTTTGCGATATTTAGGGCCATACTTTTACCCGACAGATTTTGCGTTATGCCTCTGTGGAAGTTTATCTCCGAAGACTGACTTTTGTGCCCTTTTGGACGGCATGTTTTGATTTTCGGATTTTTTGTCCGCACCTGAGCACAAATGGTCCCAAATGCACTTACTGCACTCAACACAGAGAACATTTAATCCTCTCCGTTCCCGAACGAACAAGAATCGAGACATGCCATTCAGAACCAAGGCTGGTTCATTGCTTACTGAGATTCTACCTTTACATCCACAACTCCTTTTAATGCGCTAATTCATTCGAACGTTAGTTTAAACTATCCAATGTAGTCATTTTGACTATTCGCAGAAAATGCTTGTTGACCTCCAAGTTCAGTTGTAATACGCACTCATTAGCAAGCTGTCAAAACGAATTCTTACAAATTTTAAGACCAGAGTTTTATTTTGTGTACATACAGATTGCAGCAATAAGCTTACTTGGATTGAAGACCTCAGTGGCACGCAAGAGTGCATGGATGTGATATTATGATGTGCTTTGGAACCTTAATAGAGGAGCAATCCCGATCCCGCCTGTTTGTACCACTTATCCAACGAGAAAGGAAATTTCACATCACAAACAGTTTTTAATACAGAACTGTATGGTCCGGTCACCATAAGTATCCTTTGGAAATCGTTATTCACGGGTGTTTCCGAAAAGGCTGTATGAAACGCGGTCAAGCTGACATTTCATCGAGCCTAAGGACGCATTACGATAATGAAATACCCACATTCATTCACATCAGCCTGTGATAAACACTAAAAAATCATTGCCTCATTTGAACAGGGATAGCAATTTGTATGCCTTGGGATTTATTGTGCTTTTAGCCACTCTCAGTCCCAAATTTCGTATTTAAGTTTGTTTTAGGGGAGTAAAATGCACTAATTTGTGCTCCTTTTGGGGGCACCGGTCTCATGAGGAAACTGACGGCGCATCAGGTTTCCCGTAAAGCCCAATAGTGTGGACAGAATAGTCCATGTGTTTAAGTTCAAAGCGCGACATACAGTCGAAGCGTTGGTGCTTTTCGACTTCGGTTAGAATTCAACCTCGGCAACATGAAAGGCAGAACACTGTGTGTACTGTCCTAGGAACCAGTCATTTCTGCCTCACCGACATCATCTTTTCCCACCAGTCCCAGTCTGCTTGCTCGGTAAACTGATGGTGTCTCAGCATGAATGTCCCATATCTAGGTTTCCAAACCGTTCCACTGATCGGGCGTTTTACGACGGATGGCATGATCACTCGGTCACAAAATTGTTGGTTTCACAAGCATTAAGGACACTGATATGATCTTGGAAGGTTGTGTGGAAATGAAGTGAATGGTCGTTGGTTTGTTAGCTGAGATGGATAAACGATTCATCACCAATCGAGGTGACGTCATCAATGCGTTTTTGAGCGCAGCGATGGGTTGGTGGTTGTACGTTGATTAGTGTTGTGTGCATGTTATTGTACATGCTGCTAGCAGGGGTTGACCTTCGATCACGACTGGTTGTTCGGTTCGCTTGGTTGTTCTGTTATCCTGTGTCCTGATTGATCGATGATCACGTGAATTGTGAGCCTGGCTTCCCATACCCTCGTGCTCTGATCGATGCTGGAGTGACCCCTGTCGTTGACCACCCCGGATTCCGCATTGTAACCTTTGTTGATCCGACTTCCTGGTTTGTGAATCCGATATTTGGCACTTCTTGAGTGTTCCGGTGGAGGAGCGGGTCCTTTGCATGTAGGGGTGCACCGGCTGATCGAATCAGCCGTAGAATACCATGCCTCCAGAAACGTTTGCAATCAAACCGCACAGATCAGCAAACAAACCAACGACCACCTATGCTTCCTGAGCTACCAACATTCTCTTCCATAGCCATGAAGTGAATGTCAGATGCTATGGTTGATCAGATTTCTTATCTTTATTGAACAATCTTCGGTGGCTTATACTGGCTGACCGCCTATCCTAGACAACACTACAAGCCAGTCTCCGGATGCTACTACCTACCGTTCAACTATCCGCTAAACACAAGCGGGCGTGGAATGTAGTGCACATAGCGGTATGAGTTTAAACTATAATTCGAGGCTTAGAATAAGTCATACCGACATTGGGCCACTAAAATCGCTGGAATACTCAGCCGTAACCCTGGGGAACTGATAGAGTGATGACCAATCAAAGCACAACCAACATGAGTGAAATAACGGATGCAAAATATCAAATTACTAACCTCTGAAGGTGATCCAAATTCGCGGCAAATATCAGCCAACCGTGAGCTAGGGTAGGGAACACAGTCGACGACTAAGCCATGCGAGTGTGATGAAGATCCGGTACGGGTATGCTTGTACCGGCCTGTCAAATGTGTTATAGGACACCACAACTGTAACCTGAGCTAATCTCATCAGCAAGCGAGGTATGCGTTCCTCGGTGCGCATATGATGGTAGCATACGAACGCGCTCAACTGTTGTGTATACGCTTGTCTTTGTTTGTCTATGGACATTTCCGTGTGCTCTGACTCGATGGATCGGATGTGCAAGACCTCATCGTGGTATAAGATTACATGACTCCCAATAACGACAAGAACAGCAGCACCGAGAACAAGTTGCGTCTGGCATCTCAACCACTCCAGCGAGAATATCAGTTTTCCTCGGTCAACAAGCTACAACCAAAGCGGACACACGTGATCCACCCCTTTTACTAAGCGCGCGCTTTGTACTCCAATTTCCACTGAGTCAGTCGCTTAGCTCTTTCTCTCTCAGCATCAGTCGCCTGTCGGTAATCTGATAGGTTGCTTAAGTGGGTTGGTTAAACCAAAACCGTACAAATGCAGAGCAGACCTACCACAAAGCTAATTTGCGTCCCAGTTTGGTACGGAAATGTTGTGTTGTCTCGTTGATGGCAATTCACTGCTGCCGATAGCCTGACTACCGAACCAACAAACTATCACTTTGTTAGGAACTATACATATGTCACAAATGGATAATACTGACAAGACTCCAGTCAAGCTTCGGGTTATTGCTAGCCCTCACGCAGACAGCAGTTCAACTAGCGCACCAGATGATATCGCAGTAAGTGAGACTCGGTGTACTTGGTGCCATCGTCCCCGCAGACTGTTTACGACAGAGATTACGTCACACGCGAATTCGGACCTTGGTGAAGCACCAGTTTGCTGTTCACAAATTTGCTTTGATCAACTCCGGAGGGCCCAGTTTAAAAAGCGTCGTTGCAACACAGGATCTTCAGTTCCACTCCCATCTCTAGTAACTTCTGGAAGGCCGCCTTACGTTCCGTATTCCCACCTGGGGACAAACAAAAGTGATAGTAATGTGATCGGAAAGAGCGTTTCACCGGTCCTTTCCCAAACTATGAAGTCAATACCACAAGGAACTCGTCGACGTCTGCCCCGTGTAGCTTCAGCCGATCATCATGCCTCCGCAACTACCTCATCCAAAACGCGGGATATTATGCTAAACTCTAGCTGTTCAGTAGCACAGGAGCAAGGTGTTTTCACTCAAGCCAGTACTGTAACATGTCCTAAACCGAAAACGTTCCTCAACCAAGCTGGATATTCGCAACCCAATTCGGAAGCTACGGAACACGAATGGCCGAAAGTTTCCACCGGAAGTCCATCATTTTCGGCACTCTCGGATCTCCTCTATTTGTGGCTCACATGTGCAGAATCTTCCCAGCCATCCGCAGACCCTTATCCCCCAACATCCAACAGGCTCGGCGAAGTACCTTCAGCTTCGGTAAGTGAAACACAAGCCGAATGCTCACCCGTGATCGTTCCTGTCTTTTTGCCTGTTTTCAAGAACGCTCCGGAGATACTTGATATTCTTCACCGATATGGATTTCACTCACAGTTTGCGTGTCCTCTGAGAAAATCGTATGAAAATGCGTCCACACAAACATCATCTGATGATGACCACTCCTCGTATCATTCCACACGAACGGCGCATATGGACTCTGAAGATAGTGTTCTGGATCTGCGAATTCCAAAACCCTCGGTTGAATTCACTTCGACAACAGCCTCGTCACATCGCAACGCACCAGTACGTTTGGTCCGTTGTGGAACTTGGTATCAAATGTCCAGCGTGAATGGAAAAGCTAAAAAATTGGTGAAATTTTCCCCGATTTCAAGCAAGACCACAGTCCGGAGGAGACGTGGCCAAGTGCATAAATGGCACAACAGAAGTGTGTCGGGCCTTGTGAGAAAAGAACGGGATGTGATAGATTGGTAAACACATTTTACGACATACTTTGCTTTCTCCTAAACGTCACTATAAAGTAGCAATGAATGAGTTGTGTTAGACTTTTTGTTTATATGGCCTCGATAATGACAGGTGTCCAGTGGTGAAGCTGGAGATAGTTTGACATCCATCGACAATCGTAGCCCATTCGACGCCGAACCCGGAAAATAGCTAACATTGTCTGAAAACATAGTTACCGAGAACCGCCCCCCAAATACACAAGTCTCTTTTTGTCAGAACATACAGATAGAAAGCTGTTCCTCAGGCCACCGCTCAAAAAGGACCCGTTCCTCAAGATGCTGTTAATGCGTACAGAATAACAGGCAAAGCACGTTTGTCCTGTCAAATACTGATAACTCCTGGCCAAGCAACAGTGGTTGCTCGAACGGGTGTAAAAATTCAAGCGGAACGAGTATTTTAGGCACCAGTAAACTTATCTTAATTTCGGGCAGTGTTTTTCCTCGTGAATGCCAACGGCAGATGGACCCCATCAGTGGATGATTCTAGGTTCTCAGTCGGGATGTTTCTCAGGAAAGCTGAGCACTTGTGAATATGTGTCCGATCTAACTGAGTGCTAATCACACTGCTGATCAGCCTCTCATGGCCAACAGTTCGACTCCTGGTCGGAAGGCTGCGGATTCGAAACTCACAGTGTTCGTGAGAAACACACCGCTGCTTATTCCCAACGAGAATGAAACAGCTGTACAGTGCTTCTCGGCTGTTTACTATAGGTTGGAGTAACTGACACCACCAAATCTCGCGCCCCTCTATCACATGTAATTAGTTGAATCAGTTTACCCAAACGGCCATCGATCTTCCCCGGGAACCTAGCATTTACGGGATCATGTGCTTTATATTGTTTTTACTGGTAGTGCCAGAAGTATCCCACAGCCGTTGTTTACCTTAGAAAGCCCCCAGTCCAATGTCCTGACAAAAGTGTACTAAGCTGATCCTGATTTTTACCCTGTCTCTATGCTTTTCCGCACTTTCGTGGGCACTTCCTTGCAGGCTTTCAAACGTCATACACATCATTTGGCCAAGTTATCCTAATACTATTAGTGCACTGTTGATGATGGCCATAATACAAATCAGAAGTTATGTGCACTAATAAAGGTTTTTAGTATAGTTGACAATGGTGAGATGCCACACGTATAAAAATAAATACAATGCAAAATGGGAGCAAGTCAAAAGAGGAACTTATCGTCTGTGAGAGTTCCTTGGTGAAAGTTCGGACGGCGGGAATGTGTTTTCTCCGCAGTATGGCTGCTACACGTGTTCCATAGTTGTCCGTGCACTTGTGGGTAGTGGTTGACTTCTGCTCCCTGCGCGCGCGAGAGTCTGTGTGTTGACTGTGTTCGGTTTCCCTAATTGAATATCCGTTTGCGTGTACGTGGGCGTGTCAGCACATGAGTAGTTGCTACGCTCACCAGACGTTACAGACAATCGATGTCCGATGAGCCACCTTAATGTGACGTGGTTTGTGAGTACGAAGAAAAGACCGGTCTCGTGATCAAGTGAGCGACTGTGAGCTGAACAGTCAAGTGTGTAGGTGACTCGGTTGCCTGGTTTGGTTCACTGCAAGGACATATCAGGCTCCTCTGATTACAGTAGGAACCTGGATGTCTGGCAATGTTTTCGCCCTTAAAACAACACTTACTTTTGCAAGCTAGTTATTAAAATAATTGGCTTCACTCAGGATACCGGTCTCAGAGGAATACTGTGGATGGTCATATAGCAGCTATGCCTAATAAATGAAAGACATGACACGGTACAATACAGTCCCATTACACCATTAGTGGCCCTTCAAATCATTTGGGTCGGCAAAGGAAACATTTACGGTAAAGTGAAGAAAAGGACCCTTCGTGTGCACACAAGTGAAGAAAAACAGTGACTTTTCCTTGCTTTTTCCTTTATGCCATTTGTAAGCCCCATAAAGGATGTAGCTTACTGATCAGGTTTTCGGAGTTTAGGCTGACAAAGGGGACTCTGATACTTTCCTCTTTCTGATGATCATGACGTCACAGTGATGCACTGGAAGATTGTCTATTACTTTTGGCGGCCAATTTGGGATGCATCTGAATTCAAAAGGGCCGTCACAGTAGAACTACCACCAACGGGGGACATTGTAAACACTTGATTTGTGTCCAGGCGAGTTTCTATTCAAAATTGGTAATAAAGCCCTTTTGTAAGTGCTTTGACAGCATCCGTACATTTTGAAAAGCCGAAAACTAGACGAATTTGAATTTCATATTCTGGCCTGTACAGGCAATAAACGGGATTCAACATGGGAACAGTGCACCATATACACTGAAGCAAACATACTAGTGGGAAATTCTGTGTTGTTCGGAACAAAGGTGTCGTTACTGCAGTATATCTAGCCCGACACGTCAGACGCGAGATGTGCACCAGGCCAATTCAGCTAGAAGGATTGAAAGCAGTTTTCTTGTGCAAAGTTCAAGTGTGAGGAATTGGTTGTTGACGGCCCAAGATAGCGTGACACTGTGTAAGCTGACCGCTTTAGAGGGGGGTTGCCGTAATTTGTACACGATCTGACATGTTGTATCTGGATTAATGAAGTGTTCCATGTCTAATAGGTTAGCTAAATGGGACTCTGAATTTCGTCCCAGCAGTTGTAGTGCTGGTGGTTCATCCTTATCCTGTAGACGTAGAGTAGATGAAGTTAGGCAAAGGAACGTGTAACTTGGCAGTGCGGAACGACTTCTAGTCAGACTCACGTTTGAAATGAAATATCCGAAAAGTCTTTTGGGTATGGTTACTTTTGTTTCGGTTTTGTCCTGCATACCGAAGAGGTTAGTCGTTTTGCTTTCGGGTGTTTGTAATAGTGTGTAATTCGTATTCCAGAGTGTCAGCTAAACATAGTTTTCAAGTGTTTGCAGTCAGACAGCAGAGATCTCCTTCCTACTGTAGAGGGAATGACCCGTATTTTATCTACTCAAGATCATCTATTGATTCATATTTCTTTGGTTAGAGGTATCCATTGCACTAGTCATTGTTACGTCCACTGATGAAAGCTGGTTGTTCGTCTTTATTTTCGTGATCAGTATCATAGGACTGTCGAAATAATTTGCGAATCTGTCTAAATCTAACTCTTCGTCGATGCTACAAAATATGTTGTCGAAATACCCATGACACTAAACTGGTCCCGATATATCTTCGGTCAACTCTTTTCACAATTCTAATCATACAGATGCCAGGGATTGGTAAGCTCAGTTTTTACTCACGACTAATCAGTTTTTTGGTGAGTCTGTATTATTACAATTGAACAGTGTATTGGGGATGCAAAGCAAGAGGAATTCATTCAGCCTATCTGTTGTCGCGCAATGTTTGAAGCTTCTACCTGTGTGCATAGGTAGGCAGCATTCTTCAGCATAGGTCGGTTTATAAATAGAGAAACTGTTTCAGGTGAAACAACGGTTCAATGACTGACATTATTCTCGCCTACGTCATCATCAACATCATCATCGTCACCATCAAAGACAGCAACATCAGTGTTGGCAATGATGCTTCACTGCTGTATCTCGCCTATGTGATATCTCGCAGACTGCAGTGAGCTATTTGTTGTCGGATAGTCTCAAACACTTCAGCGGTAGCGGGGTGCGGGAAAATGGTCAAAACAGCAGTCGGGGGCATCAGACATCTTGTATTATAGTTCTTAAGCCAACCCTACAAGAGTGATGTAACTAGGCCACTGGGTTCCAGGAGAAAAGGAGAAGAGTGCCAATAAACTTGACAGCCGTTCAGTAATGGAGTAAACTGAAGTTGTAAATTAGCGAGACATGAGTGTTCCCCATAGGCGTGAAGGTCAAGTGGGAAGGTTCAACCTAGTCTTGGAATGAATGGACTGGGACTGCGTAACTTGCCGCTCAGTAGTAGCGACGTTTTTTTGTTACAGGCTGCCAAGGTTAGTCGAAGGTCCAGACGAGTAAGTGTGAGGCAGCTTCGGAAGTTGTACGACGCGCTGGTACCGAATGAACTAGCCACTTTAGCCGACCTCAGTAAGGCCAACTGTATATTGACGGAGTGTGAACTTTTGGACGGGTGTGTAATAGCCTATTCTACTGATGAAGTGGGGGGTTAGTGTGTGGTCAAACATCCACATGTTTGACGGAAGGTTGATTTGGAAACTTCTGGGCCGTGTCCGTTCCTTATTATAGCCTGTTCAAACAACGTCCAGGAAAGCATAGGAGGACGCTTGAGGATGTTGGCTTTTTCAAAAACGCTTTGCAAAATAGGTATTTACATTTGTGTTGTTGTTTATAGAGAACTCAGCACTCGACGGTGCTTCTCCTTCCACGGGTGGTATGATTGGACTGACGTGACTTTGAAGCACTCAGCATCTCACATAATTTAGGACTAGATCACGTGTTATTCCAGTGTGATAACCTTTCATTAACTTGTATTGTTTGTCTGTGATCGGTTGAAGTAGAGGGAGAAATTTGCACACATCAGGCAACGATGATACTGATGGATCGTTTGTAGATAGTTATAAGCCACTTTTGGCTTTTTCATTTGTTGCTTCTGTCTAAGTCACCTAGTGCCGAAACTGCATCAATGCCTGTGAGCTATCGTAAAAAACGCGGAGAAATTCGCACAACTCTAGGCTTTTCCAACACTGTACCCGATAAGTTCACTTTTTTATTGCTCTCCGGAAATCTCCATTTGAAGCTTGTTTTTGTTACAATTAATCCCTAAAATTAGCCTTGAGACCTTTTTAACAGCCGGTTTCTGGATATTCTCTGCTGCACCAGTTTCCATCATTTTCGGAGGCATTTGGTTTCTTTGTCCGAAACCAAACTATATTTTAGCTGATGTCTAACCGCCTATCTGGCTGAATTATGTTCAGTTTTCAGAGGAATAAGGCGTTTTGCATCGGGCGACGAGGAAATTCTGAAACCTACTGCTTATTTTGTAGGCCTTCTGAAACACCATATGCTGGATTCCTTGTTGTAGGAACGGGCGTGCTCATCTCGACCCGTTTAGGTATGACGCATCTGTAGGATACGACCTTTAAATCTTTGTGTAAGCTAGCTTAGTGTGATTTGCGGGTCATAGAGTTTTCTCTAATGCCTAGGTTTAGTGAAAATTGACACAGGACACGAGAAGACCGTCTCAATCGATTTAGGTGTTCGGGAAATGTTGAAAATCAATATAGAAAGCCTCGCCAGTGAGCGCTAATGACTACGGTAATGCATCAGGTAGCGCAATGACATCTGTTGCGTCTGAATCCAGTGCTACATTGGAACTATTGGTGATCAGTGCAAGGATGCAATAGACGTCCGCCAATGTACTGAGTTCAAACCGAACAGACCACAAATTGCGTCTGTCGTGAACTTAGACTTCCCACATGTGAAGTGGGGGAGGGGTAGTCGGCAAGTAGAACAATAGAACAACGCCTCGCACTAGACAGAATGATGTCACCGAGTTGGAAGTACATTTGGTTGATAGACATGCAGAGACTGCGACAAAAATAACGGACATTGTTTTGGCTATCGAGTGCTATCTTGGGAACTGACAAACGGACAGCTCAAGAACAGTCATTCACGGGGATCCACTTATGTATGGAGGCTTCACCTCGAGAGTTCTATCAGTGCCGGCGTAACACACACTGCGACAAATGCGCAGTCATCTGGAATTCGTTGACGGTAGCGTCCAGATAACGAAGGTATCTGAAGTTCAACTAACGTAACTGGATATTGCGTTTGAGCTTTGGAAATGCGGTAGGTTAATACTGATAGATTAGCCAATCAGAATCAGAGTTCGCCCGTTGCAAATTGCGGTGAAAACAGAGGACTAAGGTCTACGAAGCAGTGAGAATAAAAACTGAATGATGATAGTTGCGGAATTTTATGGCCAGTAGCCGAGTTATTTGAGACCAGCTAGCTTTCTAATATGGATCAGTGTATTCAGCTAAAAATCCCTTGATTTCAACATGATCGAGATTCCTGTCAGATCGGTCAACATGTACCCAACTGACATTAACAGACCAAGAGAATGTGGCATTCTGATTTATCGGGACCATAATTCTGTCCAATCTGCTGAATAGTTGAAAGTGCGCAGAGGTGATTTACAGCAGAGTGACCATTATTCTTTGGCCTGATCTGCTAGCAAAACAAAAACAGTGGGTCTGTGAACCGCACACAATCGCTATTACCCCTCAAAATAGAAAAAATGACGGCATTTGTGTAAGAATGATAGAGGAGAATGTGAATATCTGGGTAAAAACACTTAAGATAGATATGTCCACAGAAAATGAATTTTCGGGTCAAGCTTTTTCTACAAAACTCTCTGAGAGAGGCAAAAGCATGTCGAAGAACACGTTCCGCCAGCAGGTCGGAATGCTGTTGGTTGTGTATGATATTGGCATCAGTTGCTTCACTTCTGGAGTGCACACAACACTGGAATGTCAGATGGTTCCGTCTCGTGTTACACGTGCCGCCTTATCGTCTATCGAGAAGAGCGTTTTCCACACCAGACTCACAGTGACACTCCAAGGTAGATCGACAGTGAAATTCACTCAGTTACCACCACTTGCTTTTAGAAAAAAACGATGGAGCAATAAAAACAGCAATCTGTTTTCACTCGAATACAGGTACTGAGCAGTCTTTAATCACTTTTCATTTCATTTTGTTTAGCTCTGTTCATCCATATGAGTCCCGTTAACTGAGCCACTCGTCATTGGCAAGTAGATAGAAGAAAGAAGCTGAAAAGCTGAAAGTGAAGTGTGACCATTACAGTTGCAAAAGACCTCTGAATTGCCCAAAATCCGCATTAAGGCTACCTTTTTAGTGAAGATAAGGGATCTTTGAATACCGCAGCAAAGTCAGATTCAAAACCTTATCCTTAAAGAAGCAACCACTGTCATCTAAACTCGCTGCAATTTGGCGAAACAAGGCGGTATGAGCGAGAATTAAGGTAAGTTCGACGCTGCAATTCTGAGCGTGGCGAATAGGCCGACATTTAGCTAATCGCTTTCCACTTAGCACTACTGATTGGTCATCAGTAGGGCAATATTATTAGCAGTCGTGGTACGTCCTTCAGTTGATCGGATGCATTCACCACAAGGGGCGGAACTTCCCTTATGTTTCATATTCACGACTCTGTGGAATAAGCCAGAAGAATAACCCACGAGAAGTTCCTGTTTTTCCACGCACGTTTTATGACTGTAAAATGGAGGGATATTAGCAGTTCGTCAAAATTCGGAAGTCGGTTCGGTTCATGAGCTATAAAACATGTACCAAGGGCATGTTGGTTCCGCTTACTAAGACATGGTCAGTTCGTTCGTATTGAATCGGTCTGGTTGTTTAAGTGACAGGAATCTATGCAGCTACGCAGTGAAGACGATAAATCTGATACAGCAACGACACTGATCATCAGTGTCATTAATCGTTCACGAATTGAGTACCCAGGGTCCCAGTCCGTGAAGACGATAAATCTGATACAGCAACGACACTGATCATCAGTGTCATTAATCGTTCACGAGTTGAGTACCCAGGGTCCCAGTCCGGGGAGGTGGCAGTTGACAGCCCGACTGAGTTTAGTGGTTAGGGCTTCCACACTTTGTAGCCAGTTTATGGAATATCATCCTCCAGGTCGTTTCCATTTACCACATGGCTGGGATTCACTGAGTTTCCTCTGATATAAAACGCCAGAGTTCAGTAGGATTATCAGCTTTCTCTTCATTCATCGAATTATCGGAACTAGAGCAAACCGAATCTGCACAACCATTTGTAAGCTATATCATTTACCTTCTTTTGAGCTATGTACCCCTGACAACAAACAAAGTTTGATCAAGTTATGATTCTCCCACGGCCACAGCATTACAGATAGATTATCAACATTCTCCGTAAAGCAAGTGCACTTGAGTATGATATACCTCCAGCAAACTTATCAAAACCCATCCGAAGATAATCGTACTGTGAGCATCCACATGTTTCTTCGAGGTTATATTTTGACTTTCTGTGATACTTCTCTATCTTTTACATGGAGCTGCAAAGATTGTATGGCACAGAGGCTTGCAGAACTATTCGTATATATGTTCTAGCCAGTGCAGTCCATGATGGTTTGTCACGTCCTCCGGCAAAGCAACATCTCCTCTATGGAAGACGCGACTTCGTAAGTAGGTACTGCCCATCCGTTGCTATCATCAGTCACAGGAAATGCTTCGCAAGAAACTACGGATGCGGAGTCCGTTGAGGAATGCACAAAAACTTAGAGACGTCTGAAGGTATGGCTTAGTCGTGCGCTCACTGGAGCCCATGCACTGTCCGGTGTACCCCCGATCTCTTCATCAACGGGAAGTCAGTCGTTTTCACTGTACTTATTCTTTAGACATGACAGTTACTGTTATTGAAGCGAAGCTACTCAGTCATCGGTGAACCAAAATGCGGCGGCTAGGGCTGCGGCGATTAACAGGTGATGATGCTGTTGAGAAAACCACTTCAGGACGATAAAGTTCCTGTTGTAGATAATCAACAGCGTATTAAGCGTGATCTCCTAACGGAAAATATATTCGGCGCGGCTCAGCTGGTAGTTTCTTCTCTCCGGAAAAAGTTTCGCTTCACCACTTGGCAGAGCTCTCACCGTGCTGCTGCGAAAAGTAAGGTAAACTGAAACGGGCAGACGGGTAATATAGCACGGTCTGGAGTTAGTGGTGGCCGAGGACAGGACCCCTTTAGACTGTTTGCACAGCTAGATGCCACTAAAAATATCTTATCCATAAAGGAGAAAACGGTTAATATGTTCAACAAGTGACAANTCTCACCGTGCTGCTGCGAAAAGTAAGGTAAACTGAAACCGGCAGACGGGTAATATAGCACGGTCTGGAGTTAGTAGTGGCCGAGGACAGGACCCCTTTAGACTATTTGCACAGCTAGATGCCACTAAAAATATCTTATCCATAAAGGCGAAAACGGTTCATATGTTCAAACAAGTGACAAAATTGTGACAGAAATGTGCATTGCGATATCCTAGCAGCTGTTACAATGCCAAAATTTGATCAATACAACCTTTCTGAAAATGAACAGTGGCTTGATTTTCGCATCTCACTAGCTCTTGTGTCGTTACGACTAGGTGGAGAATCATAGCTATCGGTCTATTTGATGCACCTGAATTTAGGCAGTCCGTTTATAATCCCCTCTTAAAAACCGAGAAATGATCACCGGAAAACCTAGCTACATTGCACTTCTAAATTTAAGTGCAGAGGTCAATGAGTTGCTGAGACACAGAAGGTCCTATTGGCTAAAAATCCTGTCAGAAACTTCATCTGCCAGTGAAACCTCAGTTTTAAGTCTTGTACTTTTTCTGAGAACTCCTTCCAGGATCCCCTTGATGGAACCGTGTAAAAAGTTGACGAGGTGACATTCGACCATTGTACATTCAAAGCAGGTGGTGATCACCAGTTGTACCAAGTACCAGAGTCCTCCAACCACCTATAAAGATGTTGGTGAAAATTGGAGCTACACAATTTACCAATGTCATTGACTGACCCTGTACCACGACGGCGCCTGGAGCCATCCAACCCGGCATCATGGAAAAGCTGACAAATTTCTCAGTCCACCCAAGTTTTTCATCTCCTCCGTTTGAGATTCCCATCAGTTCTCACAGTAAGTCCTCGTAATCATCAGGAACCGATGTGTAAACTCAGGGAGTTCTTTGATATGATCGTGATCTATGGGGATAGTTCAACTATGGTCCAATAATTGGACCGATGGAACTGTGGTCACGGTTTACTTTGCAAGTTTGAGGTTCCGCAGACGTTTGTTGCGTTGTTGCAGCTCGGGTACCTGAAAGGTGAGCACTGATCAGTCGATCAGGAGGTTGTCGTTGACTCGAACGAAACGCATAAACACCAGGGGATACTTCCACAGTAGTTATATTAAGGAACATTTTGCATCGTTTTGCTAATCACAACAATGCCTGGACGTCCACGAACACAAGCACCTCAGGAGAATCAACTGTTACACACACAAAGACGTCCAATAAATCTGTGCCTAGCACTGGCCGTCGTAGGTGAACACAAGGCTGGCGGATGTCATTAATAAGCTTCACAAGTTCAGTTAAAAGCAAGTCACCAATAGCAACCCAATCATGTATTCATTTGGATCATATCTCCATCAATTTCCGATAAACAGTCTGAATTAAAGATTGCCTTTCCTTCTGGGGTAGGCAAATTGACTCTGATCACGCCTCGATTATCAGTTCGCGGTTCCTCAGGATAACACATGCCAGAAAAGAGCAGCTTCGGTCATCAAATTCAGTGGATCTCACTAGCCCAACAACATCCAGCTGACCTAACTGGGAATATAGAGGCACACCGACAACAGCAATCATTTAGAGGCTACACTGGCTGGAACTTCGTTCCACAAGGTACAACAATGCCAGGAAGGCCAAAGGGGAGCAGCCAGACCAAGAGCAGCGAGACCCCGTACTACGAGTAATCGTGCTACGAGGCGGTCTGGGGGTAAAGTCGTACTGTCCTCTGCGACAGGAGTGTGAAGGCAGTAAGGTGTTTCCCCCAGGCGACCAGCATGTCC
>NW_008751727.1:1480554-1515615 GCF_000715545.1 Opisthorchis viverrini
ATCGGTCGGTGAACGAAACTGCGGCAGCTACAACCACAGTACGACGAGTACGCGGTTATTACAGCTGACATTGATGATGACGAGAGAGTGAGAGGGTTGATGATGACGAGAGGGCGAGTGAGAGGGCGAAAAACCAGTTTTCATCTCCTATGAATTTTCGCCTGCACAATTCCACTCCATTGAATAAACATTGCATATGATTGAGATCGACAGATGTTGTTAAAGGCAGAGTAGTTGTATCAGGCTAGTGCGTACAGATCCCTAAACCACCGGACAATCAAACACCGGAATAATGACAGAGAAGGCAGATGGATTGAGAAGGCCCAGGAAATGGAGGCTTTTAATTTAGACAACAGCTGCGCCGTATTTCAGCTGATTCGACTAACCGGCTAAAATGAGTCAAATGTCAGCCAAACAATTTGTAGGGAAGATGAAACGGCGACTGAGTCGCAGAATCGTTGTCTTGAGCGATGGACTTACCACTTTACTGCAATCAAATTTCCCAGCTCAGCGAACAAGCCAACGACCACTTTACCGCACGTTTTAGCTGGCCTCTTTTAATCTCCGAAAGGATCCAACAAGACTGAATATTACATCGACACCAGTTCAAGATCAACAACAAAAATCCAGTGGGACACGTCATTCCTTCAACGCGACAGGGCACCCGGCCTGGTTGGTTTGAAATCTACAGTTTTCAGAGAATGTGCTAAAGCTCGGGGAAGGGGAAAGGGCGGTTTGCCGGCACCGTTACAGAAGATTACGAACGGAACTAGGAAGAAACGCGTTAACTCTCATTCCAATCTCCAGCAAGAGTGCAAGAAATTCATGCGTAAGCCACAGTGACATGACCCTGCGGTAGTAACATCAACGGTTCTCTCTGGCATTACTTTGAGTAGGTTGATAAGCTGTTTGGAGATACACAGCTGGCCGAAGATGGTCGATCGTATCCCTATTTTGAAACAAACTACCGAACAGTCACCTTTGAAACTATCGCTGATGGTCGTTTCTATCAATCTAAGGTCTGCTTTTGCCTTTGGTGATCTTCAGAAACTAAGGTGGTGTTTGGCCATTATTTATCCCCTTTCTAATATTTTACCGCTTACGATGACATTGTATGCCAGCTCCTGTTGACGCTTACACATATACAGCAATCTATCACCCGAGTTAACCACTTCGGTGGTGCAAGAAAAGCTGTCCCCTCTAACGATTTCTACGAGACTTTGCAACTGACGTACTGTGGCAAACTTACCTGCTTGCCTCCGAAGCCTCTAGCATCGAATTGCTCCCCTGACATTCGGTCGTAGACGTTGCGTACGCAAAGTCCTTCAGATATAAAACCGTTCTAAATAGCTTAAAGAAATATGGCGCGTGGTTTAATAAGCACTCTGTACCTGCTACAAGATTGCTTGCAGACCAGCCGATTGACATGGCAAATTAGTTTATCTGCTTGAGCCATGGTATAATTTTTCGCGGACTGGATGCAGACGGGATACTTTTTCCCACCGGGAAGGTTGGGGCTGATTTTGTCTCCCTCTGGCACTTATGGAGCCAGTGCGACATCCGTTGGTCTGTCAGCGGTTGAATATACAACACGACCATGCAACCTATATTGCTTTACAGATCACAACCTTGGTCTGTAAGCGCAAAGGAGGCAAGAAACCCCCCAGCATCCGACTATCAATGTGCCCGAAACATTTGCCGGCTATGATGGGAAAATTGGATTAGCAATGATGGTATAAACCAGATGGTTTTAGGAAGATAGAACTCTCTCTCTCTTTCTCTGGATAGATGATCTCCACACACCTCATTGATTAGACTGGTCGTGACATGTTGTTCGGATGCCGTCTGCCTCGCAGAGCTCCTCTTGCCCAATCCGGTGTTGAGTGAAAGCGACTGAGAGGTGAGCACTCTCTTGGCAGTGAAATGAGAAAATGCTAACAGTGGACCCATGGGACCCAACTCAGTGATGGAAAATAACAGATAGACATGGCTCAATCTCACAGTCAGTGGCTCACCTGAATCAAAGTCATTACCTGCAGTGAAGAGCTACACAGTTTTCTTCAAACAACTACACTAATTCAATACCAGCCAGCTGACTATGCCGTCATCTCCAATATCTGGCCATATGTCTCCTGCTCTCCAGCTGACAGAAACTGTAACAGGTGCAATACACCTACCCTTGGCATATTGCTGATAAACTGAACCTTTTGTCTCCTATCGAGACGTCTCATAAATCCTATTGACGCACGACTCTAGGTTTCGAGTCACCTCAACTTGAAAAAGGATTGGATTTCTTCCGCTATGCAGATCCACGCCAGCGTTTTACAACAAGTTATTGGAACAAAAATCTGTGGGAGTAATTTGCTTGTTACTAAAACTTTCCTAATGATATTGATCAGCCGAGATGCTGTTCTGTTGAAAAAAGGAGCGGATACAGAGAATTTTGCAACTGAGATTCTCATGGATGATGATCGTGATCTGGCATGACATTTCGGTATACGGGGAAGCTGAGTTTCATGCAAATAACGACTACAGTATCATTTGGTTGCGAAGCTATGTTGATGCTGCAGTAAAGTGATCACTCTGAGTACACTGAACGTGGAATGACATCTTGGTGCAGTTCGGCAATCTAGAAGGCAAGACTATTCAGCAACATCGGCATCAAGCAAAAGAAAAATTAATACGCAACACCACTGTGCTTTCCATGCATATTTGTCAGGTGTCGCCTTGTGAGTTACAGCCGTTGCAACCTTGTCATATGTGAATGATCGCATACATCATTCAGCACAGATGAAAACTTCGATGATATAAATCAGTCCTGAACATGACTCGGAAAATTAGGCGGTCACGAACATATTTGCAGTTTTTATAAAATCAGCCACTTTTGGCATCGTATGTTTGAGGATTCACCATGGCTGTCGGAAAGTATTCATTATAAAAAACAACGCGTTGTCTTATTTACGTGCCTTGGCACGTCGAAGCTTATAATGGAAAATGCAGTTCCAGTTCGAGGTGTTTGGTGACCTTGAAAATGCCTCCCCCAAAAAAAACATTGAAATGCGTAGTCTGAACGGAGGATGGTAAGTTCGAATTGAATCAGGCGGTCAAACAGGTCTGCCCTGTCACGGGTAAGCAAGTGACTGTATCACATGACCGGTCATCCCACAAACAGTTCTGTGATGCACTGAAGGATGGGCTCTGACTCTAGACACATCCAGGCGGCTGCTACACTGACCTAGGGCTTATAGAAGCCTGGACGCTAAAAATATGGGGAACTTGTTTTCAGTTTACCCTTAGTGATCTACCCACTGACGAACCAAAGGAAACTTCGAATGCTATGCGCACCACCTGCTTAAGAGAAACCGGTGATAAGTTAGGGGAATACCCTAAAAGGGATTGACGTGGACCAATCCCGTGATAATTCCAAAAACATGAGTCTTTTCACACGCTCTTCTCGTTCGTTGTCTGTGCCTTCATTCGAAAGGCCCATCACCCCGTCCTATTTACTGTGAACATTTGCTTTTGTTCTTGCTTTTCACCAAACTGGCTTCCATTACCTCCTCCATGGGTTACATATAATCCCCGCATTTGACTGGGAAATCCCGTAAAAGCATTCACGGTGGAAACCCTTACTGTTACTCCCTAGTCGAACCATCTAGGTGATATTCCTTTGTTCGATTGTTGAAATCGGACTGCAGCAATGTTCCAAATGACTCTATGACAGTGATAACTACCAAAAACCTAACACACCGATTGGTCATTTCAGGACACGACGTTTGAATGCTCTCATAGTGTGTGCGTGTTGCTGAAGACCGTGTCACTTAAGAGCTCAACCCTACCTGTATATTTGGAAAAAAACTAGGCTAAGTTTTATTTCTGGGTTGCTTCAGCCCTCCACTGTTCAGCGTAACGGAGGCGTCTCAGTCGTGAGACTGATGGCAGCTAACGAAGCCTTGTCGGTTCGATACTGATCAGTTGCGGACAAACACCTTATTATGTTGAAAGGACAATAGTTTTCAGAGGCAAAGGGAAAATTTATGGATGGTGTACATCATGATCGGTCAATTGTATACGGTGGTTTAATACAAGATGGTTGAATGTGGTCATCCAAATGTGGCGCTGTTCGATGGCCCACAATGCGTTTGAATTTGATGGTTTCTGGATGACACGGCGAACTGTGTGGGCGGGAATTTGAAGACCCCTTCTGTTCACGAATACTTTGAGATAGTTGTGTCATCTGTTTGCGTAACTGAGCCAAACTCTGTGTACCGGAGACAAAATTGACGAGAAAGATAAGTGAAGTAGTAGGTTAGTTAGTAGGTATTCGGTCAGTCATAACTCAAAACTTTGGGAATTTTCGAGGCCACAAGGATTCACTGTCATATGTGACAAGGAAGAACGAACGAAGCGGTCAAATCTGATACATCAATTGAAAGTTGGTGACGGTCATTCACCCAAATATGATTTTTCATGATTTCAGATAAGTGAACGCTAATCTCTTCCCACATTATTTGCTACAAACACAGAACGAAATGTGTACTGCTGCCCAGTGCATGATATAAGCGTATGCCCGTGACAAGCGTTCGTTGGCAAAAAGGGGTAGAGACGCCATCTCAAAAGAAAACTGAGCACTAGTGAGAAAAACTCACAAATGCCGCTTTAGGCTAGTTTACCCTTTCTAAGTACCAAGCCATGATGTAATGAGCAACTTTAACATAAGTTGCATACGCTACAACAGAACGCTATCAGAACGGTAACTGCGAATCAGCCACACTGCTGTTCAGGCACTCGTGGCTGAACGGTCAAGTCTTCAAACTAATATCCGGGAGGTCACAGGTCCGAAGCTCTATAAGGTTTCGTGAAATGTCGAGAGATATTTCAGTATATTTCAATACAGATAAAATAGATGTACAGTGTCTGTCGGTATCGATTGACTCCACTTACAAGACGAAATCTTAGTTGAATATCAATGATCAAAGGCGGGCTAAAATGGATTGATAAGTCTTGTCCTTGAGATGGGCAACTAAATAGGTAAAATCAAACGTTCATATATCACTAGCATGCAGGTCATTAACCGTCTTTCTTCTTTACGATAGAACTTTTGTACATATACGCGTGAGACAGTGAAGATGGTTAACACCGAGCTTCCCCGTAAAATAGCGACTTCGTATCGCCTCAGATGAGATTTCCTTTTGTGGTGTTCAGAAATCATTCTAAGGCAACAAGGAGACAATATCGACTAGGTTTAACCTAAGGTTTAACCTAAGAACCAAAGCGGACATACCTAGAAGCCTTGCATCGGTTCAGGCTAGATCCTGCATTGCGTAACATATGTCATAGATACATAATTTATGGAAAGATCAATGAAGTAGACTCGCCTTGAAATCCACCCATAAATCACTTGGAGACGTTTAACTCCGATTTCCGCCTACCCACAAAGATTAAGGGAATGAAAGTGGCAGAGAGCAATCATTTTATCTGTGGCATGGCACCAACCCACGGCTGCCTTGATAAAAACTAACGGGACACAATAAAGGCGCTAATCCATTTTGGTATGTTGGCTCAAGGGACAATATTATATTTTTTTAACTTGGACTATAACCAGAAGCACATCACGATGAGGAAATTCAGAGTCGATGATATCAAAAATGATCATCTGGCAAAGCGGATGCGTTTTGAAATCTAGATCAGACAGTTAGGGCACTTTTGTTTACCGGAAGCCCAGTTGGCAGTTTTCCGATTTGCTACACAAGGGTGGGAATAGTAAATACGTAATGGTGTTGCCGAAACACATCACACACACACTTTTCATTCCTTCCGTTTTCACACCTCACACCCAACTCTGTGAGGTGGACATCCTCATCTGCCTACCTCACCTTATGGCATCATTTCCACAGTATCGATTTTCAACACCTATCCAATCCGGGGTTCCATTATTTCATTTCTCCTATCAATTTATCTTCTAGACAAATACACTCACGTGCAAATCCATTTGGTTTTCACAAGAGACGCAACTGACTCTCTCGTTTATGGGATTCTACAAGTGAATCTGCTGCACACAGCCCAATTTGGGTTCAAGTAGAACATGAGGTTGACGGAAACTTAGGGACTGCGCCTACCTCTTATGATCTACTTGCAAAAGAGTGTATTTCTCGAAAACAGTGCAATTTGGGTTCAAGTAGATCATAAGGTTGACGGAAACTCGGGGACTGTGCCTACTTGATGAGCCCCAAGAAGGGCTAAACCGGTCGTGGGCTGTCCAAGAGTTTTCAGCAACCTTGTGCGTAATTTCCTTTATGAAAGCTTATCTCCTACTTTCTTCTTGTCTCTTTTTCTATGACGTACTAATTTGGATGACGGTACGCAGTCTAAACAGATGTCTCGAAAGTACCGGAACCACAGGTAATCATCTCAAACCAGCGTTTTTTCTCGGTATTTATTGCAAATTTTTGTAATCTGATAAACAGTGCCTTGTGCGAGAGCTCGTTTACATGTTGACATGAGCTAGCATTTGTCAAACCGAATTCAGTACTTGATGTTATATCTGCCCTAAGACTCTGAATTGGCGAGTATAAAGTTAATATTTCTGACAATTATGAAACCAAAAATTGTCTCAAAGCCCTCAAATAGTTAGCACGGGAACCCTAGGATTCAATGAGTTGGGATGAAAATCCGACCATCAAATCACATAAGCCTTCAAACAAGCCTGATATTGTATCCCATTCTTGGGGTTAAAATCCAATCAAGAAAATCTGAGAAACATGCGTTTGGTTCCAGTATAATGCTAGAAAAAAGATGCATGCGTTTGGTTCCAGTATAATGCTAGAAGAAGTTGACATACTTGGCGGCGAGTTAAGAGTCGCTCCAAATCGATAGCCATGGCATTGCGTTCCTGATTCAGAAGTTCACATTCCTCGGTTTTCAAACGTACTCGCTTCCGTTCCTCAACCAACTGCGATCGGATCGCCGTCAACTCCTGTTCCCGCTCTGCCAACACAGATGCAAGACAATCAGCCGGTTGTTCCACCAAAGTAATCATGTTTCCGAGTCGGTCAGCTTCCTTCCGAGTCAACTAAAACATAGAGAGCAGGATATTTGACGGTACTCAGTGTTCCACCAAAGTAATCATGTTTCCGAGTCGGTCAGCTTCCTTCCGAGTCAACTGAAACATAGAGAGCAGGATATTTGAACGGTACTCAGGCAGATAAACAAGAATATGGATGACAAAAAGAGGTATTCGGACGATTTTATGTAGCCTTTGCGTGAACATAGCAATACTCACAGGGATACTACAAAATATCTAGTCAAAATAGACAGTATTCCTTCTGTTTTTGCTGGATTAACTGCAATGTGATAATCATGGTTATCGGCTTTCTGAATGAGCCATTTAAAATGCAGTCATTCCCTCTTAAACAGACCACTATAAGGAAGCGACCAAGATTGGTCTTATACAAGATGTTAGGTCATTCGGAACCAAACAAATTTTACCTCTGCTCCTACAGGAAACGACCCTCCAGGTTTGTTTCGGATAACATCCGCTGCGATCACTTCCCTGCGTGACACTCGCTGTTGTCTGCAGGTTTCAAACTGCGGTGTACTACAAGTGAATCGTACCATAATGTTATTGTCAACCTTGGTGTCAATACGGCTCAGATATTCACTGAAGCGGCCACACAGTCCCGTATACTACAAGTACACACTTATGAAAGTATGTCCAATAAGTTACACTACTTCCTCTCTATGAAGCGTCAGTTTGACCGACATTAGAACAGGTAAGCTCAAAACAGATGGTTTGGAAGATTGTAAAGACTTTTGAATTGGTCAACCCATCGATGCCAATGGACTTTCTTGTTGTCACTTTCTATAAGTGTCTAGAGGTGAAGGGACCTGGGAATGATTGTAGCGCTAAGTCCCTTTCCCGTCCATAATAAGGATTTCAATCAAATCATGGCTGTACAGCAACGGAGCATCAATACTGAACACTAATCTCGAGCTGTCGATGATGACCATGATGATGATACCATGCATCCGCGGTGCATCCGATTAACCATAATGTAACGACCTACTCAAGAAAGCCACCGCGGGCGCTGTTGATGGAAAACCCTGTGAAGGGCTTTCCAAGAACTTTTCTTTCGGAGTGACTATCCCGATTTCCTCAGGCTCCCGCTGGATAAACCAAATCTGGCACTTCCGAAAGGCTGACTTCTAATTCCCTACATATTCGAAACGCTGGGAAGCGTTCATAAATTACTGGTCTGTTCGCAGAAGTTGGCAGTTGATAAGTAAGGAGACCAACATTACTTGGAAATCGCCAAAACGTAAGAATGACAATCCTTGAATAAAACAAACAATAACTGACTGGGAAACAATTTACTGACCGTCGGTGTAGGGTGCGCGACATTAGCGTTCTAGAGTACACGAACCGAACGCGTCTGATTCGGTTCGTCACGCTCACCGTTTTGTGTACAGTAAACGAATTGTTTCGATTGAAATTGTTCCATATTGTAGAGTGGATACTGTTTTTTCGCCTACGGCTGATAATATCTGTTATATCTGCTGATTCGTCAATCTGTGGTATCTGCTGCTGACCCGCTCCAGTGCCTAGTGTCGGAGAGAAAAGACTCACAGAAGGGAACACAACAGCTGTATTCCGAACAAGCGAGTGAGTGAGAGAGCAAAAGTTACAACGGCCCCACGCTATTTAAAGGGGACTTTCTGACATTGATCCAGGCTGTCTGATAGGCGTTAGTGATCACCCATCAACATCGATCGTGCCTCTGTGAAAAGCCTGAACGCTGATGACATTCGGCCGTGCTTCTGTGGCCGCAAGAACACTCATCAGGTTTTGCTGAATTGATTGAATGATTGACTGGCCTGGATGCTTGCCGGCTTTCCAGTTGAGTTTTTGGTGGAGCAGTAGGTTCCGGGCGTTCTGAAGTTGCTTTCAGGAATCTGACCTTCCTGATAATATCCAGTAGTACTGACGTATTATTTATGATAGCTTGTGCATCCACTGAGGAACTTGTACACTTCGTCATTCATTAGCTACTAAACTAGGTACAGGAAAATTGGCTCAATGACTTCGGTTTTGTGCTTATTCCCAAATTAAACTCCAATTCGCACAGCTGTGAAATTCTTAATTTAGCCAATAGAATTATCTGAAAAAGATGAATGAAGAGATTCTCGAAGACTGTGATTCACGGATGGATTTGACTTGGGTTGTACGGCTGAGGATTTATCTGAGTCGATCTGAGTCGAAAATATCCTATCCGGTTAAAAGTGCATTCGGTCCACGGAACGCGAAGCAACTTTGATGGTCGGTTGTTTAGAAAAGACGGTTTGGTGAATTTTACTTCAAATCATCATTGATTCTTGCTTATTGCAAACAACTGGTATGTTATCTGGTATGGATATGTTCATCTCTGCAAAATGTGTCAGTCTTTTAGAGGTATGAAGTCAAACGACTGATAAAGATGTTCACCAAGAGTGTCATAGACGAAGCTAAATCTTCAGGGTTTTAACGTTGCGAAAAGCCGGTAGTTTCTAACTGGGGTATGGTATTTCACCGTAGCGGTCTTGCGGTCCCAGTGGGGAAGAGGCTCAGTGTTCTGTAGTGTTGTGTCCACCTTATCCTGATTCTACAGCCCGTGTCCTGGGGCGAGATGGTTCAGTGATTGGAGCCCGAATATACTGACCGGAATGTTCGTGATTCGAACCCGAACTCTGCATCTCGACACCTACTGTCTAATTCGAACCCGACCTCTGCATCTCGACACCTACTGTCTCGTCTTGGACAACCTGGAAGAATCCCCGCCCTCGTGCTCCTTTTCGGGTAGCATGGCAGCTAGGCATCGAAAGGGTGTTACCGCTGAACGACTGTTTTAAATAGTTATTTAAAGCCCTGACATTAGTTAGACTCACCATGTGATTGTTCAAGTGTACTTTTTGATTGGAAAAAAGATTGGAAAATGGTTAACTGTGATTTATTAGTTTGAAACACAAAGCTAGAGAAATTAGGAACGAGTGTTGTACACAATGTAGGAAATTCAAAGACGACCTTTAAATCTATGCATCAAAAAGCAACCGGTCCCCATCTCCGCTTACCTCAAGTTCATTGATCTTCGCTTTGTTCTCCTCAGACAACCGCTGACATTGAAGTTGCAATTCTGTTATCTTTTTGGCCAATCTAAGTGAGTGTTCCAGACGTCGGCAGGCCATAGTGGGTAGGATGAAAATATCTGCATTTGAATTACTGGTTTGTGCGGTTGTTTTGGCCAATAAACAGTACTGCTCAATATGGGTTAACAACGTCTGGTGTCCGGCGTGACTGGCATGGACAGAATTTTCCCTATCCGTGACACATAACTCTACTGCTTCGTCCAACTTTGTCTCAAGAGTCTCGTACAACCGTAGTTTTTCTTCCACCGCGAGCAAGTTCCCCTGATGTGTCAATCGCTCCTGGGTTGTTTTTGCCTCCAACTGTTGAAGGAATACCAGCACAGAATTGAGTAGATCTATGTACAAATGTGATGTAAATAACGATTGTACAGTGAGGCTGTCACGTGATTGGCGCAACTGAATACCTGTGCAATTCAATTAAGACGCACTGGTTCTCCTCGTCGAAATCCAAGGGTTAGTTCAAACTCAAGAGTTGGTTGAAACAATGTGTCCTTCCGATTCATAGAGTGGTTTTCACCCGACCCTTATGCAACTTCTGGCCGATTCCACTTGCCTATTTCCATCAAGCACACTGGTGCAACTTTTACGCGAAAATTTGAAAAGTAAATCAAGTGTTGATATGTCATCAGCTACGCCTTTAGGGGTTTTCTGTCATATGGCTGGCGCTGGCGTTGAATTTGCCTGCCAACCCAATGTAAACAAAGCAGAGTCTCTGGCTCAAAGCTTTGGTAACGCCTACAACTTGTTCATTCGGCAGCCTACGTAGAAAGTTCGTTTGCAGCCAGTTAAAAAACAAGCTTCTGTAATACACAAAAGTGCAAACCTACGCATGTGATAGTTTTCTCTTTTAAATTTTCATTATTACTCTGCTTTTGGAAAGGCTGAAAGCTTACTTCATAGTACGCTTTTTTACTGGCATCCAGCTGTGCAGACAACTTTTCCACCTGTAGCAGGGCATCTTGACGTGCAAGCCTGATTGTTTCCAATTCCATCAAGGCACATGTCATACGTGTACCCAAGGTATGTGTAGAATCTATCGGTTCATGCGGCTGCTCTAGTGTCGGCAACATTTTGGCCATTCGCGTGTTAAGTAAGTCGACTTGTTGCTTGTATTGTGCTGCCTCTCGTTCTGCTTCTCGCAAAGACATTTTCACTTTGTCCAGTTCTGCGAGAGCCGCATCCCGTTGTTCACGCATTGACTGTAATTCTTTGGTATGAACGTCCTGGAAGGTAATGATTATGGATGCACTTTAAATGCACAGCCCGGTAGGTGATGCTTACCATTATGAACTGTTGTGTAATTAACGAAAGGTTGTGTGTTTCCGACACGTTCGTTCTTAAAAAACGCTACTAAGAAAGCATTTCAATCTGGTGGTGGAATTGCTTAACATCTCAGTTGATCCCGTCTTAAGCAGTATTGGATCATAACCAACTTGGGAAAGTAGAATAGCTTCTTTAAAAAAGTTAGCACCTGGGCAAGCACCTGTTATTGAACACCTCAAAGATATGCGGCCTCAAGTTCGGTTTTATCGTGATTAGATTGAGCAAACAACTCTCACATGATATTTCGTCCTGTGGCCAGCCATGCTGAAAACTCTTGAGGCGCTGTACAGCTGTTTCATCCTTTTTGAGAGTCATCACCAGCGCGCATCTTCCGAGGTTCAAGGGAGTTCCTCCTGGCTAGTAGTTTGAACGCTTGACTGTTCGGTACCGAGCGGCTTACCAGAACCATGGTTAACTAGTACAAAGACTGGATATGACACAATTCGCCCTTCAGTCAAAGAAATCACGTCACCTGTTGACTGCCTAATTGAGTGACGGCTTCTCAGTTGGATATTTCACTCTCCTTGTGAAAATATTCTCCCCCTGGTCTACTCACAGATTGATGTGCGAGGAGCAGTTTAGTCGTCATTAGGAATCATCAGCAGTGCGCATGTGACGAAACTCAAAAGTATTTTTCGTGAGGTGAGTCTCATTAAGGATGAAGCACCAGCACTTGGTTTTCCGTCACATGCCGACTCCACCAGCTGGATGGGAAAACTCAGTTTTGTTCCACTCGCTTTTTCAGCATAATCGGCTCCAATCACACAGTGAAATCGAAATTGAAAACGACCAATCCCCTAGCAGTGCCATCAATTAGGCAAATTAGGCAATTAGGCCCAAATGAGTACCAATCCACATCCTGAAATCGTTCTATCCCCCAGCTCTTTTTCTGCACTTATACAGTCTTTTTAATATCACTTCATTTTACGTCTAAACACCAGTTTTCATCTCAGGTCAAATAGAACTTCTCAACTACCTTCTAATTATTGATTTCACACACAGGTTTTAGCATCGAGTTCGAAGCTACTGAGTTACTTCCATTTTGATGTGCTCCATCGGTCTATCAGCATCAAGAAGTTGACGCAGCTGGTCGAGAAAACTTGTTCACCATTTGTTTCGACTCAAGTGCCGTTGACTTTTGTTGACATGATAGGCATGCTGATCCAAGCAGCGAGTAGCGAACTTATGTGATTTATTTTGTGATGCCACACATGACCATTGGAAATGTCGTTGACAGAAAGCACCGGATATGGCGAGATGTAATTATGAGTAGTCGCCCAGCTGTAGCACCCTTTTAGTGTCTAACTGCCATGCCACGAGCGCTTGAATACTGCCAGGTTGCCAAAGCCTAGACAGGGGAAGTCGAGATGCAGAAGTCGGGTTCGAACCACGGACCTTCTGGTCAGCAAACTCGCGCTCAGAGAAATGGTCAAATATAGCTTCTGGTGAGGGACAGTTCGAAATATACTTCAACGGATCAACCAAAATGCGTAATTCATCCCGGAAGGCAGCTATACAGGAATAATAATAATAATAGTATTCTAACAGAGAAATGTGTGAAAATGGCGTCGGCAAATGAAGTTTACTCCGAATCAGAAGAAGCGGTGGTCGCCGTACTTGTCAGGCTGTCTATAGGTTGGACACATCGCTTGCAAGAAAACCGATTGAGAACAGGGGGCAAAGCAATTCCAGAAAGTAAATGTGGGCCATACAAGCTTCACAAATCTCCCAGGATACCTGTGACCGTTTTAGATCATTCTTCGACAAAGTGTGCTACAAAAAGAAAGTTTCATGTTCCAGCTGTTCAACTGACAGTGCACAGATCCAGAAGAACGAAATGAGGTCGAAATCAGTCGTGAGCTAACGATGGGTTTTGTTATATCTGACTCCTGTCGCCGCCCCAGTGTCTAGAGCCGGAAAATCATGCCTATAAGGAACACAACAACTATATTGTGAAGAAGCGAGTGCAAAAGCGTGAGTGCGAAAATACAACGGCTTCAAGCATTTTTTTGGGAGGATACTGTTCCTTGGTCCTATTGTGAAGAAGCGAGTGCAAAAGCGTGAGTGCGAAAATACAACGGCTTCAAGCTATTTTTTGGGAGGATACTGTGTCCTTGGTCCAACGCTGTCTCGCGCTGTCTGCCTTTGATATAAAGGCTGACGCGCGCTCCATATTGAGGCGGCTTGGCCGTCTGATCGGCATCTTGTGAAATTAGGGTCTCAGTAGATGTCGGACATTCAGAGGCTACTTTCAGGAATCTGACCTTCCTGATATGTTTCCATCAAACTTAAGAATACTGTACGATACCTTGGAAATCGTTCCAAGTAGAACACGAAGCCTCGTTTTTGCAGCACCGTCAGTCGAATAATTGCATAAACGTGACATTCAATTAAAAATCACTTGGGTATTCCGTTAAAACCAAATTAGTTTGTAAATGCATGTACTGCGAGTCCAACACAGGGTTGACTTGGCCTAGCCCGAGAACTCTACAAGAGGCGAAACCGGCCGTGGGCCGTCGAAGAACTTTGATCAGCCTTATGAGTAGCATGTTCTGTCTAGACGATTCCAAATCAACATCGAATAATGGTTGTATCATTTAATCAGATAGGAATCTAAAAATGAGTATCCATCCATTCTGTTTGCTTTACGCGACAATATTTTGCCCGCATAAACTTGCCTATTTCGCTTGTTTGGATAAGAGCACAATTCCATTTTGTAGATTAGTAAATAAAATCTCTGTAGCGAGACAGTATTTTCATCTAATTTGGCCTACAAAACCATGCACGAGCCTTACCGAAAGCATTCTGCACTCTCTCGTGGACATATCCTTCAGCATTTTAGCCTGTTCCATCAATTGCTGTTCCAAAAACTCTGCATTCCATGTTCGATTTCGAGCGGATTCCACTTCAGTCTTCCGCACAGCCAAGTCGTTTGCTTTGCTCTCAGCCAACCGCTGCTCGGCTTTTGTAAGCTGTTCCGTTAGACTAGTTATCTGTTTTTTTAAAGAAAGAACAAGATCCATTTCGGAAGGTTTGGTGAGCGAGAGGGAAGTGAAAAAGGTGTACTTGTTACAACATACAGAATTCACGCGTCTGCCTGAGGGTGGTGAATAGTTTGAACTTTATCTGGCCTTTTGATCGACTATGTGACAGCTCAACTGATTGCGCTCTTGTTCCGCTAACCTGATCAAGTGCCCGCTTCAAATTTTGCCAGCGATACGGTCTGCGAACTGCAATTCTATGGATTTCGCTCAAGCATACCAACTGCTATTTGTTGTTTTAGGCGTGTGGAACCACCTTGGTATTCTGTTCTACCCATTGTAGTTTGTTCTACTCTGCTGAAAAAAGGGCACCCTTCTTCAGGAAGGCGCAGAACGTATTTCCACTGCAATGCCCTTCAAGGAAACTAGCCCCCTGGAAATTAGTCCATGTAGCTTTCAGTTCATGAAATGGTCAATCCAAAAGAAACACAACAAAGCAGATATCCCTTGCATTTGATTTCGATTCACTTGCATAGCTAAGCTGCTGATATCATCAGAACCGCTGATCCCTATTCTGTGACATTTTAGAAGTGGAATCATATTGGCTAGATTTGTATTTCAGCATAGGATCCGAGTGAGAACGTTAAGATGAAACCCTAGAATGTGTAAAAAAAAGAACAAATTTTGTTCCTCGTTGAAAGCAGGCCAAGTAGCACAAAAGTCAACGGTTCGCTGCAGATGATGAAATTTTATGGCCAGATCAGTGGAATCTAAGCAAGAAGTTTGAATGCCTGAGGTATCCACTTTTGGCAAAGTATAAATTTTGATCAGAGCTCAGAGAACCAAGTGTAAAGAGCATCCAAGACGTTCAGCTTAGTCATAGTTCCCGAAAGGAATAAGCATAAGGAATCATGTTCTATTTAAAGGTACTTCATCACGAAAATGTAAAAAAGTAATGAATTGCAAACACCCCAAAACATAGAACGTAATAATTTCATAGAGAGATGTGTTCTTATGAAACAGCAAATGACTAGGAACCCGACAAGTGTTGATTTCACGCGAGTTACCTTACCCTACATCTTGGCGTTGTTGCATCTAATCCATGTTACATTTGAGTTCCGAAATGCTGTCTTGTGGGACCATCAATCAGCTTAAAAATCAAGCCGTCGTCAGGATGGCATGTTACCATCATAAGGTGGTGGCTATCCACAAGATATACTGTCTTCCTGTGAATCGGCATCAAATGTAGACGCCTCGGTTGTTGGTTAGTTGGTTACATTGCAAATAGGTAGTTTGGTCAAACATTAGGTGTTTTTATGAACAGCTTACCTACATATTAAACTAGCTTTTGACAAGGGTGAAGTTCTTTATAAATTCATGCTAACAAAGCACAACTTTGAGCCTCACCTGATTCATCAAGTGTGTTTTATCCGCTTGAAGAAAGTGTATCCGACGTTCGGCAAGTTCAAGTTCGAAATCCTGATCGGCTACAGGCGCATCGTCCGTAACCAGTCTGCGGTTATTCCTGCAATCAGTCTTATCTCCATACAGGTTGCTATTATGGTAGCTAAACAAATGCTCTTGAACAGCCTTATTGCTTTGTCCCACGTCTGAGTTTTCTGCGAGACGCACTAATCGGTGTTCGGCAAACTTGTTTGGTCCCAGTGATACAGCTGACTGAATTTGGACCTTGTCTCTCTTAAATAAAATGAAGAGTACATTTAATTAGTTGGGGGCATTGAGTGGACGAAGGTAATTAAACCCATCCCAAAGGATAGAGGCACTCATTGTTTTCTGCGACCGATCGTAGTGACTTCAATAAGTTAGGCACATGCTGACTACTGTTGCTCACGAACCAATAAGACCAATGAAATCAATTTTTTGAATGTATAGTTCACATACATACCAAATAATCAGTAAGCTCTGTGCAACAGGATTAAGCTATGGTAATTACATTGCCGGGCCTGTCTTGATGGGAGATGAAACATGTCCATTGCTTCTCAAGATCCCACAGATATTTCTCCAAATATACAAAAAGTTGACAAATCACCATCGCAAAAGTTAATATCCATTCTATTGTGGAAAACGAACTTTTACATCTTCAAAACAAGAGTGGTGTTGGCGAAATCCATGCAGCCCATTTTTTTCACAGTCCACAATCTGATGTACTGGTGCACTGGAACCTTCCGGTTCCAAGAAGTGATGCGCATCCAGCCTCGTTACATCATCATCAGCATCATCATCAGCATCATCATCAGCATCATCATCAGCATCATCATCAGCATCATCATCAGCATCATCATCAGCATCATCATCAGCATCATCATCAGCATCATCATCAGCATCATCATCAGCATCATCATCAGCATCATCATCAGCATCATCATCAGCATCATCATCAGCATCATCATCAGCATCATCATCAGCATCATCATCAGCATCATCATCATCATCATCATCATCATCATCATCATCATCATCATCATGCGGGATACTAGAAAACAGACCTGGCTGATAGGAAGGGATGTTGCCAGTATAATGTTTCGGATCGTCGTCGGGTCTAACTCATTTATTTTCAGAGAACGTCATCGCAAGATAAAATTGACTACTAGCACTTAGCGCCACATTTCTCGATCAACGTTATCACACCAGTATGAGGCAAGGCTAAAGTAACCAATCACTTTGAGCCCATCCCAAAGCGTCAAACCCATCAAGCAGGCGCGAAACGCCTATCCTTGCCTATCCTGACCACTGTCAGTGAAACTCCGGATTGGTCTACCTCGTGATGAACCATAAGTCACAGATCGATGAACGCTTGTGACTAAAGTACCTATCTTCAAAGCTCCGTCCAGTAAGATGAAGTGAGGAGAGAACAAAGTAAAATGAGCGATTTGAAGAGCCCAGCGTTAGAGGGTTGCGTGTGTGACTTACCGGTTGCTCACTGACTGATGTCAAATGCCTCTGTGATGTTGCGCCTTCGAATAATATCGTTTCAGCTGCCGCGGTAATCTGCCTCCGTAGACTAAGTATCTCCTGTGAATAGAGGTGGAAAAGAAAACACAACACCACCAAAATAATATTAAGGCAGTTATAATGGAAATACCAATGATAGTTGGAATAAAAACAAAACGAATATTCTCACCGTAGTGAAAGAGATAAAACCGCAAGAATGAAGTGGTTTAGCTTTCGGAGGATCGTCATTTTCACTGCAAGAAACCTCTTCGGTCGCCAACGATCCCTAAAAAGGTGTGACCCATTGTATTATCATATGGCCGAGCGGTTATATGAAGCCTTTTTTGTTGTTGCCCAGTCAACATCGTACTTCGGCAGATAGGATTAAAAGATTCGACGAACTGGACCACCTCCTCTTGAAGAAGAATGATCAGAATGGACTTGGGCTAATGTGCTGCCTACTATACAGCCGAGACTTCATGCGGCTCCAAGTGGGCGGTGTGCTTATGAAGCACGTCAATCGTTTATAATCCATATCTCTCACCGATGACTTCAAGTATATGAAAGTGGTTATGGTCAGGCATTTGGACTCTGGAGCTCGTTTAGACCAACTGGGGACAATCGAGGACCTCATGCTTTTAATGATGCCCAAGTGTAGCAAGTGAAACCAACTGGGTGAGGTAAACATTTGGTGGGTGAGCATTCATATCGATTATCTTGTTCGACGGCCCACCGAGTGCACCCTGCATAAGCAATAAGCACTGAGGAACCCAGGTGTGCAAAGGAGAAGTCGAGTGAAAGGAACAAACAAAACCACGCTAAATGAGCTAGAGGGCCGTGACCGCGCGTAACATGTAAAAGTCTGAAGTCAGCGCGTGCGGCCAGAGGAGCCAAGTAAAAAAGATAGTACCAGTGGCAAAATTTTCTTAATGCACGTGCGATTTGTGCGACAGTGGAGGAGCTTTTTATCATGGCTTCACAGCCACTCATGAAAATGTAATAGGTGGGGCATCTGAAGTGAGAAAAACTGATGGATTGGCCTACCCAATAGCTAGGGGGGTGAACACATGCGAAGTGGCTGGTCGATCTGCACTAGCTCATGTCTTTAGTTGACCTTTGTCAGTGAACTGACGAAGAACACATGCCAGCGATGTTAGCCACACCAACCCGTCGGGTGCTAGCTAGCACAGATCCAAAGCACCGGCTACTTCAGTATGTTCAACATGCTGGGTATGCAAGTACCAGATGATGATCACCATTTGATCTCAGGCCAACGAATGCAAACAACCCGAAGGAATCTGTTACTCAAACGCAGAGCTCCTAGGGACAAAACTCATTCACAGTCGTCACCGGTTCGGCCAACTTACTTTTATTGACGTACCCATCAGAGAGATTTGCTGCGTCCGCGGACTCACCTGTTTTTTAACTGTTGATGAAGGGAACGCAACACTGGTTGTCCATGGTTCTAAAAAACGAGGCTCTGTCTAAGCTTTTCAAACTGGCACCGTGAACACCTTAGCTGCAACCTAGAAGAACAATTCAAGTGGAACCACTTGGAATCAACTTAGTGAAAAACGACGACTGATGGGTGTCGCTTCTAAGGGTGATTATTTAGCACAAAAACGTTGGGGTTGACGAAAAACAGACTATTGAGTCAGTAGGAAACATGAAATTTTTGGCGCAGAACATACGTCTCGATTGGGTAGTACTCGAATCTAACTGACATCTCTCTTCAGCAAGCCTTCTACTACAAGTACGGATGCACAACACTAAAGCAAGGCATCAGCCAAGGTCAAATTCATAATGAAGCATCGAATTCCGATGTTGTATTGACTTCAGTGAGGAATCGATCCATCTTGAACCGGTGCTGAGTGTATTTATACCTGTGAACTTAGGTTTCCTTTGATTTGTTTCGATTGCTTCTGATGCTACAGTTAGCAGTAACACCTCTCGAATACGCCACTATTCTACTGGACTGATTTATCCATCGAAACAATCCCCAAGATGAGCGTACTCACAAGTACGCCATCATTTCCAACTTGGATTTGAAAATCTTTGAATTTTAAAAACGTTGTGAAAAAAGTTTTTCAGACAGTGACATTTCAGGAATGGCAGAATACCAGTAGGATAAAACAGATACAACCAGACTTCTTGGTAGCCCAGGATTTAGCATCGCGAGCTTTCATTCCGAAGATTTAGGTTAAAATCCTTGCAACGACACCTAGAAAGTAGTACGGTGTTTGTTTTGGACATGTGGTGGAAACAAAGTAGGATGGCATCAGCTATTCCACTGTCCGCTACTCCTCCACAGCTGAAAATTCTTCGCAAATGCGGTGGGAAACAAAGCCTGTAAGAACTAGCACCGTTCGGTTTGTCGGTAAAGAACACGAGGCCGTGTAACGGTCCACTGGGAGCTCTCTCCTGAGTTCACCACATCAAGTGGTGTTCGACAGGGCTACCCTCTTCCACCTTTCCTCTTCGAATTCGTCAATGATACGATCATGGAAGACTCACTACTAGCCTCTAATACCTGTGGGGTCGAAGTGTTCCCTGGGGCTCCGCTCGCAGACATCGAGTATGCAGACGACATAGCTCTTCTAGGATCTGACCCCCTTGTAATGCAAACAATATTAAATAATCTAAATAATTCTGCCTCGCGGTTCGGCATGCGCTTCACACCTGTAAAGTGTAAAGTGCTACTGCAAGACTGGGTGGACTCGAACCCTAGCCTCGTGCTTGCGGATGGACCGATTGAGGTAGTAGACAAATTTGTTTGCCTGAACAGCTGTATCAATCCCGGTGGTCTCGCGAAAGATGATATTTCCATCCGGATTGGGAAGGCCAGAGTGTCTTTCGCGAACCTACGTCACCTGTGGCGTAGGCGTGACATCAGCTTCTCTGTCAAGGGTCGGGTTTACAATGCTGCGGTGCGCTCCATATTACTATATGGATCAGAAACCTGGCCGCTGCGCGCTGAGGACGTCAAAAGACTTTCAGTGTTTGACCATCGATGTCTTCGGAGCATTGCCCGAATCTGGTGGGAACACCGGATCAGCAATGCTGAAGTACGTCTAATGGTATTCGGGAGAAATAACTCACCCTCGATAGATGAACTGATCACGCTTCGTAGGTTGCGCTGGCTTGGCCACGTGTTGCGTATGCCAGTCGACAGACTTCCTCGAAGGGCACTTTTCGCACAACCACGTGAAGGTTGGCAGAGAGCCAGAGGCGGTCAAACAATGACTTGGTAGCGAAGTATGGAAGCCATTACCAGCAAACTCAGCTGCGCTGATCACTGCCGTCTTCCTGGATGGAGACCCCGAGACGGGTCAGATCAATGGCTAGAAACATTTTCAGACATGGCGCTCGTGCGTCCAAGCTATTGCCTCCAACACATAGCTCCTTTTCCAACCCCCCACTTGACAGCCCACTGACAGTGCTGGATTTATGCACCAATTTATCAGCTCTCGCCTGTAATGCGCAGCTACCTACCCCGCTTCAAATCATCGGCAGCTACAACCACTGTACGACGAGTACGCGGTTGTTACAGCCGACAGTGATGATGATGATGATGAACAGTAGCTTGTGCACTGCTACCGGAGAGAAATGCTGTTGAAAGAAGGGAAGCAAGTTTGGAACACGATGTCATTTTTATTGGATGGTTTGGCAGAACACTGAGGGTGGAATTTTATCGGCACGTGCAAAATCTGGTACCTTTTATTTTAGCCACCTCGGCGTGGCATCACATTCATTGTGTAGACAAATTAACACAGTCGGCAGCACCAAAATCAAAGTGTTTGTTGTATTCTTCATTCCTGTGCTAATTGAAGGGAACGCTCTAGGTGGACGAACAATACATCAGCATTTTCTGACCGCGGGGGCACCACGTTAGGTTAGCCGGAGTGAAGGGCATCGTACGACAGAGCAACAATAAAGGTCTCGGTTAACTACCAAAGTTAGCCCCCATCAAAAAGAGTTAATTGAAAAGATCGAACTATTGGAAATAAGAAACTTTATAACATCAAAAAGGCTTTGAGTAGGTTGTGCGTCACACGTGGATTTCATTGACAGATAAGGGCGACATGATTTCGGTCGCAGTTTCGGGACTGACGGTGGTAGTCAATGAACAGAAGAACTTTGAACGAACTTCGTATACCTACAAGTCTTCTGTCCTGATACTTTGTACATGTGTTGCTCCAAAAAATAAAACATGTCACTTCTCACAAGAATGCTATTGTCTTTGATATCAACCAATAAGACACAAGACTGGAAAGCCAGATTTACAGTTCTTCCGGAAAGATGGCCACTTTTAGTAGTTAGTGCTAAATGAATGGTGTGGCTGCGTGCAACTAATATACTACCATGTGTCACAGACCCAGACTACCGGATTGTTGACAACTCTGTGCTTGGTCGGGTTACGTACAAGATGTATTCGAGCTTTAATCCAACTCACAAACTTCACGAAATCTAGCTTCGAATAAAGTGAGAAATCCTCCTGAAACGATTGATTTAAATATTGTTTAGTCATACAGAACGCAGTGTAAACAAACCTGAGCAAATAGTCCAACAAGCCGATGGAATTGCCACTTGGCATACAGAGGAAGCGATAGTTTCTCCGGATCAGCCGAGACAAGCTTTTCCGCTTCCATACCGTTCAGATGCGAGTAGGCTTCAACGTCTATTTCAAAAGTTCCCTCACAACTCCTTGTCATGTAAACAAGTCGATCCGTGGGTAATGAATCCAGTAAGTCTTTTAGTGCATTTAGTTGTTGAGACAGGGAGGCATTCTCATTGGCCAGACGCTTTTGACTTTCTGCGGCTCGCTGTAGTTCTGCTTGGACTTCAGATGACTGAGCGGCAATCTGTAGGGCTGCTTCGCACCGCGCCGTAGACAATGCTAGACGTCGCGAAAGTACTTGAATTTGATCCTGAAATGAGAAAGATTCATACCTTTTGGTTATAGTAGACATTGGGCTGGACGCATGACGCAGTAGCTATGACGAGGGCTTTGTTTAGCATTATGGAAGTTGTTTATATGACATTAGACTACTGACAGAGCTTTCTTTCTTAATTCCCTAACCCATGGTTTCCAGTTCACTGACACTTGGGTGGGTACCGGCTATCGAATCGTTCATTAGGGAGATGTCAGGCAACCAGTAGAGAGCTAGAGGGCCAAGGTATTCCTGAGTAGCATGTGCCTAAAGGGAAGCACAGGAGGGGTGGTTTCTGTGCGAAACCGAACGCCGGATCTCGCGGTCAGGAGCTCGAGTCCTAAACTGTTTAACGATTCCTATCTCCATATAGTCGTAAACCAAATGCAGTTTAATATAATATTTTAAGTTGTGCAACTGTAAACTGTGCCCAAGGCACAATAACCTCGAGAATATTAACCTTGAACGAGTTGCATACTTTTTTAACGGCCTCCATAATATGACGTATCCAGCCCGTTCGGAGAGAAAACTCCTATGTCAATGTACTACTGACATTCTTCGTTCCGAACACCTTAAACCAGGTATTAGGCTGCAAAAATACCTCAGCATCCGAATTAGACAAGTTTTGGTTCAGCGAAGAGCAAAAACAAAACTGGCCTTCAGCAGTTCTCCTCCTCCTGTTCTAAAATCAAATGTGGATCGGGGAATCCACACGGAAACTCATAAGTGGTGCACTATCAAATGTCGAATCTACACTCGGACGTACAAAATTAGGTAGTTAAGCTTATACTGCCGGTAGAGGCATTTGTGGTGGCGGGTGCACTAAAAGATGCAGTATCCTCACAGGGAGCTTAATCGGGATAACAAACACTGTAGAACGTGTAGCGGATTGTCTAGCGTGCCAGGCAAAGTGTTTACACTTATTTGCCTGTCAACTTCAGAATCAGTGCCAATGAAAATCCACAATACTCATTTATGCTGAATACGAATTTTGGTTGAACATACAGTCAAGACTTAAATAAAATAAGATTGTTTCTCCACAGGACACGCTATTTATGATGAGAAAATTTCTGGAGCAAGACATTTAGCCTCCAAATTTTTCTTCACCAAACTCTACTTAACAGGTGATTGTCTGTTTGTTTCACTTTTTTGCTAGCGTTTTATTGTAGGTAACGTTCGAAATTTCATGTCTCACATTATCATCATCATCGTCATTGTTAGCTGTAATAACCGCGTACTTGTCGTACAGTGGTTGTAGCTTCCACAGTTTCGTTCACCGATGATTCGGGGAGGTGGGGTAGGTAGCTGAGCTAAACGCGACCGCTGAAATGAGTGGCGTGGTTTTACACTGTCCAAATCTAGAAACCACCCATAAGTATCCAAACCAAATCGTCCAACAGGATCCCAATGTTCGAGGGGCTCTTAGAGGGGGAACCCCAAAGGGGCTGGCCTATTGATCAGCACAACTGAGTCATTTAGTGAGTAATCTATGGAAGCATACAGAGGACAAATCACATAGTCCGATATGCAAACGTGTTAACTTAATAGAGCTTGGTAATTTAGCCTCGTCCAGCGCATGCTGGTGGAGTGAGTGTACTACATTTACCTCGTATGCCAGTGTTCCGCTGGTTATAGGCCCATGGGGCCAAGCTAGTGAGTTGATGTTGCACAACTAATGACTGTGAAGCCCAAATCCAGTGTTACAAAAGTACTCACGCCATGATAAGGGTAAGGCTATTCGAACAGGAATGGCGTAGTTGCAAACAAGATAATACATGTCTTTTATCTGTGCTACTGGAGTGGGTATTCAGTGCCTATAAGTTGTTTTGTAATGATAAACAATACCCTAAACAGTCAGGAAAAGGTTAACGTTCAACGCATGCAGAAATAATGCGTGATTAGTGCTCAAGCACTGTAAAGTTGTTGATGAAGTAGGTGAATGCAAGAGGTATTGTGATTCAACTTGACACTTTCTCAATCCAAATGGACTCCAGACACAAATCAGCTGATGACACTGGCAAGCGAGTAAGTAAATCGGACAGTGGTTCATAGGTTAATCCGCGCCTTTTTTGATTGCAAGGTGAAGACAAAGGGCTGCCAGTGTTTGAACACAACTCACAATCATTGCCACAGGTTCTGGAGCAAGACATTTAGCCCCCAAAGTTTTCTTCATCGAATTTTATTTAACAAGTGATTGTCGGTTCGTTTCGCAAGTTTCGTGCAGCAAACTCAGTGAACTGTTGGATGTAGTCTCAATAGGCCAAGGATTCTTAGGGCCACAAGAAGACGTAACACCTCTTGTTGCCTTCTATCAGTGTGTCAAACCTAATATTTCTGGGTCCACTGAGCGTATCAGCTAAGGCCCATCTTCAAGCAGCTTGGGCGACCGACTTTATTATGAAATGTGAGCAAAAAATGCCTCCAGATTGGTACAACAAATGTTCCACTTATAGCACCCATGGTTTAGCAAGAGTACTCTTTTTCGAGTTGTGTCGTTTCACTCGATGAGGTCAAAGAGATTGGATACACATCATCTGTGCCAAAGTGATCGGTCGAGTGCTTAGAAAGGTTGAAACTCGCCTGTAGATTCCAATTTAATTATCCAAGACGGATCAGATCCTATATCTAATATGAACCCCTTAAGTAAACTGAACGGAACTCTGCTTTTCACAAGAAAGAAATTGAAATTGGTCAGGAGTAACTAAATCTATTTTGTAGTCATCAGTTTGTAGTTCCAAGATCACTTCTAAAATTCACCTCAGATCCTCGGCGAAGATGGCGAAATATGATGCACAACCTACCTGATGAACATACCTATTCAGACTCTTGACAAATGAGACGCGAAACTAGCTGAAATCACCGCTTTCGGTGGAAATATTCGACATATTTCAGTGAAGAGTAATTCGTCTAGAAATGTTAAAGGGAAGTAAGACAATTTGAAGACAGCACAAGAATGACTTGAATACCAACTGAAGCAGTATGGAAATAGGAGAAAAGTAAAGTTAACACGGACATACATAGCATACAAAACTATGCCAGATAATATCAGGAAATTTGACCACTACGGTTTCAAAGTCGTCACGTAACAGCTAATAAGTGTCAACCAATGAACGTTAAAAACCGTGAACTCAAGGGGTTCCTGATCGATCCTGTCTCATCCACCTGAGGATTTCCACTCCAGACAAAAAGCGTGGAGGACTTGCTGGGTTCTGCATCAAAAATAGGTAAATTTTCATCGCAGTTTCAGTATCTTAAACATACCACGCTGTTAAATACTGTTGAATGTTTACTTGTGGATTTTGTAGGGCCTAACTACAGGTGGTTATTAGAGTAGTTTGTACCAACATTAGGGACGAAGGTGTTTATTCACATATGTTTGAAATCGTTCGTGACAGTATCGTCAGTATGAGCACAACCAATGAGTGTGTGCTTACCTTGAGATCAGCCTCCAGCGTTTGGGAGAGTAGTTTGTCGCTCTCAAGCAACGTGATTTTGCTCACTAGCTGAGAGCGCAAAACTCTGATTTCATTCTTCAGTTTTCCGCTGGATACCGATTCAGATGAGGAATCTTCATAACTGTATGTGTCGTTTTTATTCGGAAAATTGTCGGTGCCTTCGAACGGTTGTTCAGGAACAGTTCGAGAGGAACAGGGATTAGGTGCATATTCATCATTCATTGCGTGACCTGGAAGGTTATATAATTCCCGTAAAGGTATGGGTAAATATGGGCTACATCCTAAAATCAAACAATACTGACGGAATCTCGGGGACTGTGACTACCTGATGAGCCCCAAGAAGAACAAAACCGGTAGTGTGCTTTCGAAGAGTTTTCAGCAAGCTTGTGAGTAGTTTTCTATGAGAGAACATAAACTAATTGATACACAGGTGTCTAAATAGCTCACACATCTATGAGAAAATTAGACAATGGTTCTTCTTCCCCAAGACATTACAATATCGTGGGCTAGGTTGACGATCAATTAATTGATTAACATCAGGCTTCCTTATAGTTCCAAATAGACTTTTTATATTTTTGTAGGCAGTTCGACAAACTTTGTTTCATCCGCATGAATTATTCTGATATGGCTAAACGTGACCTACAGCACTCCTCCGCCTGTCATTTCTACCAATCCAACTGCCAATATCGGCGAACAGAAAAAAATTGTCCAGCTGTGGCACCCTTTCGGTGCCTAGCTGTCATTCCACACGAAGGAGGCACGAGGGCTGGGGTACTACCAGGTTGCCCAAGCCTAGAACAGGGGAAGTTGAGTGGCAGAGTTCGGGTTCGAACCACGAACCTTCCGGTCGGCGAACTGAGCAATAACCAAAGGCATTGAGCGTCCTTAGCCTCTTCATGTACTTCCATCTGCTGCAGCCATGCTGATAGTCGACCGAGTCATTGGGGCTGTTTAACTCCTAAAATTCAAAAATGAAGATGACTCTTGTCCGTCAGATTCAACCATTCTGGAGCTCGTTTTCCTGTGAGCAGTTTTTTAGATCCAGTAGTTGTTTTAACAACATTTAAGACACGGTCCTGCTAGAACCCAGACGATAAATGACCGTTACACATGGCGACCTTCAAACCTCGGTGCGAGTCGAGTTCAAGCCTCTTGAGGACCTGGTCAATGCGATGACCCTGAAAACTCCGATCTTTTGGCAAGTGTGATCCGCTGGGCTTTCTGTTAGTTGTTCTGGAGTAGCCGGTGATACAGAAGATGATTTTTGTACATTATGGTGTATATCAGTTGGAACTTGAATGTTTCTGGATGGGCTATGCGATGCCTAGCTGCCATTCTACCCAAAAGAATCACGACGGCTAGGATACTGCCAGGTTGTCTAAGCCTAAACAGTGAAAGGGGAAATATCCCCTTCTAGAAAACACGGGTACATGCACTTAGGGGTAGTCAGAGCAATGATGACGTCATGAAAACACCGTATTCAGTCTACCGGTCATGAGTGCATGTGTAAAGTAAGTTTATCATCGTTGGCTTGTTCGCTGAGCCAACGACCATCTACCCTACCTGAGCTACCAACATTTTTCTCCATAGTAAGTTTATCATTTACACATATGTGATTCGGAATGCCACAACTGCATAGAAGACAAAAATTTCGGCGTATTTCAGATTCAAACTTAGGTTATATAGAGAAAGAGGTTATGGTGGTAATTTATGTGAGCTGATTCTACGCTATTTTTGGGCTAGACGCAGTCCAGCGTTTTAGCCCTAAGGACGGATGCACCGTTAAAATTTCTCGTTAAGTTCAAGTCATAGGTCACCTTTCATCTGCGATAAGAATAAAGTCAGAAAGCTCACTTTTATTGCTGACGCCAGAAATTCAATCCAGTTTCGGGTTGACCGGGTTATTTACCAGTATGGATGTGGGAGTATGTATACTTGCGGTGCCTCTGACTTGAGTCTTTTAATTGCATGTTGACTCTAACTACCAATTCATATTGATACTACCCGGTTAAACATTACCTCATTTGAAGGATCTCAGAAACCAAAACCATATTTTCCCATAATTTTCTGTAGGCAAGAACGTGAAGGTTCATGTCACTGCAGTTCTGTTCACAAGTGAGGAATACATTAAGTAGCATTCTTGTTGAGATTTACTACACTGTTACCTTGATAGTTACCTTACTCACTGAAAGGTACTCGAGGATATGTAGCAGTATCAGCGTTTAGAAAACAGTGGCGTAGCCAGTGACCAAATCCATTTTAAGGCTAATGACATGGGACTGAATGGGATGCTCGCTTGTCCGTATGGTCGTGTGTTTCAATATGTGGTCCTAACATTACAATCAGGTCTCTTGTAGCACCGACCCTATACATAGAAGTCCCTTAAATTCAGTACATTCAGCTGACTTTCCTAGTATTAGTCATGCTCTGTTACGTCTCAGCCGGATGTAGGGACCGCTTGAAACAACAGCCAATTTATAAACCAAGTTTATATCTTTAAGCTTTTGCACCGCTTCCATTTTGTACGATCCGCCAACCCCCAAAGCATTTACCCACCGGGCGTAGCTGAGTTTGAGATGTTCGAACGGTCATTCGCACAGGTGACTAAGAGCATAACTGGAACCTGAGGGACACCACTTGACTCTTCTGTTGAAGTGGCGGAATTTTTCCCTCACGCTCCCACCACACTGATCGTATCCTATGTTTAGAGCTATTTTCTCCACGACACTTGGGAAGTGCTGACCAAACAGGCGTTGTCGACCTTAGCAGACCGTGGATGCTATTCGCGGCCTCCTGTTATATTCTCAAAAGCTGACAAATTTGAGTTAATTTGCCAGCCATCTGCATTTTTGGCTAATATTTGTGACACATCTTGCGGGTGACATGTTGGAATAAGCGCGGAGGCACTGGATGTCTCCTCTGGTAGCAACTTTGAGATGAAAATCTTGACTCATTTGCGTTGCTTGTATTCTTGCATGAAAAGTTCGGGAGTGTGAAATCTTTGCTCCTTGTGGAAGCATTGCCTCCGCACTTCTTCAAGAACATGTTCATTGTTTGTGCTCGGAATATAAGCTGGCCTCTTGTACTCGATTACCTACCGAATCGAAGTAGCTTTCAACCCTCTGAAAGGCTTTCGGCTCCATGTTCGGAGGACTCACCCGAAAATGGTGGCTCTCATCTCGTGACATCGCGGTGTCAGCGTGCATTTTGAGACATTTGCATGGGTATTTCATGGCCGCATGCCGACTGCCTCCATCCTGCCCATTGAACTAGTCACGATGATCCCTGGTTAAATTACAAAAGTCGGATTGTCAAATAATTTTAACTGGTGGCAGTTAGTCATGGATTTATATGGTACCAACATTGCTTCAACGTCACTAAGGTAGTCCCGTGCATTCCACAGGTTACTGTGCTGGGACAAAGAGTTCGAGCTTTCCCCCTCCGCCTGTTTTGTACAGCTGGTACAGTATTCTCTCCTAAAATAGTGCCATTGACTGGCACTGCTACTGGCCTACAACAGCACCTGATGTAATTCACAGGATCACGACCCCCAGTCAATAACCCGTCAGTATCCCAAGCACTATGCGGAGAATGTCTCTATAACTATAACCTTTTGGGTACTCAGTTTTGTCCGGAGATCAACTAGTTGATCTAGCATTTGTTCAAACAGCTTCCAAAGCTGAACAAACCAGCATCCATCCGAAAACCTTTTCAAGAGCTTTGTTCGATCATTATGATTCATAAAATCCGTGACGAGGTCTGATAAAAGCCTTCATCAGCCCTACAAATCGATTTGTAGAACCATGATCGTAGGAAGGCTTGTGAATCTTACCAAGGTTTTCATGCCATAGGAGCACCGGACCTCCGAAGGAACTTGTGCATCATAAACTCTGCAAGCGGAGGCTCAGTGTGTGAGGCAAAAAGTTTATTCGACTACGGCAACCAATAGCAACCGATGTCCGCTGTACGATGCTCCGTTAAACTGCCGCCACAAAACAAGGACCGTTCCAAGGTCAGTAGACGGTTGCGGGATTCGTAGGGGGCAAGTGAAGCGGTAGCACCAGGATTATTTTCACTGGCGGAAAGGAAGTCCAGTCCATGGTGGTGGTATACTCTTTGCAGTGTCTTACCTTTGGCATCCCGGGTGTGATTAGCGGATACCCAAAAATTTGCAATCATACTTGTGAAAACAGCTGCCAAAATTTCGTCCTGAATCTGGTCGAGGAACTGAGGTCACATTCTCCTAACCCTTATAGACCGACCCGAATCAGAAGGTGAATAGCTACTGCGGCTATTCACTTCATGCCATTTGCTTTTTGTTTCATTTATTTAGGTGTACCCATTCAACTCCACTCGTCCTCAATTTGGCCGGGGCATTTGGGTCACCTACACGATACCTGAAGAGAGTTACCCCTTGAAAACCACTAGGCTGAACATCCAAGCTGGCTTACTGTTAAGCTATGATTTGCTACTTTTGTCATATGAAACAAGCAACCAAAGGACATAAATGTCGGATGCTTTATTGCACATCTTGGGTAACGTCACAGGTCAACAGAGGCACAATCCATTTGAAGACATCATTAGCGATATGACCAAGCACGCTAGCGCCGAGTAGATTTTGGCAATTGTGATTTCATCCGCAGCTAGTGAGGCATATGAACCCCTAGATCTGTCATATCTGTCGGCCCACTGGTTGTGCATTACTTCCCACTAAGTGTGCCACCATTGTCCACCTCCTGCAAGTAATGACTGATTGACATGAGCACCACCTAGCGTAACCGTTAAGTCAGCGCAAAATCCATCGACTTATTCGCCGCTGAAGTGTGCGCGTGAGATTTAGTCTAAAAATGCCCTCATTTCTTCCAAATTGTTAGATTCAGTTGGACACGATGCTCCAAGTAATATGTTACTGTTGCCGGTGCCAATCAAAAACTCCTCATATATCTACAATGCATATGGGGACCTCTGAGTACTGCTCCGGAACATCGAAATCTCTGCAGACCGTTACTACGTATAAAGCGCATAACTTGTGCTTAACGCCAATGAACCAGAAGCAGCGAATACTTCAAAGGTACCGACTGGTTAGCGGGGCTGTCTGTTTGCATTTTTGTTTGAGGTTACCCAATCCAATGTTCATTTGCTGCAACGGTTGAAAATCCAAAAAAGATATCTGTCATTAAAATCAGTGTATCTGAACAAATTTACCTGGAAAGTTTGGCCTTTCTGGGACAGGACTCGCAGTTCTGTATGAGGCGGAAATTCGTTTATAACACAAAACTGTCGTGCATTATTATAGACAGTACGACACGGATGATCATTGGGTTGTGAAGCGAACGAGCCCCTTTTCATGAGTGCTCTTTTATGAAGCATTCCTATATCCAAAGCACTGTCAAGCGTATATTTGTTACGTTGGATAGTTCGAGAACTTCAGGTTGCTATTGCCAACGCAAACGTAAACTGCGTGGTTAGTGAATTGTTAAAGTAGGTGAGTGTTGCATACGTTGCCCGATAACTCGCTCGACAGACTGATGCGTGTCGCCGTCAGTTTCGCCCGTATGAATGAGCATACTACACCCCTTAGATTGCTGCAAAAGACAGTAAATACGTTATAATGTTCAAAATTATGCCTTTCTTCCAGGCATAGAGCGCATCCACTTAGGTCAAGCAGTTGGCGTCTGACGTTTGCGATCCAACCGCCGAGCAGAAGCGTGGGCCTTACCGCGTTGTAATACGTATCTGTGAGCTCACCAAACTCGTCCGATATATGAGTGAAGCACACGCAGGAACAAAGCGACATCTATTTTTGTTGGAAAGGTATCCCAGTCCCCATCTTGTCCACCAGACATCACTGAATGCTAGATTGTTGATCAGCTACGGCAATTAACCGACTCCAACGAATCCGTCACACGGAAGTCAGCAAATACGGCTATCTGAAGAAGACCGTGTAAACGAGTCCTTATAAAGGGTTAAAATAGCAAAATCTTTTGGTAGAATGTAAAATAAATGAACGGAGGCAAGCCTAACCTTCAACTACGACCCGGTTTTACGAACAGTCAGGTGACAAATAAACGGGCTTGGTCCATGCGCTACATTTCCAATTGTGTAGGCTACATATTAGAGTGTGAAGTCGCTATTTTAAGACGGGGAAACGCATGCTTAACAATCTGATTATGCACCTAATCAGTGGAGTTGCTTTTTCCCAAATTATTTTATCCGAATATCCAAGGATAGACCCGCAAGTGAGTGCTGAAAATTTTTCGGTGGTCTGTTTCTACGATCACCAGCCGTGCAGATTTCCCAAAATATCACGAGAACGCCATCAACCATTCTAGGTGGAAACTTAGGTACAGGAAGCAAAAAAAGACTGCAGATACATAAAATTCCCGTAAACACTGGGCCCATCGTTACCATCTAATAACATCCATGATTTCAACTGGTTACTTTGTGCACACCTCGGGTACTACCGTTGTCCAACATAGTGCACATTCGCCTTCTATTAATAATAATCATGGTTTCTAACTTGTGGTAGCATGACCATGGTAGCCATTACCTTAATGTTACAGTCAGAATAATAGCATGACTAGCGGGGGTCGTGGGTACAGCGGGGGTGGGAAAAGGGACGGCATCATAGGCATTAGGCAACATCCGATTAAGGCGTGGTCACCAGTGAACCGGCGCGGGCAGGAAAGCACAGTTACTTTGCGTTTTTGAGGATACTGTCAAGCAAAATTGGAGCGTTAGTATTTGAAGGTGGCGGGGCAAAACAAGAGGTTTCCTTCCCGACACATGAGAAGAAAAATGTAAACAGCTGAAAATGAGTAACCAGAATATCAGATTTGGTGAAGCAGCAGAGTTGGCGCAATCCAGCCCGTCAAATCGAACTCAAACGTAAAATCACCGCTGAGGCCTCGTTTCATTGGACTGTTGGGCTCTGACCTGGGTCACAAAATGCTTAAGTTGGGATGATGAGGCGGAGGGATTAGCAAAGCCGATAAGCGGTAACAGGAATCTCAAAAACACAGAAACAGGGAATGTGTAGAGACACAGTGGTGTGGCTGTTATGGAGTCGGGCATTTTAGTTCCTTGCAAGGGTGGGGTAATGGCAACACGCGAGCCGGAACACGGACTGTATAGAAAATTACCGAATTTTGCGGGAAGCACAGACACGCAGAAATGGTTGAATTCGAAGGTAAGGTTTAGCAAATTGGAAGGAACATGTCATGGAGGCAGCTTTGGTCAGGTGTGGGGCTTGTTCATATTTGCAGTTAATGGTACGAGTGAGTGAGTGAGAGAAGGGAGGGGATAGTTGCAGGTGTGCCATCAAACTAAGCATGGCAATGCCGTGCCATCATTGGCCTGGCATACTTCGGTTTTTGGGTAGTCCCGTAGCGGACGTCACATTTAGGGTCATTCATAATTGCCGCTGTGGGAGGCGCAATAACGTATCTGTTAACGCGAAATACGCAGTCCGGAAGAGGCCGGGTTAAAGTGGTTAGCTGATGTGTGAGTGCGAGAAACATGCCGCCTTTATTCTGGCCAGAGAAAGGATGGAGACAGTGATTTCTGCGGTTGTAATGCATAGTGTCAAAAACGATGGGCAAGCCCACTCGTGTTTCCAAATGCACTGCACAACCTGAAACGCATCATCCAAACTGACACCTGGTCAAACATTCTAGATTTTTTCTCACCAACGTCCTAGTAGAATCACCATCCTTCCACTTTTTAATCGTCCGCAAGTGTGTGCCTCATTCCATCTCTCATTGATCAATTCCACTTCTGGTGTATGCCTAGCCAACTTAGTCATTGTCACCCATCCCCATCCTTCATTTCCACTCGGATTGGAATCTGTTGCTTTCTCCCCATATCTCCTAGTTTCCACCGGAATACCATCACATTTCAATCTTTTGAGTGCAGCTTAATCAGACAGAAAAATAAATTAGACAGTGCTGAAGTGATCCTGCGCATTTCTTGCCAAAATAGGCAGTGTTAGGCTCTCTGGACCAAACAATGTTACCAGATATATCCCAGAACACTCCAGTTTTATGGGACTAACTAATTAACCATCCAAGCCGCATCACGTACTTTCAACACTCCTTAGGTTAGCGCACTTTGGGTTCGAGCTTCTTAACCGGGGGGCCCTGCCCACATTCGTGGTGCCAATCTCCTTCAGTACTCTCATCAAATGAAAAATGATGACTCAATCTAGATATACGTGGGCGTTAGCTTCTTGTACATCTTCAACCTATCGCTCGTTCCCATCCAACAGTGAAGTTGATTTATGGTTCCCGTGCCATTATTCACAGCCCTCTATCATGGGACTGTAATGAAACGCTTCCAACACCAAGAATCATGGTGTGCGCATATTCACTATGTTTTTTTTTAAATTACTACCCCCAGAAAACCGGCGCTCATTTTAGTGTGTGAGCCCGTACAAGCGCGCAGCTTGATCACTCCTGCGCCAACCGGAGTTGCGGGGCGTAGGAAATCAAACCTGGTGGGTACATGGTCACTAATCAACTAGTGCAGAGGATACCAGACTAACTGACGAAACTACTAGACCGAGCACCCAATCGTGATCGAAGGTTAGCCTAAGCCAGTAGTGCGTACGTTATCACTGACCCATCACCGAGCTCCGCTACGTTCCCTAGCGAAGCGCTGACGACGTCTTAATTGAGGAAAATTTTCTAACCAAATTATCCAGATTAGCGTAAAAATCAATAGTCATCTAGGCTACCTGAACTACCGGCACTCTCGTCAACGGCATGCCGACATCATCTAGAGCTAGTTAGCCCCTGTGAGGGCATGCCCCAGAGAGTGGTGTCAATGTTTGACGGTAATGTGAGAATTAAGTTTCGTACGTATATCGGTACAACCTGACAAACTAGAAATCCAGAATTCAGCGAAGCGTAACAACCAGCACGTAGGTATTCGAATTGGCGAATATGTACAGCATATAGAATATTAAAACAAGAGAATAATGAATAGAGCAATGAATAGAGTATCAGTCATGTTCATCACATCCGCCACACCTTGAATGAGAGTGTGGATGTTTATAGTCCAGTGGTGGTCTTGATCGCAATCTTTCGGATCTTCTCGGAATAAAAACTTCAGACTCTTCACAGGTTGTGTGTTCTTCAGATACGTTTTGTTCAGATACCATAAGATCGTCTACAAATGACTCATTAGTATTTGAAACAACAGGATTGCCGTTAACAGACTGACCTCTGGTATTGAACTCAA
>NW_008751727.1:1517253-1557860 GCF_000715545.1 Opisthorchis viverrini
AGTTTCGTACGTATATCGGTATAACCAGACGAACTAGAAATCCAGAATTCAGCGAAGCGTAACAACCAGCACGTATGTATTCGAATTGGCGAATATGTACAGCATATAGAATATTAAAACAAGAGAATAATGAATAGAGCAATGAATAGAGTATCAGTCTTGTTCATCACAGGTAAGCATTGCTAGAATTTTCTAAGCTGCTTCACCAGCTGGTCGGCCAAATATGCCACGGGTCCCGATAATCTAGCTGTTCTCCTAATCGACGCGTGTGAAGCAGGAGTTTGGGGGATCAATCACTGCACGATACTAGGAATAAAACCATGTTATATGGAAGCCTGGGTAATCGCTGGTTGTAGATTTGGCAACCCTCGCAGTATCGCAACTTTTACCGACCAGATGGTACGAAACTTTCTCCCGAAAGGCTTCCGCATCCACCTTATTTCCTCTTCACAATAAGGCTTTCGAATAAGCTACGGGTGTACAGCAGCGAAGCATCAGTTTTGAACACGGTTGCGGTACTATTGATGATGGTGATATGGTTATGTGGTCGCACACAAATACATTTGGATCAACCGTAACCACGAATCTAACAAGAATTTGAAGTCGTTTCATTCAGGGGTTGGTAAACGAGGTTGTAGGCTGTAAACAATCTAGTTGCTAGCACATTTTGCTCATTTATTGTCCAATTATTAATCGCTAACAGGATGAGGATAATATTTCGACGCAAAGACCGAATAGTAGCTGAGTAGTCGCTTTGGTATAGGGATCAAGAATCGCAGGGCTGCCTAAAGTTATTTCCTCTTGTGTGGCACTACAACAAATTTAACATAGACTTACTTCTTGAACAGTACCCTCAATCTTTTGCCATACTGTGAATGAAATACTGACCGTATTCTCATCTGGTTTTGCCTGATTCCGTCGATCACCAGTTTATGACGAGCAGAGGTCAGCCTGTATGATCTTATAAAATAAAGACGACTGAATTGCCACAACGCAATTTGGAACATTCAATGGGCGCTTCTTCATATGGTTATAAATAGCAAGCTTTCCTTTCATAATAATAATCCCGGAACACTAGCTCACAGGACACTTGTATCGTTTTGTCAAAAGACAAGGTATCAGCGAATCATGAGGAGGAGGGTGGGATATTGCCGAAATATGACAAAGATACCTTTAAATTTTTCGCCAAGGTGCAGAATGTGCGCCTTGGAGAGTACTGGAAATTATGGCAAATTTGTACATGAAACGGATTTTTAATTAAAAGCTGCATGATGGTGTTCTGACGACATTCTGCGGTGAAAATCGATGATACAGTGGGTGAAACCCTCAACTTGCCAGTCCTTGGTCACAGTATCACACACGAAAATTCTGGCAATACTTTCTCATACCGTCACTGTTTTTTCATAAGAAACGCCATGCAAAGCTACTTTCCACTATCTTAATTAAAAGTAATGGCGAAACGGAAAAAATTGTGCATAAATTTTAAGAACAGGTGGGACCATTCATTGGATCCACTTTAGTAATTTAGGAGAAGTTTTCGATTGCTCTATCCTGCTTTCTTAGATCCAATCATAAACTGGCAACCAATTATCCTGCCGTTACGTGTTTTGGAAGGTAAGAAGTTGACCTTCTTTGCATGTCCATAGTGATTGGATGGAATGAACCAGTTATTCATTGTTGTGGGGCACAAAAATTTACCATTTTGTTATTCTGCAGATGACTGAGTGAACATCGGTACTCATGAAAGGAAGAAGCCCTTCGCTGGGAAACACCAACTGAATAATTCCAGACCATTGGACAGGAAAGCAAAATTTTCATATGCGCCTAATTTTTTCGAAAAAAACTAGATAGCCGTCTTCTTCTTGAACTTTCCTGGATATTCATTGACTGTCAAGCAAATCTATACGAATGCTACAAAGCAATTCCACAAACTCCGTCATAAGTCCCACCATCCATTGATCAGGGTGGACTTACGAGAAACAACATACTACTCGCATGCTTCATCAATAGCATCCACCATTACACTCATAGTGGGAGGCTCCGTTGTATCGTTTTTATTCAGGCACCTATAAAATAGGGCTTCCGGGCTCAATCGGAACCGTTTGTAGCATTTTAAAAGAGAGATTTGAGGTACAGAGTGTACAAAGCCTGGGGATCTAATCACACTCCTGGCGTAAAAATGTGAAAATCAACACTTTAGGGTCGTTGAGGAATCTCAGCCCAACGATGGGCTAATATTTTTGGAATCTTTTGATTGATAAGTAGTTGGTAAAGATGTTATCAATGAAATGATTGGTGGAAGTTTAAAACTCATGGGAAAAGGAAAATACCAGTGAACCCTTCTAAGAGACGTCCATAGTTGGGAGGTCAGCCGAGTCCCAAGTTTTTCGCGACCATCCAGTTTTTTTAGGAGTAATTTTTGGACAATTTTAACATCCCCTCTATTTGATATTGTGCGAAATATGGCTATTCTACGACGTGCAATAAACAAGGGGTGCAGCTAGCGGCCCATAAGCCCTTTGCGCAATCCTTTCAATGAAAGCAGGTACTCCGTGACATTTGCATGCTCCTAAAATCAATTTACTGTTACTTGTCCTTCATTATCTCAACTTGTCTTGAACCGCTTGAATGGTCTTTTCGGAAGTGGCGTCAAGGATGAAAAGTGTCTATGGCACAGTGGTATATATATACTGTATGCATAATAATATAGCATAATATAATATATAAGATTATATTATATATTATATAATCTTATATATTATATTATGTTATATTATTATGCATACAGTATATATATACCACTGTGCCATAGACACTTTTCATCCTTGACGCCACTTCCGAAAAGACCATTCAAGCGGTTCAAGAAAACCTCATTTTGTGGTCACGTGCCCTAGTGAGGTTAACAGTCGCTGAGCAAAACTTCAAAAACTGGTCCAAATTAGCGATACCTTGTTTTTCCACGCTTACGTTGACAAAATAATCAATAAGCCATTTTGAAAATGGAGAAAATTGTTTATGCTGTGGTGTGACCAGGCAGGATACGTGTGCAGCACGCGTTTATGGAACTATTGAACTAGCATGGTATCTTGGAACATGAAGAGTACGTTTCCAGCGTAGGCGAACCGGGACTTACATGACCTGTGAAGGCACCTCCAGGAAGCAGCCGGTGAAGTGCTGTGACTTCGTTGGTTTTCGACAATAATGTAACTCCAACGTTATCAGTCTAGCAGTGCCTGTATCGGATTTTCTACCTAACTGAGCAATTTTAACTTGATCTCCGTTGGATTTGGACACCTCAGTTCACCGGACATGGTCTTCCGAATGCTCCGGGTAATCAGCTGGACTACCAGTGTAACGATGATACTACTGATGTGGGAGGCATGCGAGTAGCATGGTTTCTCGTAAATCCGCTTTACGTCTCTCGAAAAGTGAGATCTATTGCGGAATTTGTGGAGTTGCTTTGTAACATTTGCTTGGATTTGAGCAACAGTCAGTGAATATCTAGGATAAACCTACCGATTGTTTACCAAGCTCTTCTGAAATATCCAAGAAAGTTCAGAAAGACGCGTTCAAAGAGAAGATGGGTATTCAGTTTTTGTAAACAAGATGCATATGAGAATTTTGCTTGCCTGTCCAATAGTCTAACTGTTCAGTTGGTATTTTATGGCAACTCAGCAGCGAAGGCCTTCTTCCTTTCATCAGGCACACAACCGATCTTTCGTTGGAGTGGGTTCGTTGTACTGGCGCACAGGAGCACACTTCGCGATTCATCGTATTACACAACCTGTGGGAACATCCGTATGTACAGAAAGTTCAATTGTCAACTTCATTAGAGGTAGCGGAACAAGTATCAGACCAGAACTTGGCCTCCGAAAATCGTGACTCATCAAGGTCAAGCACAAATTGATGATCATACAATATGGTATTATCAGGTTCTAATTTCTGAAAAGGATGGTGGGTGGTGGTAGGGCGAAAAACTTTCCGTCTTCTTTTTGGTGGGAGTGTTTTGTGTTTCGATCATCAATCCGAGGCCAAGATGCTTGAGACCGGGACAAAGCGGTCCCGTTCGAGTGGTTTCTTCTAGGATGGAATTAACTTAGGGAACCAGTGCAACGAATTATTCATCTAGCACTAAGTGATGGATTTAAGAACTTCAGGGACAGCAATCACCACTGGAGTAGATTCGTTAGGTACGGCACTCAGAATCGTGTCACCTCATCGTTAACACCTCCCTCTTTTGCCCTGGTCAAGGTCTTGTATGTTTCTGATTTCGAATAATTTGGATGCCAGATGCAATTTTAAGTCACTCACTATTCGTGAGTCTCATTAATCCATGAGTACTGTTCTAACCGAGTGACTAGTACGCGGTAGTATTAGGAGAGAGGTTCGGTGTACTTCGTACTAAACTGTACACCTTTAGGACCCAATACTTATGTCACGTGACCTTAGCAATGGTGAAGAAGTTTCCAAACTGACGTTACACTCAATTCATCGAAAAGACATGCAACTACAAACAAACTAGCACGGATTGAACAAGCTGACTTTCAGATGTTAGTTGAAAGCCTGAAAAAACGACTTGGAGATCAAGATGTGGTCAAGCAATTATCTTCCAGTTATTACCTGGTTTGAAACTGACTTAGGCAATTTCGCGCATAAGCCGCCATTGTGATGAAGCTAGCCCGGTAACCGCAGCAATCAACGCGTACGGGTGTTCGTTGTCAATCCATTGCGACGAAACGGGTGAGGGTGGAATGAATTCAAGCCAACTGCTTGAGGGAACTAGTGAAGAACAGATAAAGCTATGGATACGTAAGAGCGCCACGCGTCTATTCCCTGGCAAAAAGTTGGATTCTCATGAGAGCGGTCTTTGGAATGTCTCATCTTAAGGACAGTTCTGTGGGATTGATAGGCTGACTGCGACGCATTCCTTGTTTGATAAGTGAACCAGTAGTTTTCGTTAACAGTTGTTTCTATTCTCACACTTTACTGGATTTATTACCCACGAAGAACGATTCTGTTCCGTTTCACATGGAGCCGTACTTTTAATTCATCCGTGACAAACAACAAAATGTTGAGCGACGTTCCCCTCTGAAGCTTTTGAACGAATGGTATAGGAATAACTTCCCAGTCTGCTCGAAGGCTGTGTCATCAAGCATTCTGCAGGCCTTTCGCGAATCGGACTTCCCCGCTGTGCTGTACTTTAGCTTTTATTTGGCAACCGCTCGATACTAATCACTTTGTACAAACGCTTGCAGTCTAGGTATGGTGGAAAAACGGAATTACGCAGCAATTCTGAGGTGCTTGCAATCTTAGAAGCCTAGGCCAGAGATATATAGATGGTGCTCTGGGTTAATGATGTAGCCAGAAATGCCGTACAGCATAGTCAACATCAGCTCCTTTAGTCGCTTGCATCCAGGACATCCACCTCCACAGAAAAGTTCCCTATAAGGGTTACTTTCTTACTCATGCAGTTTGCTACAGAAAACTCCGGAATAAGGAAAAAGTGGGGACTGAATCCCCATGGCAGGAGAAACCTTAGAACATCTCGATTTTCCGGTCACGTAGGTGACTACTTTCGGTAGCGAAAACGTGCACCATGGGGAGACCTCAATCATTTATTTCCGGGCATTTGCAGTACTTGTGTTCGATTGGTCCAAATTAACATAGACGAAGCGGATTAATGTTTAGGGGCTTTTCAGCGTTATATACCATCGGCCAAACCGGTCATTTGGTAAAAGATGAGTGCGTGAGAGCGACTAAGCATATGAAAGACGTGTGACGGTGCCTGACACACTGAAAGGTCAGAGAACTTGACAGGGAATCTCGCATGCTATTGGTTTATGTTTAAATGAGCACTTGCAAATCAATTTCACCCCAAACACTCATGTCCCCCTATTATTTCACAACCAGATTCTTTTGAGTGCTCTATGCAGCATCTCTACATTATTTAGAACTTCCGTTTAAGTTTTGTTATACAGTTCTGCGCCTTTGTCCGCATCTGTCAAATTGTGCGCTTACCGAGAGATCTTAAACGGCCGTGAGGAATGAGGGAGAGACGCACGCAAACTGCTGTCTTTTTACTTTCTGCCTCATTTAGGCCGACCATCGTTCAGATGCAACACGCTTCCGGTGCCTAGCTGCGATGCCATCCGAACGAAGCATTGATGGAAGAGATACTGATAGGTTGCCCAAACCCAGGTAGGAGCAGTTGAGATACACAGGTTGGGTTTGAACCACGGACTTTCGGGCTTCAATCACCGAGGTATCTCGAGCTCAGTCAGGCCGATGGCCAAGTCGGTATCCTTGAGGCATTGTCATCGCTAGAGCTCGCTGGGTTTATTTTGTGCACGTTCGAGATGCATAGCCGCTTTCTTCTATGAATCCAGGTGGTCGAGAATAACTATGGAGCCGAGCGTAGTAACCAGGCTTTTGTGCGACAAACCGACAGAGAAAGCATACTTTGATGTCTATCAAGAACAATGTTTTTGTATCCTTTACACGCCCCCGGGAAATTCAAAAAGTACATTTGTGTCATTCATATATTTATCATTTAATGCCTAGTAATGGAGCAGTAAAATGTACGCATATATGTGTAAATGTATATACGAAAAATGCACACAGCGCCTGTTTAGAGGCCGGGCTCCGGTCCAGCTGAATTGTCCGTATTCGAGGTGGTATAATGTGTACACATGTAATTTTTATATAAACAAATCGCAGTCCAGATCTTCTTACACAGTCTCTGACCGGCCCGAATAACAAATCGCATTGGGATAGGTACAAGTCAAGAAAAAGCGAAGAATAATTGAACAACTAGGCCAAAACAAACATCGACGATGTTGTCCACAAATAAGCGCGGACCAGACGGATGGGTTTGTGTAGGAAGCAATAACCAGCACCATTATGACTATACGTACGACAACAGTCAGAAACGATTTGGTAGCAGTGCTGGTATTGGTTACACCAGAAACATAGAGATGATTGTTGGCTTTTTGGTTTCACAGAGAAAAGGATCCGAGACTAAGAAAACCACCACGGGAGAAAAAGCTGTAAACAAACGGACGCATCAGAAAGGCCCTCAACGAAATCGGTGGCATAGACGACAGTGGAGGGAAGGTACTTTTGAAAACGTTCCTGCAAGTGGAGGTAATGGTTGACGAAAATATGGGTAGATAGATAGATGGATGACACCCGAAGGTGGCTAGTGAACAGTGACGAGTGGGATACCGTTGAGAACAATGGGATAGAATGGATACTAAAAGTGATCACGATAAGACATAGTTTGAACAAAGAGGGAGGATTCGTTGGAAAGGAAGGCGTTTATAAAACGATTACGAATGAGATCAATAGCTAGACCATGCCTCCTTGATGAGAGGAAGGGCTAGGATGGAAGCGGCATACTGCCGGATACAGAAATACGAGTAATTACGTACTGAGATCCAATACGGACTGGGTTTGGTCACTATCCTCGGAATGGGCTGAGTTTCCAGAGTCTTTTCGGTCATGGGGTGGGTCTGGAGAGTTGGGTGCGGCATGTTCAGGGGCACAAGTAGATGTGGCGAGATTCATGGCGGCAGTGGTGTCTGACGACTGGGCGAGAGATGTGTGAGGGGAAGATGTGGGTGGAGTCTGGTAGGACAGTTCTACACTTTCCGAACGGACTGGATTGGTGATGGCACTGTGGGTGGTGGTGGTGGTGGTGGTGGAAGAGGCTTGAGCAGACGAGGAAGAAGTTGATCTACTTCCCATTGCACCGAACACCGACATCAGACTAGAGGGATCTAGACCCCCTGTACCGGCACAGGCCGCAGATAAAACAGTAGCCAAAGAGGCTAGTTGTTGTTGTTGTTGGCGTTGCGCATCCCACGTAATCGACTGCTTAATTTGCTGTTGTTGCTGCTGCTGAACAGACAACATGTATGTCGCGTACAAGGATGCGAGTGCAGCTTGTTGCCCTGACAAATTTGCAGTGCTGTTAGAGGAACCTGTACAAGAACAAAAGGCGGTAGTAAGTTGCAAGTTGGGAAATAATGATGAGAAGAGATCGAAAGAGAGTATCAGCGTGGAGGCAAAGTATACTATAAGTATACTATAAGAGAATAAAATAAATAAAAATAACAAAACAGTAAAAAATAGTAAAAATTAATAAAATTCCACTCAGATACCATCGGGTTGTAGCGGAAAGGTAACGGGGCCTGCATCTTTCAGTAAACAAACAGCGTGGTTCGTAACAGCCATTGGACTCACAAGTAGTACCAGATTGATTGCCACAAAGAAAAATGAACTAAATAAATTAGTTCTCCGTCCTTAATATGCAAGATTTATACGACCAGTACCGAGTTGATGTACTGCAGCATGCCAGTTGGGTGGTTATGACGACATAAGATTTGCGCCCAAATGACACTCTACTAAATTTTCCAGTCGTCCGACTCTGAAGTTATCAGTAAAAATGCAGTTCCCGTATTGCTATACACATTATCATGGACGGCATAACAACGAGGTTCAGCACTGTTGGTTCTCTGCCGTACACCTACTGTTATGATCAACTAACTTCGGGAGCCCGGGTGAACGAACGCTAAGACCTTGATGTTGATCGGCACTCGTCAATATCGTGTCCAACAATACACGCGTATCTGCACACCTAGGAAGATTCCAAATGTGTTGACTTTGAGGACGGTTCACGACGATTCATCTGGCCGGACATAAAAGATGGGTGTTTATCGTAATATGCGTACAATTCGGTATTTAAATAGGAAGGTAGGTAGTTTAGGCCTACCTGATAGGCCCAAAGAGCAAAACCGTTAACGCGACGTCCAGTTTTCACATCCTGTCTGTTTTGTTCAAATGGTCCCCGGCTACTTTTGCTTTCTGATTCAACACAAAATACACACGAAAAATGAAGGTCGTCCGGTTGGATGTGATTTCAGTATGCAACAGTAATGGATTCAGACTAATTATCGATGCACATTACCTACAACGGGCTGCCGACTTCACCACTGTCATAATCTGAGAAACTTAGGAAGTTGTCGCACCAGTTGGGAAAGTTACAGCAGCAACTCACCAGTACTGTCCCGGTCTGAAGCCATTGATGAGCCTGCAGAGGAGAGCATTAGTTGACTGTAGGTTGCAGCTGCTGCTAAAGGGTTGCACATGTAAGCTAAGTTAGCGGTTGCCTGCTTATAAGCTGCGGAGAGAACTGAGTCCATGCCACCGGAAGAGACGCTAGAAATCGGTGCTCCAGATTCGGGTGGAGATGCCGGCTGACTACAAGAACCGGACGTGGAGGCAGCGTGGGTAGAAGTTTCGGAGGAAGGTGACTTATCTCGACGACCAGCAGGGGAATCCTGAGTTTTTGCAGCTGTACGGTAGTAAACAAATTAAGACATAGTGAGCTACATTAACGCAGCTGTAAACAGGATACATAACGAGATTCAGTGAGTTAGTTCAGATGAATACTCATGCATGCAAAATGAACGGGATGCTATAGAGGCAGGTCACGCGAGTCAAGGCACATACCTGCGGCCCGTGTTCTTGTAGACACCGAAGTTGAAGAGGCAGAAGATACCCGGCTAGATGATATTGCTGTCGTGTCTGATGCTTCTGAGACGTTGTCGGAAAACGTTGGGATACCTGGGAGATTCGCCGTCTGCCAGCCACTTAGAGCTGAGGCGAGAATGCTAGCATACGCAGGATGACGGGCATACGCCCCAAATGCTTGCAGGAGCTGTTGTTGTTGCTGCAACTGTAACAGCTGTTGAGCGGGAGCGCTGCTGCCTTTGGAAGCGACGAAGGGAGAAGTAGTCGCAGAGTGAAGACCAGCAGCGGCGTTCGCTATCAAGCTATTCAGATAGTGCTTGTAGGCCAAAGCTTCCATGTTGCTTGTGTCTTGACCCCTCGCACCAGCCACGCGGTTGTAGATTATACGATCCTCCTGTGGAGTGGAAATCACACAAAGCGGGTGACCTCGAAAATGAGGTAAGTCAGATGGGGACGTAACAAAAGCGCTGCACGAAAGCCATCGTGGACCGCTATATGAGCCTACACACATTTCCATCCTAATGGCATAAAACACAAAGTTGGCAAAAGGGTTGGCTTAGTCGATCTTTATTTACATGTGCCTGCCTTCAGCGAAGGTAAGAAAGGCCATTGTGGTTTTATTTGCCGTGTAAAATCACTTAGCAACTACCCACAAACTAATCTGCTATCGCAGTCTACGTGTTACGTGTGAGTACGTTTGCCAGGGCGAGACGGCCCAATTGATTAGAGCGCGAATTTACTGACCGGAAGGTCCGTGGTTCGAACCCGACCTCCGCCACTCGACTTCCCTTGTCTAGGCTTGGGCAACCTGGCAGTATCCCAGCCCTCGTGCTTCCTTCGGGTGGCATGGCAGCTAGGCACCGGAAGGGTGCTACAGCTGAACGCTTTCTCACGTTTGCCAGGCGTCGTTGCTCATCGTTGTAGGCAGATACGAAGAGCGACTAAGTACTACAGTGGTCTGCAATCACTTCAGTTCAGTTGGGGACCTATTCAAGGCAACAACGGAGGTTGTTTGGCGACTGTTTCTCTAAAAAAATCGTTCAGCTGTAGACCCTTTCGGTTGGGGACCTATTCAAGGCAACAACGGAGGTTGTTTGGCGACTGTTTCTCTAAAAAAATCGTTCAGCTGTAGCACCCTTTCGGTGCCTAACTGCCATGCCACGCGAAGGTTGCACGAGGGCTGGGATACTGCCAGGTTGCCCAAGCCTAGACAGGGGAAGTCGAGAGGCAGAGGTCGGGTTCGAACCACGGACCTTCCGGTCAGCAAATTGGCGCCCTAACCACTTCGGCCATCTCGCCCCTGTTTCTCTAAAGGGAACGAAGGATTCTGAAATAGCAACAAGGATGACCAAAAATAACCTTTGTAAAAATAGAGAATTTAGAGGCATACCCGAAAGGCATGCAGATAAACTAGAAGAAATATCTTTCTGCATTCGCGTACCAATCGCTTCCAAAAAAATACCTGGCATTCCAGACACATGGTCCAGGAGCACAAAGAATACGGTAGTCGGGAACTTCCTAGAATCTAAACAGCGGGAACTGTGCTCATAAAACATAAACAGATACCGGTAACTTGGATACACTGGTACGGTAAAGTCGAGAAGAAAAACGTTAAAGCCTAAATTAGCATCACAAACATAGAAATGGAAACAGTTCGCAAACAACAAAGTGGCTCACCATCTCAACGGAGTACGGCATATAGTTGGGATTCATTTCCAACCAAGCCTCCAGGGCTCTTCGTTTCGGTGCTTTGTCACCGTAGATCAGAGATCCGTCAACGAGGCTAATCACAGGAACCCGAACATCCCATACGTCTGAACTTGAGGTCGTTGCCGAGGCTGTACGTGCTGACGACTTTGACCCTCTACCGGAGAGACCGGATCCGAAAGAATCGATACGTTCCCGCTTCGCATGCACGCTAGTTGACTTATGACCAGGGGTGTTGGAGAAGTCCAAAGAACTCCGAGGAGACTCCAGTTTTCGTTTACGGCCACGACTTCCGGGTCCACCTCTAGGTGCCGAATTAGGCGGCGGCATTGACTGCGTGGATGAGCGGTCAGACAAGAAGTGTTCACCAGAACTCTGTGTCAAGGAATCATCATCCGGCCTAGACTGATCGTCAGTGCCAGCAGTTCGAGTTGGACGCTCGAAATCTGATAAGGATTGGTCGGAAGAGGCCCTCAGCTCTGTGTCATACTTTGAAGCTGAATGCAATCGTTCACGGGCTCCCAGAGAACGAGTGCCACGGCTACCACGGCCACGACCACGTCCTCGACCTCGAGTAGTAGGCACGATAGTGGAATTCGTTGGAACCAAGGAGGAAGATATAGGGGAGTTGATTGAACCATAAGTGGCCTGTGATCGCTGTCGTCTGAATTCATCAACACAGCCCGTTAAATTCGACACGCTGACTGAGGACGATGACGAAGCCTGGTTGAATTTGGGGCCGGAAGATTTAGCCAAATTGAGTGGCCGTAATGAATCCAAACATTCAGAATCATCAAGAGAAGTATCTGAAGTGATGGTTGTTGAGTCTTCAGCCACGGCAGGTGGGCTCCTGATGAAAGTCCCGGCGAAAGATCCCAATGACTTTGGGGAATCCACCGGGAGTGGGCGCGGGACATTGGGAAGATGTATTCCACCGGCTTGCAGTAAACCGTAGGTGGACTGCAGTTTTCCAGGAAGCGATAATGGGATTGGAAATGACGATGCAGTAGCCAAAGGAGGTCGAATAGAGGCGTAACTGGCGGACAAATTCAATATCTTTGTCTCGTTCAGTGCACGATTTGGTTCCGGGATGGGTAGAGAAGCAGCACTTGGGGTAGGAAAGTAACGGCGTGGATATGGCCACTCGTTTTTCTAAAAGAAACGCAGTTGTACTGTTAGTAATATGTAACATCGGATAGTTGAGACCGAAACCGTCTAAATTCGGACTCGGTAACGAAAATTTTGCAAGCAAGAAGCACTTCAAAACACGAATGTGATACTCTATTTTCGAGGAATTTCAGTTAGCAAGACAAATCACAATGAGAGTGGTGAACGATTGCTTCCATCTTCACCTCTGAATCACAATGAATACATATGATAAAAACAACACCACTGGGTGAGGACAATGTGAATCGGTTGCACATAGGACAGTACTGGAATAATCTAGAGAACATCTGAATTTTCGCGATACTGTAATCATCCACCTAAAAACTTCGAAATGCAACAGGACCACCGGAAATGATTTTAAGGAACGTAAAACATACACCTTAGTGTATATCCGTGTTTCGAACTCGACGGAAAACCTGACGGGGAATCCTCCTTCATGAATGTTCGATCAAGGAAAGTCGCAACAGAAGTTATCAGATTAGTGTGAGAAGCCCATTGCAGGAGATTTCACATATCTTATTTCCAAGACTGTTGCCGTCAGAACAGCCAAGGCGATCTGTCGGATAACTTTTGGAATGAGTTTCCGTCTGTACATTTGTCGAGAAATCGTGCTGCTTCGGGGAAGCCTCCGTTCCTTTCGCCTGTTACCACAACAACCACGAGGGAAACCACATTTGGTAAATATCACATGACTTGGTCTAAGATCCAGCTACGTGAAAATGAGCATCGTTCATCAAACAAGATCTTTTTGAAAAACGCTACTAGTTCCTCCTCTGACACATTATCAGAGTGCACTAAAAAAAGGGGCAGATAATAGAAATTTTGAGTAGTGAGGTGAATACTAAGAAAAAACTCACATCATCTTCCCTCGGAGATTTACACTTCTATGAATCAGTCGCTACAAATACTCGACTATTATTACGACCATTGCAGATCGATTCCGGTGAAAATAAGCAAAAATAGGCAGCGGCTTTTGCTGCACACTTGAAAGAGAGCTATTGAGTATCGCACAGTGGACTAAAATACACTACGTCTCACTTAATTACAAAGTAGAGAAACTCAAACAGGCTCGGTCGCATTGGAAGTGTTTGTATTCCAGATAAAGATAGCCCGTGCCACAAGGATAGCCATATGGTCGTCTTCGACAGTTCGTTGGAAAAAAAACAATGTACCGTGCTGTGAAAATCCGGAGAGGATTTGACCTACCTCAATTGCCTGACAGACCAGTTCCAACCTATGCTGCAAAGTTCGATCCTTGGGCCAAGCAGTTGCCAGGTTCGTTGCATATTTGACTGTCCATTCGCTCGGAACAAGTTCACCCATTTGGTTCAGTTTTAGAATATCCTCACAGGGTGCATTTACAGACACACTGGGTGGAGGGCACACAGCCTCTGCTGAAGTCTTTGGTAGAGTAGACCCTGAATGAAAATAAAAGCATTGGGTTCATCGAAAGTGAGTAGCAAACGTACGAACGTAAAAAGAGGGTTACCACATCGATCGACGTCAAAATACCACACAAATCCCATCTCAAATGCGACGACGGCACCCCGGTTTAGCGCCCGAGCTGAGCCACGTTGACAGCGGGCTACCTAGTAACAGCTTCCATATATGTCTGCTAACGGATGATTCACCGAAAGTTGACAATATAGGGTAATTCAGTTATGCAGGTACGTTCGTCAGGAAGTGCACCCAAGCTTGTGCAAAAATACTTTTATTAGAACCCCTGTTACATCAACTTTTTCTATCAGGCATCCGATATCGGAAACACTGCACGCCTCTCGACCGGAGACAAGAGTTCAGCATCATATGTCATAATGAAGCTTTGTTGCCTGGACTCGTGATCCAGTAAACTGAAGAAAAAATAGATAAGCAAGCGGATGCTTCAACGGCACTTGCGCGTGACAGCAACTGCCAATCACCACAGCGAGCATGTAGTGAGCAGACGTGTCACAAGTTATCAGGTATCCGTATGGCTCTCTAACATAAGAACAGAATTCAATATAACCGCTTTAACTCAACCATTAATAGCGGTATATGCAGCATCTCAAATGATAATGGAAAAATCATTCTTTCCAATCACTTATGTACGTCAGCCTATAGAAATAAGCTCTTGTAGAACCGCATGGGGGTGAGATCTCAAGAATCGACGTTGCTCTGATTTGTCTGAAGGAGAGTGAGATCTGTCTGATCGACGAGTCCTGTCAGCCTTATCACTACCTAGCCAGGACGGCTGCAAGCGACAGTTCCAATTCACGGGGAGTTGGTTAAGATCAACGCAATAATGAAAACATGGAGATCTGTGGGCTAGATAGCCCCTAAAATGAACAAGACAGTCAAGCACTTAGCCAGTTTACAACAGAACCACCGTGAGAAATGGAGAGAAGTGGTTGGAGACTTTAGGCACATTCAGCAAAACAGTTTTTTAAAGATCTTCGACCAATCACAGGACAAAACAGGAACAATCATGACCTGAGTCGTGTGAGAAGAGTCAAAGTGATAGACGCCCCTAAGTACTGAGAATTGCTTTTATCTATTGTTACGTGGTAAGCTATGCATATAACATATCCAACAGTAGATTTTAGTAATAGATTGAAGATAGGGCTTGTTGCTGAATGGGATTCGTTATTCTGTAATTTTCCCAAGGGGGATGGTCCTGTTGCAATGAGGATGTACTCTAGTCAAAGGTGGTTTCATGCTAACACTAAAGGACAGTCATAAGGTTCACCTGTGGTTAGGTCCTGCGTAGAGTTTTCCTCAGCGTATTGGGTANTCATGCTAACACTAAAGGACAGTCATAAGGTTCACCTGTGGTTAGGTCCTGAGTAAAGTTTTCCTCAGCTGTATTGGGTAGTGCTTCGGCTTTCCCTACACTTTGTGTGTTTTTCGGACTGGCAGATGAGGAGGAATCATTCACCGTTCCATCTTCGACGGACTGAGCTGTCTTGTCTTCATTCACAATGACGTCGGAATCCGACTTTTTCAGATCATTTGAGCCAGTAGAAGCCGCCGAATTGTCTACTTCCATAAGAGCGGCTTCTGACTTCACATCCGACTGTGTGACAACTGACGAAGAGTCGTTAGTCACCATAGGCTTATCCTCATTTTCCAGTTCAGCTACGACGGCTTTCGCTGCAGCGGCGGCTGCTGCAACGAGGTTTGGACGAGTGGTATTAGCAGCCAGATCTCCAGTGTACTCTGTAACTGCGGAGTCACGAGACAATCGTTCCCGGATTAAAGTGAGTATGCGAGAAAAACTGAACTCCGGATCAGAGAGAATATTCAGGTCTGTACGCGCGAGTCCGTGTCTAGAAAGCAGGTGAGGATGAGAACATACGGATTAGTTTAAAGATGGAGAGACTATATTAAGCGAACTGCATACGGATAAAAGAACGACTGTCCGAAGGTTACTTAGATTTGTCATTACCAGCCTGTTTGTTAATGCCAGTCGTATTTTTGAGACTCCGCATACCGGGTTGGCTACCAGCAACGTGAAAAATCCCAATGTAATTCATAATGCCGGCATATTCAAAGTGACTTTTTCTATGGTAAAGGGTTTTATTAGAAGTTTACAAACCATCTAAAATCTACATTGTCTAATTAAAAGACAAATGCATAAACATCTCAATCTCGATCTACATTTAATCAAACTTCACACGTTACTTGATACATCCAGCTTAATTCGAACATCCGATCGAAGCGAGGTTAACCAATAAAATCCCATCGTATTTCATAACACGACGTTAGGACCAAGCGCCATCATTCAAGTGTTAGAAGAAGTCGGGTGGAAGCGGTGCTTGAACAGTGAACAAAGCTTAGTGGACGGTGGGTTGGGTGTAATGAAGACGCTCTAGTCCACTTGCCTCCGTTTGATTTAGTAAAAATAGTGGACATCGCCAGATCAAATGAGCGGTATGAATGCCTGAGGCAGGCAGATGCAGAGGCTGTTTTCTTCCATGGGACGACAAGCACACACGTCGGCATTCACCTTGTGAAGCTGCTACTAATACAATCCTGCTCTGTCCTTCTGCATCCAAACAGAGGGGGTGCTCGCGCAGCTGAGTCTTTTGGGATTCAAGCACATCATTAAAATAGTGGGTCACAATTCAAACCCAGGTCGCTCGCGATGTCTAATGACCCTTCTGACGACGGACCTTCCGGTCAGTAAATTGGCGCCCTAACCACTTGGGTCATCTCGCCATGCGACTTAGTCTTTCGGGATCCGATTATATAGTCATTATTGAATTCAGAGAACTAATCAATGATTAACCTTATATCATGAGGTTAGGACGCGGTCACCATGAGTTGAAGCTAGACGAAGAAAACTCAGTGCTTAGCGAATATACACTCATCTGCAAACTAATTTAGTTCTTTCGAGAGATTCACCTGGAATCCAGCTGAATCTCTCGTTTATGAGTAGTACATTACAAAAAACTCAGTGCTATTTTAAAGCTGAGCAGGGAAGTTTATTTGGAAATATCGATAGTTGAAAATCACATGTACGGCTAAGGACTCGACGATAAACAGTGCATGGTAATTCAACCGTGTGCAAAGTCCTAACTGATGCAGGTCAGAATATTGAGCTTCACTAGTGTTAGCTGACGATGTGGAAAGATGCCTCTAAACTGGGTACTCTAAATCGAAGTCGCTCCGTATGTTTCATCACAAAAACAAGCACCGAGTGCTCTTAGTCAAATTCATCCAGAGAGCACGAATATACCAGTAGGGGAATGTTAGAATCTCACCTATTTTATCGGTCGGGCATGGTAAAAACAGTGATGGATACGACTAGATACGAGCTTTTGATCATTACTTTCTGTGAATACTAGTCCCGGCATCTGGTGTTGATCAGAATCGTATGACTGTAGACCAGAAGTCCCGGGTTCGGTTTGCGCAACAAGAGCGGAACGATGTACGTTACCGGGTCCTGCGCAGTCCTAATGAAACCGAACACGAAGGCTGGCAGCTAAAGAGAACCACTTACCTTTTAGGCCACAAGATCGTGCCCCAACTCAGTAACAACTTCGATGCCAAAACCATCCTTTCCCTTGTGACATCCAATCAAGTTAAGCAACACTTACCAACCGCATGAAATAATAGTGCCACGTAAGATCGCCTCCCAGATGTTGGTCCTTCAGCTGCTAGGTCGCAAGTGAGTTTATTAAGACAGTAAACATCACATACCATTATTCCGAGTCTTCAATTCAAAATTGGAGCAGGCAAGCAACTCACCAGTGAAAAAACCTAAGTAGTACATGGGCCGGTAATGGAATTCAACATGTTTCCCCTTCAGTAGGCTGGTAATATTAGGTGACTAAACTATAGGTAATGCGCAGAACTGAAATGAACGACCAGCATCCAAGGACAGTCACGATTTAGGTGGAACAGCAGTCGAGCGAGAAAAGTATGCCGCGTGATAATGAGAAATTTAGCGAACGGAGAGAAGGGAGGGGTAGCGCGAACGTATGAGATCAGACGATAGAAATAGACAACTTACTTAGCCACTGCACGCATTAGTTCACCATCATGTTTTCCAGGAATCCACCAACTTGGAATTTCAGAGCTGCGCTGACATATCTTCAAGCGATCCTTTAGATGTGGAAGAGGAAGAATGTCATTCCGAATACGAGCAAGCAGGTCGATTCTGGATAGGCAACGGGTAGCCCGTTCTTCAGATATGGGAGCCACAGGAACCTCAGACCCCAGCGGACTTGAACCGTAAGTGGTAGTGGTCGCCGCAGTCGACATGGGTGCAACGAATTCTAGATGAATGAAGGAACGGGCACACAAGTGGAGGAAGGCTGTTTGAACAAGCTAGGGGGTAGTAGCCGTGAAGTGGTTCGCTATGTACCTAACTTTTGTACAATCAACTGCCTTGAGTGCTCTCTCAAAAACGCTCCGCTGATCAGAACGCTTTGAATTGCCGAATGCATAGACAACGTCCATGCAATCATACACCACATTTACCACTGCATTTTTGTTGGTGCCCCATCGAGCAGCTACTTGTAATATCTACTTTTTTCCACGCCTGTCTGAGCTGCGAAATTAGATCAACATTCGGATGCACTGGTGGTCAGGATGTAGAATTAAGGATTTTCTAATCTGAACCGTTCAAAACTGGCCACTTTTGCACCAACACCATAATTCCATTTAAGCAGGTGACGAAATTCTATTAGACGTGGACGACTTATCCACCAAGGCACCACCCTGTGACTTCCAAGGTATTGCAACAGTGTGACCACCGATGACGTTTAACTCATTCTCAGAAAAAGCTGAAGTGACATTGGTTACGTCTTTTTGTCACAATAACAAGAAATTTGAGCACTAATTAGAAAATCTTCCGGGGCCGTATACTTTTCCCGTTACAACAACCTTTCCTTATTGTGGCACTTGGTCAGAGAAATGAACAAACTAGATGGTAATAAACGAAAACATGCGTAAACTTGGAACAATTGAAATGGACGTTGTTGTTTCCTAGAACTGCAGAACAGTCATCAAAATTGTACATTTTGTCACACATACCTGTGGGCACCTTCTTGCACACACGTTGACACATTCGATAGAAGGCTTGGAAATATTCCGTGAGAGCATCGTCATTTTTGCGTGTGATGTTGGCTAGTTGCCGGAAGTTGTACCAGTTGTATCGGCGCTTCACGGGTGGTGGTACCGCGCCTTCAGGGTTATCCGAGTCGGACAAGGGGATCTGGGTGAATTCAACTCCGAAACTTGACACAACCCGGTAAAAGTCGGCTTCTTCACGACGAGTCCATTTTCTAGAAATCAAGGGTTAAACGGAAATCCAGTCAGCGTTATGCAAGTATATCGAACAGGAATCCTGAGTAGATAGATTGCTTCTCGAATCAGGAAGGGCAGGACAGTTTGTGCCAACCTCCGACACTTATGGTAACGTTGTGACGTCAGTTTGTCTGTCAGGGGTAGAGTTTATACTGCGAAATACAAGCTTTATGGATCAGAAACGTTGCCTCTACGTGCGGAGGACATTCAAAAGTTGTCAACGTTTGACAATTGGTATCTCAAAAGCATTGGTCGGTTCTGGTGAGAATATCGGATTACCGATGCAGAAGTACGCCAGATGGCCCTAGAAAGAAGGAAATCTTCCACCATAGACTAATTACTCATGCTTCATAGGTTGCACTGCTTACGATATGTAGACCGCATCCGAGAAAACCGTCTGGCTCGCAGAGCTCTTTTCACCCAGCCCTATTGAGTGGAAGCCACTGAGAGGTGGACAGTATATGACCCGGCAACAAAGTATGAAAATACTAACCAGTAAACTGAGACGGGTCTATAACTGCCGTCTCACCAGATTGGGACTCCGGGACTCAACTCACAAATGGCTGACCACTTCAGAAAATGCCCACTCTCGCAGTCAGTGACGCTCATGCATCAAAGTTATCGCCTTCACTGCGTAGCTTCCCATTTCCAAAACTAACTGAATACGCCATCGCCTCCGATGCTTGGTTGCATAATGCATCCCTTCCCACTTTTCGGTGATCGAAACTGCAGAAGCCGAAACCAGTGTGCCAATGGAACATGGTTGAAAGCTATCAGGATTACGAAATACGTGATGGGCTGTTAAACTGTGCTGAAACAATTCCAATAATAACAATTAATAATAATAATAATAATAATAATAATAATAATAATAATAATAATCGTTCAGCTGTATAATCCCGAGGGCTCCTGGCTATCATGCTACTCGGAGGAAGCACAAGTTCCGAGATAATGCCAGGCCGCCCAAGCCAAGACAAAAGCAGTCGAGATGCAGAGGGTGAGTTCGAACCACGGGTCTTCCGGTCACTAAGTTCGTGCCTTAACCACTGAGCTATCTAGAGCTATGTAAGCACTCTCTTGGATCCGTTAGTGCTGTTAGTGCATGAGCCAACGCCTATCAAAAAATAACCCAGGAAAACCTTACTACATAGAGTAGGGGATTGGGTGCAGATCACAAGACCCACACCGGCCTACTAACTTTCCAAAATAGGATCAAAAGAAAAGCAGACGGACGTACATCGTCCTATTTTCCATCAGTCGAATATTCGGCGTTTGTGTGGGTGATTCTTCCTCCTCATCGGTCGGCAGTTGCTAGAGAAAAAACAATTTCAATAGGTGAGTGAACACTAATCCAACAAAAACTAGGGGTAAAAATGTACACCTGCAACCTGAGCTATTCGTGTGTCATGGTGTGTAGCATAGTTTTTACCGTTAATTAAGACAAAAGATAATTGAAGCTCGGCAATATCAAGGTGAAAAACAGATGTTTCCATCGAACGTGGAAACAAAAATAGGTAAGCTTGGAGATTTTGGGAATAGGTATATTTGATAAATCCTAAGAAACCGACTGGCTGTCTTGAGTTTTTAGCGACCTTATGAGTAGTCTCGAGACCATGAGTACGGTAGTTTTCAGAAATGAAAGAAAGCAGTTGTAAGAAACGGGCGACAAAACCCCTGGTTTCACAAAGCCACAATCAATGCGTTGATTGACTCACGGTTAACGCTTTCGCTTCACTCAGACTGAATATTAAAATATGACCAATTAGTTTACTGAAATGGGGCTGACGGAGGATAAACGGGCTTGCAAAACTGTACATACCAAAATAAGGGAAATCTTCCGAAAAAATCTAGCCTGCGGTGTATTCATTTGCTTGAAACCGACCACAAAAATGATGTTACTAATCTCAATCATACACTGTTATTAAGATGTTACGATGTTTTGTCACAAGAGTCCGTTTCAATATGGTTTCCAGGGAGAAACTTATCCAGAGTGGTTAGAATGACTCCATCACATGAAAAATGATCTCCGGAGGACGCCCTCAGGTTTACAATCTGCCCAATCTGATATTGGGAACGCCGGCTTAGATCACTGAAAGCGGACTGAAACAATCTATGCCGATTTAGACCACAGTTGTTCCGTCCACCCTGTGTGAATAGTAAAGGATCAGGAAACAACGCGCATGTCAACGAACTATCAAAATTAAAACTTTATTTTCCTCTGAAGCGCTTCTTTTCGATGAAAGCGACACGTCGGCTGTGGGGAATCTGGAGTCGTCAGTGAGGCACTGAAGGACAACCAATTTCTTCTGATAGTTCCGATTGCTTTCTTTGCTTAGTATCTCTTATGGCAGTGGTGCCTGACGAGATGCAACGAAAAGAAGAATCTGAACTACGGTATAAAAAACGCAGCGCCATGAAATCCTGTTCAACCACCAGTATAGGCAGATAAACTAGTGGGGCCTCACAGCTGTATTGACCAGCGTGTTGCTTCAAGCCAATCGGAAACATACCCTATAGGTGTCAAACTCCAATTGGTTCTTGATTCGTACAAAGAACGACACCAATTTTCGCGCACGACTGTTAAGATCGGCTACTGCAGGGAAGGGGAGGGCGGTGAGCAAAGCCTCGGAAGAAGCTCCAACAGCCGCATCCTCATCTTCTTCATCCTCTTTAGTAACCTTAGACTGCTCGTCGACACAATCGTCCGCTGGACTCCCGGGTGGTGTCAAATGGAATTTCGCTTTCGCTTTGTTCTCTTCCAGTTCGTCGGATGCGAGCCCATCCTCCGGTTTAACTGCCTTTGTACCTTCCGACTCTTTACATGTATCCTCATCCAGTCTAGCTTCAGAAGTTGCCTCATCGTCCGATTTGTGGGGAGCCATCTCGGCTAGAGATTGAACCTTTTCGACTAGTGCAGGAGAGGGTAACGAGGGTGACGTTTTCGATTTGTCTACCTCCATCCTGTGAGAGAAACGGAATGAAATTCAAACTACTGTGCACCAACGAGAAGAAAGGGGGGGGGGTGAGTGAATAGATACATAAAAAGTGGATGCTTACATTGAGGACGTGTGTTTTGTAACAAAGTAGTAATGGAGATATATAAATAATAATAAATAATAGTCGAGATGAAAGGGGGAGTGAGTGAACAGATATCTAAAAAGGGGGCGCTTAGATTGAGAACATGTGTTTTGTAACAGATTAGTAATGGAAATATATAAACAATAATAAGTAATAGTTGAAATAATTATAAGCAATATAATCAATGAAAAATATTGAGAAAATATAAACAAAATGATCCCAATAAACAGCACATTAGTAACTGGCCAACCTATCAAGTTGGGTAAAATAATAATGGGCCTACAATAATTCGTCATGATTTCCGTTTGACTGAATGAATCAAACTTACTTTACATCAGTGTTCGTGGCTTCTGCGGCTTCTAGCTCATTCAACCGGGTCATAGCTCGAGAGTAGAAACACAAATCTGGATCCAAGCGCATTAACGTATACTTTTCCCATCCATGTTTCAAAATACCTAACAATAGGCATTTATCGCAACAGGAATCCCACCATGCGGTCGGCAGCTCAGAGTCGATGGCTGAAAGAGCAGTGTTACATGAAAACATTTCAGTTGGACAGATAGTGTTACTAATCAAGAGAGACTGTAGGAATGAATAGGATTACAAGGTAAGTTAGCTGAATTTCTAAAAACTCTAAAAAACTATTAACTCTGAGCTTGTCAGGTCTCTACTACCACAATAATGCCTAACAAAGGCCAGAGTTAGTTTACCAAGATGGCCGTGAAGGTTATGGGATTATCCAGTTACCACAAAAAAAAATCAGAACACTCTAATTGAAAAAAAAACCGTCCAGCTGTAGCATCCTTTCGGTGTCTAGCTGCCATGCCACACGGAGGCACGGGGACTGGGGTACTGCCAGGTCGCCCAAGTCTAGACAGGGGAAGTCGAGAGGCAGAGGTTGGGTTCGAACCACGGACCTTCCAGTCAGTAAATTCGTGCTCTAACTACTTGGTCCTTTTAAAACAAGTAAAGGATCACAGCTGGTGCTCAGAGGACAAGGTGAACTGCTACGCTCACACCATGGGAAGCCAGAAAAAAAGCTATCTAATTCCGGGATGGAAGCAACCAATTAATTGTTTGTGCATCTGAAATCCGTTCCATTACCTAGACTTGATCAACAATCATCTGAGCCAATCGTTTCACCATGGTGTGCTGATGTAGCAGATGAAACTATCATGATTTGGAGTAGCATTAGGTGATTAATAGTACGTTTTTAGAGCATTTGTTGCCGCTGTTCGGCGATCAATGGATAGTGTGCAAAATGACCAGAATAGGTTATATAAAGTACAAGTCCGGTAGAAAACTGCAAATTGGCAGTACCATGCAGGGAGACCGTCAGAGTGTTTCGAGGCATCATTTAACTGAGGTCTTCGATATGGAAGTACTTAGCATAAACGGTGTAAGTGATGAATTTTGATTAGTCCCCCTATGGGTACTGATTTGCCTCGTCCAAAAACCACGCAGCGTTCCACATCGCTACTGACACGAAGGATCAGGGAATATTTCGAAGACGATGAAAATAGTGACGGAAGCTACCGCAGGCCTTCCCTTAGAATGGCATATTGAGTGAACCCGACTGTCACCAGAAAGTGTACTAATTAAGGGTGAGGAATGCTTCGAATACTAGGCATTCATCCATTGACTTCACTGTACCCCTACCGAAAAATCAGCGGCACGAGATGTAGGTAAGCTGGCTCATCAAGTGTGCTTAGTGTAAAAGTGACTTACCCTCAAGTGGAGGGAGGCTAGCAGCAAGTTCGGCAAAATCGGTGTGGGCAAGCCGACCGGCCATCAGTTCGGTAGATGAATCCACACCAATAACTTCACATTGTAGAAAGAACAGAAAGGCGACACGATTCATCAACCTTACGCTGTGACGACGTAGGTGCTTTCGGAAACTGTCGCACGATACAAGCACGTCAGGGTCAAACGAAGCAGCTGGGAAAGAGTGAATATATGGGAGATATCAGAGCAATTCAGTGAGGCACGAAAAACGAATGGAACAAGCTATCGATTGCAATACAGGTTGACCAAGACAGGAGAGTAAAAGTCGATATAAACTCCCCTCGGAGAGGTGGCTGAAAAGTTTGCGAACAAAAAGCGAAAGACCGACAACCTTGAGGTGACCAATGGAATACAATATATCCGAATTTTCACGAAAGTCATTTTCTCAAAAGACAGCAGAGGGCGCAAAAAACACTCACTTTTTGGGGAGTCATTCTGGATATTGGGTGTTTTAGCGGTGGTGGCACACTCAGAACTAGCATCAACTATCTTTTCCGCTGCATCACGCTCGTTATCTTTGCCATCCTTCTCAGAATCAACACATTCATCCGCCTGGATCCTAAGAGGTTGCACACTGTCCATTTCTTTGTCCGAATCACCATCTGCGCAACTTGGAGATCGCGAATGTCGCTCGGGTATCAGCTCGGTCTTCTGCTCAAATGGCGCCTCAACTTCTGCGGGAGGTTCTTTCCTCGATTCTTCGCTCTTAAATTCCGTCTCCGATGCAGTTACGCTGTCTACAATCTCAGCCAAGCAACCGTGTGACAAGGAAGGAGTGGCGGGAGCGTCTATTGTGGATGGAGAGTCTGCTGCGTTGTCCAAAATACAAGAACCGGAGGGAGCCAAGTTGCATTCAGAAGCTTCCTTTGTGAATGAATCACCACGAGCTGGATCCAAAATTCTGTAACCGCGACTGGCTCTTTTGGTTGCCTTGGCTACGATTTTTGCCAGCTCAATGATGCCAAAATTCCAAACTTTGGGACGAGTCAACTCAACTATCGTTGCACGAATACGTGTATCAGCTGCAGGTGGCAAAAACTTGAAGGCAAAAGCCAGCACTGCACTGGCGAAGTAGGCCAGTTCAGTTGGTTCGAGCTGTCGTTTAAAGGGAACCGTGGATAACCCCCTTTCCCAGCGCCCCCAGGGCCATGTTAACAAGCATCTTTCCACACGGAACAAGTCAGCTCGGTCCAATGGCTCAATTTTCATGGAGTCTGTGACGTCGACACCGTGAAAATCACCAGACATAGATGCTACGCTGTCACGACGCCCGGAGCTTAGATTGCGCGAAATTTTGGAATGACGCTTTTGTCGACGACATCGACGCCAACGTCCTCGACCACTACCACTGCCACCACCGGAAATGGTATTTTCGTCAGCGGAACTTTGGGCAGTTGCGCTGTCCTCTGGTTCGGAGGTACCATAACTAGGGGGGCTTGCAGCCACGGGTGCTGATTCGGACAGTGCAGAATAGCGAGAGGTTTGTCTGCGTTGACGGGGAGTTTTCATAATGAGATCCTAAGAAACAAGGTAATCGATTAAAAGAATTAGTCATCATCATTGTGGCTGGGTTAGATCAGTTGGGGTGTCGTAAACAACACTGAAGCCTACGGAACGGGTGCACAAAGTGCTACCGGAAGACAGAAGAGTATCCCGATGATACACAATGGTCACCCGATCCCCTAAGATAAAAAAGTTCTTCCAAGGAGACGTTGTGGTGGACTGGTTCAATACCCCGCACCGGATTCCGAGATTAGGCAACAGGCTGCCCAAGTGATACTTCAACAAAGAGAAGCGATTACCGAGAAATACACTCATTTGCAAATCAATTTGGTTTTTACGGGAGACTCAATTGAATCTCTCGTTTATGATGTCCTCCAGCTGAATGTGCTGCACACAGGCTGCCTCATGATTCAGTTGGCACGATATTCGAGATATCCCAGTATATTTTCATAAAGGAAACTACTCACAAGTGTATTTCTCGAAGAGTGCAATTTGGGTTCAAGTAGATCATAAGGTTGAGGGAAACTCGGGGACTGCGCCTACCTGATGAGCCCCAAGAAGGGCGAAACCGGTCGTGGGCTGTTGAAGAGTTTTCAGCAACCTTGTGAGTAGTTCCCCTTATGAAAAGAAGCAATTACCCTTTCGCATGATAATAGCTTGTGAGGGAATTTACCGCATATGAAATTCAAAACGGAAAGGCCTCGGCTCGGTGACTTGCTGAAGAAAGTAAACACCATGATCATTGGTCTGTTGGAAATTATGCATCAAGAAGAATGCATTCACTCAGCTGCATTACATTTTTTGGTATGTGGCTTACATGGGGCTCATCGAACACATGAGCTGAAATCGTGCCAGACCCACCGAATCAATATCAGTAGGGAGCACTGACATATTCCAAGCACATACTGAAATGAACATCAACTGAAATGAGCATTCATTTTACGGAGGTTGCAGCTGCTAGCGGTTTATTACTGAAATCCGTATGAACCATACCGAGACAGGGATCAGAGAATCCACCTGAAGCAAAGTTTTCAATATTCCAAAAATATCAACGTGGTATAGGTAGCTTACTCTGAACCCTAACAGGCTACTGATCTCAGATCGATGATCTTCTGCAAAGCGCTTCAGTGCAGTTTCCCAGCTTCCAGTCATTGTTGCAAGGTTGGAGAGTGGCTTCCTCTGATTACCCCCTTTGTAATGAAAATTGGCCATCTCAACTGAAATCCGTCACTGTCCATCGGTAGACTAGCAGACCAACCAGTTACACCATAAAGGCACAACGTATGGAACAACATCTGTGAAAGGCTTCTTTTTTTTCAAAGGGTCAAGGGGTGTTCGGTTATCAGGTTATAGCTCACGAAAAGTAGAGCTTTGCAATAATGTTTTGTTTCGATCTTATCGTAACTCTGTGGAATTATCTGAAAAATCTGAACATGCTGCAAACCCATCTAAAATGTGCACAAACTGTGATAGTCGGGAGATCAGTCTGTCTAGGGGTGAGTGTTGCAAAGGATATTCCGACTAGAACCTGCTGCGTATACGTATGGGGAGGAGTAGAGTGGGTGTTCTGGGTAGACGGAGGAGCGAAGACGAATTTCCTGAACTGGCATTATTGCAACCCGAATGGTGGGTGTAGAGGCCAAACTAATCGTGAAAGATGTTTGCAAAGACACCAAATGTTACCACTTCTGAACAGTAACCAATGTAAAGTGTTGTGCTGTGTAGGGAGCAGTACAGTCAACAGCGGAACAAAGGAACTATAAGAACAGATGTCCTTAGGGCTGTATGCTTCAGTGTTTAGCGGATCAGCGTCCGATGTTGCATTTGGTAGTGATGAAAACAGTAAACTAGGTCGGAGATAGAAAAAAACAATACCTTTACCGTCCCCGCATTCTCATCCACGCCCGCTTTCTTTGCCCATTTCTGCCAGAAATTAGGATCATCCAGTTCGATGTCACTACGGTTGTCCGAGATAGAAAACGTAGCCTAGGAGGGGAAAACAGATAAGAATAAGTTAGAAAAGAATCTCGTAAACCAACAGTATAGGAACAGCATTATCACTTAGGTTTCTACTTACCTTAGAAAACGTCGAATTCTTTTCGCCCTGCTCCAACTGAACAACGCGTGACCGCGATTGCAGAATCTGGTCGATATCCTCCTCACAAAAATCTTCACCCGCCTTGTCATCATCCATTAAGGCACCATAAGCGCCTTTTTTCAGTAGCTCTTCTATTTCCTTCTTGCTCATTTGAGCCTGCAAGATGAGGTAAGAGGAGCACGGAAAGAAGGTAAGAGATTGCGCTGATAATGGCAACTCGTATTCATTTTACAAGAAATTCGGAAGTGACAGCGGACATACACAATATACGGATTAAATGAACAACGAAAAAATTTAAGTTTGTCCCCAGGATCAGGAGAATATAGGCGTGCTTGCTTGGATAACACCTGCCCTAGTCTTCCACTTGCAATTCCGATTACACTATAGCCTGAGACAGCCTTTAATGGACGATGTGACAAAATCACAGTAGTAGTTGGACACCATACCACAAGATAACGCTAGTCTTCGTAGGAGAACGAGGAACGCTGGGCTACAGCTGATTGATTCTGCCACTCAGGGTACACCTTAACCTGATCTCGAGTCGTACAGTCGTTCAGTTAGCATTCGTTCATTCCGGCATACTCACTTCTAGAAACTTCCTCCCTGAGGATGCTGTCCCAACGATCACCTGCTGGAATTTGACCTGTAAAAGCTCCGGCGACTGCCATTATCCGTCGAGCAGTCACCAAGTTAACGGGATTGTAGTCATTTACCAGGCTGAGTCCTCTCCGTCCTGGAATGATATTTATTGTGTAGGGTAACCGGAGGGCAGAGTTCAGCCGTTTGGTTCGCGAATCTGTGTGCAACTACGATTATCACGTTCCGGAGAGAACAACTGGTGGGACCAAACATGAATGGTGTCTTCTGGGGGTATCACTGCCAGGCAGACCAGATTCAAAAGACCAACTTAGTGATTTCTCCAGGGAGGTCCCTTCAGAGAAGGAAACTGTCTTCACAACGAAGACATCATGATGCGAGTTTCCATGTGACCATTTGTTGCCTGACTTGGCTAAGGCAACGAATAGTTGGGGGTATCTGATATTTTGATATCTGCTATCCTGAGCGGAATTGTCACCAGTGGTTAAAATTTGATTATGCGCTTTCGTTAAGTACCACAGACATGTTCGAAATATGGTGATTCAGTTTAGGAAGTTAGCGCTATTTAGAGGAATAATCCGTTAAATATGCAATTCGCTCCGTTCAGTAAGGGTAAACAAAGTAACAGTCGTACAGCCCACAGCATACATTATCTCCGAGAAGAACCTACTCAGTCGATTCTTGTTGAATAAATGCACGACAAAGCCTCCAGCTGGAGAACCCGACAGAGAAGCAAATGGGATTATTCTAGTCTCATTCTTCCACAATACATGAGCCGTTCTATCACACACAGAAGGACAACACTTCTATAAATCAAAAATTGGCTCACTCTTGGTTGAGTTCGCTCTTAAGAAGGAACACTGCGTTGATATAACCAATCAGTGTCCAATTACCTAATTACTGGTAATTGACTTAGCACACTGGGGGAAGTTTACGTAAAAGGGATCTGGTTCAACAGGAGTGTACTTCTGGATGGCTACAGGATTGACAAAAACTTGGTCAACCGTACAAGATATGGCTCAGTGGTTATCGCGCGAAATTGCTGGCTGGAGTATCCGTGGTTCAAAACCCGTCTCGGCACCTCACAGCGCCTGTCTGAACGTGAGTAACCTGGTCGTATCTCAGCCCTCGTACGCCTCTCGAGTGGTATGGCAGGCAGGCGCTAAAAGGGCGTTATTTATTAGTCAACCTTACCGGTTGAGTCGTAAAAAACCTAATAATAAAAAAATCATCTTACCAGGTACCGACACGTGTGGGGCAAGACAAAACAAGTAAGACATTCCAAACACGAAGTATTCAACGCTCGATTTACTAGGAAACGTCGATTGCGTTCAACGCGCATCTAATCAGACGAAAACTTGCGAGAAATAAATCCAAAACAACTAACCTGTCTGGCCTCCTTGCTGCCCATGGATTGGAGGACTGCGCGGTCCAGACCAAGTTTCAACGAGGCCCGATCGAACATCTCACGTTCGTATGTGTTCCGTGTAATCAACCGGTAAACTTTCACCATTTTCTGCTGACCGATACGATGACATCGAGCCTGAGCTTGCAGGTCGTTTTGTGGATTCCAATCTGAATCGTAGATGATCACCACGTCTGCAGCCGTGAGGTTGATACCGAGCCCACCGGCTTTGGTGCAAAGTAGGAAAACAAACTTGTCCGGATCTTTCAGGATGAGTAGAAATACAGGGAAAGGCGTATAGTGTATAGTGAGAGGAAGTAAACGATGAGATGCTATTTCAAAATTCCAACAATGACACATTATTTGATAAAGGTAGACCAAGGGATTAAAACTGACCGGCGGTAAATCGATCAATTGCCTCCTGCCGCAGGGGACCATGAATACGGCCATCAATTCGCTCGAAAGGATATCTGAAGTGGAATTGACGAACAAATATGAACAGCGCGACAGAGCAAAGAGAATCGCGTACAGTCGTCAAACAACTCCAACTTAATATTATTATTCAGAGCAATACAGAAAAATACCAACGGAAATTGTAAATGCATCCATTCACTCGGGAAATGTGATACGAAAACATTCGGCGCAATTCAGTGAAAGCGAACATACAATGCAGATCACATATGAAACGATTGTATTAAAACTGAACAACGGTGCCTACCGTTGATGAATTAAAAAGTCTTCCAAAATGTCCAGCACTCTAATCATTTGTGAGAAGATGAGGACTTTGTGTCCGTTAGCTCGGAGTTTGGGTAGCAGCTTGTGGATAAGAACAAGCTTTCCTGATGCATAGACAAGTGCATGGAATGTCGTGGACTCTTCTGAAACCGGTTGATCGGAAATCTATATGAAGAGGAAGGAAAAAGATGGCGCATATTAAAGTCATTGTCCGGCACCGGATTTGGTTTACAAGACGTTAAAAGTGCACGCCCTTCGATCGAGCAATGGAGCACCGGCTAGATGTGACGATAACATCAGCAAGATGAACAATTAATGTCGGACGGTGGGATAACGAATCTTTACGAGTGAAACACAACAAATTACCGTCGATGTTTACAGTGAACATGCACGCCGCCATGTAGCACCACACAGAAAATATGGTCGCTGGCTTGTTCGCTGAGCTGGGTAATTTGATTGCAAACGTTTCATCACCAATGGAGGTGACATCAGTGCGTCAGTAGGGAGCCTAGTGGTGTGCACAATCACTAACCCACGGCTACGCACTACTACCCTCCCGAATGTGCGTCAGTAGGGAGCTTAGTGGTGTGCACAATCACTAATCCACGGCTACGCACTACTACCCTCCCGAATAACACACTGATGATGTCACCTCGATTGATCATGAGGCGTGTGCAATCAAATTGCCCACCTCAGCGAACAAGCCAACAAACGTCTACGCTACCTAAGCTACCAACATTTTCCTCTATAGAAAAACAGAAAATACTGCAGTCCATCGCGGAAATGTTTCCTCTATATCCATGTAGGAAAGGGTCAGGTTAGTCGGTACTACGAAACAAAAGACGAAATTAGCCCAAGACGCTAAAGTGGAGACAACGGTGAAGTGTTTTTTCTTCGAGGCGCAATTCTGCATTGAAAACACCACGTACCAAATTAGATTCAGTTGGTCTTCGGCAAGGAATTCCAGACCAAGGAAATTAACTCGCAACTGGATACGATGGGCCTATACACCGAGAGAACAATTCGAACCAACACACAACTCAGGCCGTTAAGGAGTGGATAGAGTGCCGTTCTCCCTAACTAATTTTCTCAGCCAAAAAAGTGAAGGAACTTGCCTCTTGCGTGCGCATTTCCTCAAGGATGGCTTCCTCAGCACCTTTTATTAAGAACGGGTGATTGCAGCACTTGCGAAGTTCCATCATGACGTTCATCAAGTTCGGCGCGTTCGAATATGTTGAACCTTTACACAGGAAAGCGAAGTTCCGTTCCATGATAGCACGATAATATTTCTTCTGGATATTTGTCAACTCGACCTGGGATGAGGTGGCACGAAAACAACAAATAAGGCCTTGGGGAATGTCGTGATGAGTCACAAACGAATACGAATAACAGACGAAAGTCAGTAAGCAGATTAAGGTTAATCTGAGTCAGAGTGGAGATAGCAGAGCGCAGATAGTTCATCGAAGCCAGGGTAATTGTGGCATCGGTGTAAAAAGGAATGTAAAATCGTCGGTAATCGGAAAGATCCAGCTGAACTCTCCTGGTAACAGAGGAGACTGCAGCGACACAATGATGAGAAGCTACATTCTAGCCGGCACAACGATCTCTAAATAGAACTACTGTATGAAACTGCGCGATGAGCTAGTAGTTCTGTCATACACCTGAGCTATGTCAAGGATTTTCTACAATGAATGAGGACGCCTGGTGGCGTGATCGTGAGATTATATATGCATGTGTTACTCATGAGTAGCATAGAAAACGAACAGTTTTGGGCAAGCAGTTGCTCGAACACTCGAGGACTACGGTACACGTCAAATGAGACGATCGTCAAAAATTCGTAAGTAGTCCACTACATCGCAAACGAGAGATTCAGCTGGGTTCCAGATGAGTCTCTCGTAAAATCAAATTTGTTTATAAATGATTGTATTTCGGTAGTCCACTACCTGTGTGGGGATCATTCCTAAGGATCTATGATAGGCAACTCCTAGACTGAAAAGTGATTTGGTCGCAAGTTCATCTTCGTCAGAATTATTGGAGACTCGATGGAGTCCCTCGTAATCAATACCACTCTGTAACCCGCTGTATAATTTCTATTCAAGCTGGGGGGTTCATTCCGGACACAATACCCGTCAGACGGACTTCGAACAGGTTAGGATAATTTGCCAGAGGTTTCGTTAGAAACGGTTACCACACTGAAGGGCCTACCTACCACTAACAATACCTTTCACACTTGTTTAGAGAAGCAATTTGTGTCTTTTACCACCAATAATCAGTTCAAAACTATCGCTTTGAGTCGGGAAGCCCCATAGACTGATAGTATCCACTCACGATGATGGTGCGCTCAGCGACACAAAGAGATCTTGGGAACCGAGTAGTTAACATATGCTGAGTTTTTAGGACCACACACATCGACCACATTGACGCTTCTGTAAGTCTCCATTTGGGCCGAATAACGTTACAATAAGTACACTCCGACAAGAGCGATATAGGTATCAAGAACAAAAGCCGGGATACTAGGAAATAAAAAAGGAAGCTTGCCTCCACAATCGTTTCTTCTTTGGGTGCGAGGCTTTTTTCCACGTCCTCCTTCAGTCGGCGCAGCATCATCGGTTTAAGCAGAGTCTTGAGATTCTCGACTTGCTCCTCTGTTTTTAGATCTCCGTATTCGGCAACAAAAGACGAAGAACAGTTAAACCTCTCGGGTTCAAGAAAATTCAGGAGGCCAAACAGCTCTTCTACATTGTTCTGAAGTGGTGTGCCAGTGAGGAGAACACGGTGGTCCTGAAGACAGAAAAGCGTGAGGTGTGTGGGTGAAAAAAGACAGGCGAATGCGGAGAACGGAAGTTCTTAGTTTTCGTGTGATTCAATGACCATTGCATGTCATGTAAAATAACACAGGAAAACGTGACGAAAAAAGAGCCTAGTTGGTCTGAATGTGAGTCAAGTCGGTGTACTCCCGTTACTTGTCAAGATAATCGGAAAATACAGCATACGAGATATGAACAGATGGGGAAGTAAAGCGTCCCTACCCTACTCGATAATTTGTGGTACGAAGTGAATTCGAAGTATTTGACCAATCCTTTAAAAGGGACTGAAAATTATCCATTTCACACAACCTCGGATCTGTTGTTGTCAACACCAGTATCAGCAGAGAACTTCGTTTTCATGTTCCATACACTCATTTCATCCCCTGTCAATAGAAAATTGGTAAAAGTGGTAGGTACAAAGAAGTACTCTCCCAAGCAATTGACTCGTTTTGATTAATATGAACCAATTTGGAGTTGACAGTATTGATCCATACGACCACCTTGAGGAAGATCCAGAAGGGTGGGCGTTTGGTACCAACTTGAATGGTCGGGGGTAAATGTGAACGAGAATTCGCCGCGCGAGACACATTACAGTCAAGATCCCGTCGGCAGTTCCAGACAGCACTACGCAAAAGTAGCATCCACTGGTTTAGTTTCGTCAAAATTCACCAGGTCTTTGGGAGAACACTATTCTGAGTGATTGTAGTTGGAACTGAAAGAAAATTTCGGCGTATTGCGGACCGGCAAATCACGAAGTCATGTTTTTTTATGAACAGAAACTGTGCCTTGTGTGGGTGAAACACTATTCATTTGCATACATACACTGACGTGTACCTGACTGTGAAAATAATGGTACGTTATGTTCATTGGCTTCGTTTTCCGTAGGTTAAAAGCATCCAATATCTTTGATTGTGAACCATATGCCCGATACCAAACCAGTCAACCGACCACGAAATATATAGGTCTTACACGAGTTGCCGATCAAGTGACGACATTCAAGAATGACCGTTGCTAAAGAAACCGGGTAAAGCTATCAAGACAACATCCCAAGGGAAGGAGCAATGAGGAACAGGTGATCTAGAGGCCTAATTATCACGAAAAGTGGATACGACAATGAACATTCAACAGTATGGAGAACGACACTGTTGTGACCCATGTTATGTGAGAATATTGTCTGACTGTTTGGGACTGTATTGGACCGTTTATCAGAAAGCTTGATAGTTGTCCAGTTTCGCGACTCCATTCATCTAGAAAACTCACTGACAACATCCATACAAGCTAACGCGCACAAATCACACACTTAAGTTGATACACTCGCTTCAAAAAATAAAGTGACTCGGAAGTTTGATGCTATGAAGTTTGGTGATATCCTACTGATCGCTCATCCCTTCCTGCGAACGTTCCCAAATATAGGGTCACTCCAAAATCAAATTGAGCGCGATGAGACGGTCCATTTGTGTAGCGCCCAATAACTGACAAAAGATTGAAGGATATTAAAGTAGCCAAACTTTCCAGGTCTAAACTAGTTAAGAGATCAAGTGGGCACCCACATGAAAAGAAAAGTGGTATTATCTTCCTGAAAGTGTACTCACGAAAAGCGAAAACGCAGCGATGTAGAAACAATGTCCCAGAGATTTTCCGATTGAGCATAAAAAGTACCCAAAAAGCACCCCTAAAGTTAAATAGGTGGTGCTGGAGATCATCAGGGAACTTCTACTAGGGTGTGAATTCAGTCCGGCTTAGGGTATCAACCGTGGCATGGCAAAATCAGGCTAGATCAGTGAACGAATTAAGCGAGCGAATTAGCGAGCAACAGAACTAAAACTGCGTGCAGGTGGTTTCCACTGGAGGATAGATTGGTAGAAAACTGTGCACTGGGGCCAGAGGCTCGGGGTGGTTATTTAGCTACCAGTGCGAAAAGTGTGAAGGCGTAGTTATGCGTCAGAAATAATGGATCAAATGCGAGAAAGCCACTAAGCACCGACTAAGCCATGTCTTTGGTGATTAGTGTGGGTCCCCATTCAGAGAAGACCAGTGCGAATGCAACTAAGTTTACTGGTTGACTTTCATACTTGCCTGCCAGTTTAAAATCCCACCTCGATGGAAGGCTGCCACTCTGCATACAGTTGAAGAAGGACTTTAAGAGGTAGGCCTAACACGGACTACCTAAACAAAATAAATCCGCCTGTTGAGTGTCACCAGGTCACCGACCGCAGGTTTGCAGTTCCTTTATCGGAATCAAGCTATCGTGTCACCATAATATAGATAATCAGAGACTTGACTTGGTGACAGTTCAAATTGTTTTCACCTTGGCTAAAGTTAAATAAAATATAGTCAAGCTCGCGCGCCTATACACACCTCACGTCTTGTTAGCACAGGCGGTAACTGGACGTACACTTGTCAGGGGCATAGTCGGACGAGGGACCATTAATCTGGGCCACCAAAGTATACATTTGAATAATGATGTCACTGCACTTTATTTGACTTGATAAGGAGACGGTCTGTGATGGAATTTTCCGGTCCTTTATGAACGTGCGCAAAACATTCCTAAGTAAACAACTCTTGCAATGAAAAAAAAATGATTTCGCGAGAAAGGGGCGAACCGGTTCGGGGGAGGGACTCACTGGGTGGACAGTATTGTTATCCCTTGGGGATGAGCAAAAACGTTCACACAAAAAGGTTCATCTGAGGAGCTGCCCCTGGAGGGGGGCGATGCGACACCATAAACCCTGAAAGATGGGTCCTGTGGCATGGCAAAATCAGGCTAGATCAGTGTCTAAGTGCGCTCATGCGTGCCTTCTAACAGAGCTTTATTCGGTTACGCCCATTCGAGTACGCCTATCTGTCCTACACTGGTGCTATCAAACTTCAGTTGATCATTTAAGACAACTCCAAAGTTTGCGACACCAGCACATTTAAGTTTAGGAACAACCAGTAAGCCATTCAGAGGCACACGTTGCAGTACTTTGGGACACCTGAGCAACGGAGCTCTGGTAAAGTGGAAGGGAACTTGTATGGAATGGAGGAAGTGGGCACTGAAGAAGAGTGACGAACAGTCAAAAAGTACGCAAAACTGAAGATAGAACAGTGCGATCAAACCAAACAGTTGGATCAAGCTGGGTTCAACATGACACGTATAAGGGAAGTAAATGTAGGTCGACGATCATGCCTGATCACGAATGTGGCATGGGAAATGCGACAAACTATGGTTAATGTGAGCTCAACTGAAATACACACGTGTTGACGAGCAACTGACTCACCAGCTCCAGGTAGCGTAAACCTTCGCCTAGTTTACACTTTTTGTTCTTCAGTCGATGCGCTTCATCAATGACAGCGGCAGCCCAATGGACCTGACCGAAAAACTCAATGTCTGTCATGAGAACTTCAAACGTTGTGACCAACGCATGAAATTTATAAACATCATGCCGAACAGCCGTATCATTCGGACGACGCTTGTAGAAGATCTCGTACTCCTGAATCATATTACGACTGATGCTGCTTCCGTGATAGACGACCACGTTGAAATCTGACCAGTTCTCAAACTCGCGCTGCCAATTGGCCACCGTGGATAGTGGAACGATCACAAGAAACGGACCACGAACACCGGCTTTCTCAAGTTCTAGTAGAAACGCGACACTCTGGACCGTTTTTCCTAAACCCATCTCGTCTGCTAAGATGCAGTTGCGATGGTGGAACCAGCAATAGGTTAGCCAGTTAACGCCTTCCAATTGGTAATCACGAAGTTTGTTGTTGTTCTTGTATACCTTGACGGCTTCTATCGGCCGCCATGTTGATGGATCCGGTCGAATAATCTGAAGAAAATTGAAAAATTCGACAAAAAGCTCGGTATAAGTGCGAAATATCTTGAACACTGATACGACTGCGTTTGGAATCCAATAAGCTTAGAACAAACTTCCAGGTTCGTTTACTTAGGTGAAACAAACGGCTTGATTCAGTATAAAATACGTCAATTACAAACATTGGTTAAGCTGAGTTGTGGAATTCCATAGTAACGCTCCTGATTGAACAGTGAACTTACCTTATAGTCGCTATCACGAGCAGTAGGGGCAATTTTTGGAGGTGTGCGCCATTTGATGAATTCTTTCACTTTAGCCGGGTCAACATCTTGGGCAAGCTCCCAAGTAGCATCTTCGTAGGCTAGGGAGCGCCACTTCACAAGATAATAAGTCACGGTGACGGGCGACCTTTCACCATCGCCCTGCTCAGAGCATTCCTCTTCCTCATTCTTTAGCTCGGGTAGCGTGGTGTTTGGACTGGACGTCACATTTGTGAGAGTCACTTCGTCACTTTTGGCAGTGAAATCCGAAGGAACATTGTCACCAACTATTGTCGAGTCCGATGGTTGACTGGAACCCACAGAATCTGGGGCATTTGTGCTGGTTTCGTTTTGCAATACCGTTGGTTCCGGTAAACTTGTACGTTCCTCTGAAGAGGCGCGAGAGGGTGTTTGTTCCTTCTCATCGTCAACAGAGGCAACACTGGCCTCCGATAAGACACCTAAGACCTTTTGTTCCCCTGGACCAGACAGGGCGACAGACCCGATACTCTCTTCAGCCAATCCATTGGACCGTGAAGAGGGAGGCTGATTAGATGAAGCCGCTTCCAACTGAAGTTTGGCTTTCGCCTTGGCCTCACGCAACGCTCGAGCCCGATTACGTTCACGTTCACGCTTACGCTGCCTGCGCATTTCAACCAGATCGGAAATCGACTCGCGCTCAACTTCTTGGCGCAGTTGATCAGAGCAAACTAGTTGACCGTTCCTGTAGACTTTCATATCCAGGACGCGTTCCACTTCGACATAGTCGGGATTGAAAAGAACGACGTCATCATCCTATGAAGAGAAAGGAACCATTGCGTGAAAAGCATAGACCACAAACGTCTAGACCAGAAAGTGTCAATAAGTGATGTGGGAAAAACAACTAACTCTAAGACTATCCGCAGACTGAGTGGAAGGGTCGTTCCATGACAATGTACCCAATCAATAAGTGAAAACAAGAGAAACACCTGGACTTCGGAAAAATTGCAGCCTTACGGAGCGCAGTGATGATGGGTCACACGTAGCCCAAGTTCTCAGAAGTTTTTTCAACAGAAAATCCTGGTTGGGTTTGCGATGATCATCCAGGATGAAAATCTTCGTGTGAACAATACACGAGCTCTTTTAGGTTCGGGTGAATAGCCGGATGCGAATGAGTGAAGGTGTAATGGAAACAGTCCGAAATACGGCACAAGGTGGATAGGAAATAAGCAAACAATATTACTCACCTCCTGTTGAACAGCGTGAGCTTGCTTCATTTCAAAACGGCGTAACTTGGGGCGTATGCGTGGATCGTCTATTTCATCGAGAGCTCGCCACTCACAATGAAGATAGGAGCTTACCAAAAAAGAGCATAAGGGTTCTGGGTCATTCACACGCCAAAAACTTGCACATTCAAGATAGCGTGCTCGTAAGCACGTTATCAGAAAGGCTCACAAACTTAAAGACGGTTTAGCTCCCTCTGAACACGTAAAATTGGGTTGGATGTAGATGAACTAGACATAGGGCCTAAGTGCCCATTAAGGACAGATTGATGATCACTCACCGTGCAGTTGGATGCTAAGCTGTTTCAGAAACGTTGTACTCCCTGTTCCTGGTGTTTGTCATTTGGTCAGCATTATAAGTACCTGAACCTCGTAATTAAAGTGATAATCCAGTTCAAACGAGCACAGCGCAATGTTACGATAGAATGGATAGGCAAATGACCAGCCATCAATAGGTGTTTCGGTTCTGTGCCCATGCTTACATCCCAAACTGGCTACCAGACCTCAACGACCAAGCAATGTGTTTTAAGCTGGACTTACTAGCCTTTGTATTTGAGGTAGAATTCTTCAACATCCTCTTCTTCCTCTTCCTCCACATCTACTTTCGACTGATCCAGCGGTAGCGTTTTGTGATCGGTCTGATTAGACGGCGATAATGCATCCCCGTTGCTGTTACTGGGTAAAGTTGTTACCTTCTTCACAACTCGTTTGGTGGTTCGACGACCCAATACCGATTCGACTATTTTTATTTCGTTTTCCTCCACCATAGCCTGAAAGAAATGTTCGGGGATATACACAGTAACAGAGTTATGATGTAAAACAATTAACGCTCTTTGTGTACATAGTTGCCATGCCACCCGAGGAAGGCACGAAGTCTGAGGTACTGTCAGGTTGCCAAGTCTAGGTACTTTCGACTGATCCAGCGGTAGCGTTTTGTGATCGGTCTGATTAGACGGCGATAATGCATCCCCGTTGCTGTTACTGGGTAAAGTTGTTACCTTCTTCACAACTCGTTTGGTGGTTCGACGACCCAATACCGATTCGACTATTTTTATTTCGTTTTCCTCCACCATAGCCTGAAAGAAATGTTCGGGGATATACACAGTAACAGAGTTATGATGTAAAACAATTAACGCTCTTTGTGTACATAGTTGCCATGCCACCCGAGGAAGGCACGAAGTCTGAGGTACTGTCAGGTTGCCCAAGTCTAGGCACGAGCAGTCGAAATACCGAGGTTAAGTTCGAATCACAGATCTTCCTGTCAGTGAGTTCGTGCCTAAACCACTTAGGTATCTCGAGCTCTCTAAGTTGTACACAATCAATGGAGCCGCCTAACGACAGCGGATTGAAAGGTGGAATACCATAACATAAGGTTGTGAATTTCGAACAATCCGAGGAATGTTCGGCCATGCTTTATGAGAATCTAAAGGCATCCACCGAACGTGCAGTTAGGAATGAACAGCAACGCTCTGCTAGTGGCTACATAACCTGTCGCTGTCTGAAGTGCCACCATAATTGAAAACAAAGTAGCAACAACACTTACCGTTGCACCGCTCGCGTTCAGAGTCGCAAGATCTCCATCACCATCAGAGTCATCATCTGATAGGTTCAACTCCAAATCCACAGTATATCTCTTTCGATCCCCAGTGTGTCTCTCGGACCGTCGTTTCTGCTGACAAATGGAATAGAATAGGAAACAAACCATATTATTTGACAGAAATGCGGTCTGTCTGAGAAAATGCAGAGCAAAAGACCGGTAACGCATGACTTGACATATATGTATGCGGGATATTACGGTAATTTTGTTTTCAGTGCGGCCTATCTACTAACCAGTGGCGCTTGACTAAGACTCGGACAGTTGTGATGGGATGGTGTCGCACCTCTCAGTTGGTACAATCAGTCATTTGCTCGAAAAATGCCAAATATCAAGGTCCGTTTACTCGGCGTCCGCGCACCTCCACATGATTGACTGTACCCCACTGAATGTCAGATAAACCGACTACCACTTGTGACCGTATACAGAACCACTCACATTCACTCAACAATTTTTCCTTGATAATCGCGACGTCGTCTCCTACCA
>NW_008751727.1:1558627-1565603 GCF_000715545.1 Opisthorchis viverrini
CTCATATCATCTACCCGAAGAGGCCATGTCTCGCATCCATACAAGAACACAGCCCTTACTGTAGCCTGGTACACACGACCCTTAAGATCTAGTGAGATGCCTTTTTGACGCCACAAGTGACGCAAATTAGCAGACGTGATTCGAGCCTTTGAGATTCTTGCACTGACTTCATCAGACACACTTCCGTCAGAGCTAATACAACTACCGAGGTAATGTAAAGTTTTCCGCAATCTCCAGTAGTTCTTCTTGAATTGTAAAGGATATGTTCGCAGATGGCACGTTCTGAAGCAGGACTTTGTACTTTGAAGGTGCAAGGCGCATGCCAAATGATGGTATGATGGCGGTCAGTTTATTCAACAGGGCTTGTGCTTCACTACGGTCTTCAAAGATGAGGGCGATGTCATCTGCGTACTCCAGATCGACAAGGCTCTCGCCAGCAACAATTTGAACACCGGGGTTTTGAAAACCATCCAGTGTTCGCCTCATTATTTCATCGATGACGAAGTTGAACAAAAATGGGAAGAGTGGGCATCCTTGTCTGACACCACTTTTTGTAGGAAAGCTTTTGGAGAGCTCACCATACACCCTCACCCGCCCAGAAGCATGTGAATATAGAGATCGGATTATGTTTACAAACTTCTGGGGCATACCCTGTTGAGCAAGTGTAGTTAACAGAACTGATCGATCAACAGAATCGAACGCACCCTTGAAGTCAAGGAATACCAGGATTGTGGGTCGTCTGTACATGTGGCGTTGCTCTAACACCTGACGGAGTGTGAAGATGTGGTCAACGCAGCCTCTACCCGATCGAAATCCCGCTTGATTCTCAGCAGGACAAACGTCACTGAACCCCGATCTCGGACAGATCACTAACATTCGCCCCGCGAATCAATAGCAGGATTACATCGCTGCATAAGTTGGAAACGGGACAACTAGCGGGAACCATAAGGCTTCATGTTCACCACAAAACTTTGCAAAATATCCTAGGCCGATATTGGTGAAGCTGCCTCGTCCTTTACGCGAAGTAGACAGTAAAAGAGCTACCCAAAATCTACGAGGAAAATGGTTGCTAAAACTCACTCCCATTGAGAGATGGTCGGTGTTTGCTGACAGATCAGTTTTACCATCCAAACCTCTACCGCTGCCGCCAAGTCGAACAGATATGTCAGGTTCGGAATCAGACTCATCTCCATAAAAATTGGACCGTTTCTTCTTCCGTATAAGCGTTGGAAGGGGTCTAAATAGAATGCGTAAAAATAATAATGATAATAGTAGTAATAATAATAGTGGCGGAGTAATTGCCTGGCAGGGATGCAACAAGCACCACGGATGAAAACCGCCTAATGTGGTCTTTCAGTAAAGTGTACGGGATTTTAATGGATAGAATTCTTTGTTCAGCTGTTCGGGTGACTTGAATGCTTGAACCCTGGTTAAAGACACTGCCTAGGCGGCCGATTTACACGAGCCAGTATCTATTTCCAGAATAGTCCTGTCTTACGATTCCGATCCAACGGGTTTGCTTTCATTTCTCACCCCTACCGAAACCTCCGTAAATCTAGTAATGATGTATGAATAAGGCTCAGTTCGACGTCGAACACTGGACAAACTGATGTTCGACGGGTGTCGTATGCACCAGAGCTGGGACAAAAGGCCTTTAGGTCAGTCGACTTAGAGTAAATGAGGCGTGGTGCGGGTGGGGAAAATATATCGAAGGTCTAATAATAAGGTTTGGTTTCTTCATAACTTAAAGGATCTGCAACTTACGGTCAACTTCCCTCACTGTTTGAAGAGTCAGGACCCTCTGTTTTACAATTGCCAAGGTAAATCTACAGGGCTCGAATGAAACAAGGAATGGAAACTCCTTCATTACAACTAACAGAAATCAGCATAAACGGACATAGCAACATCAGCTCTGATAGTTAGGCTTCACTACCAAACAAGCACACAGTTAATTTGATCACATTTGAAGCCTAAAAGTGAAAGAAAGTAGGCAGGGAACGGACCTGTTGTCAGTCTGCCGGAAGTACTCAAGGTGCTTACGCCTCGAAATAGCACAAGCAAGCACTGTGGAAAATGAGAGCACGAACGCCACTAGGACTAGTTGGTTATCATGAACACTCATACCTATGAAATCAAATCGATGAGGAACTTAAAAAACTGACGTCAACTGTGATCGAACAGGGCGTAAAGCTGAGTAACAGGTTTATTTCCAGGCAGCAACCAGAAAATGAAATCGATCTGAGGTGAGTATTGCTTTCATTGCTTGGTGAGTCCTTGATTTATTTTCCGGATCTGATGGACTGTTTGTGCAACGTTGTCCCATATAAATTGAATCAAATGAGGGGAACGGAAAAAGAGACATTTTGCTGAATGTTCCAACAAGGCATGAACGAATACAAATACTTCGCTCAAGGATATAAAACATTTGGGCTTGAGAGGGCGACAAGTGAAAGGAACACATAAATTGGTTCGACAATGACATCCTGTGAGCAAATGTCTGCCAACACATAAATTGGTTCGACAATGACATCCAGTGAGCAAATGTTAAGCAATCACGATTTCTAGGATCAGCAATATCGTCACCATCACTAACAGCAACACGTGGTTTCAATACCGGTGTTTAGGTAGTAATACAATTCTCCAGATTAGAAAGGAAGACGAACACGTTGAAGTTGGGTCATAACTTTTAAGTCCATATTCAAGCGTCCATTCAAACAGTTGTGGAGTGAGGTGCCGCTACCTATCTTGGTAATCGTGGAACGCTAGTGTTTTCTTCCCCCACCTCTCATATTTCTTTCTCTTCCGAATATATTTTCACACTAAACTTTTCATGAGCCAGAATAACATCAACTAGATGCTGCAGTTACTATTGGTGGTGAACATTTTTAGCACTGGCAAGTGGAGTTGAAATCAGAGAAACACACTGACATCCAAAATAGTGTCAAGTAATATGAATGGACAAATTACTTTCTCTTTTTCGGTCTCGGGGGTCTTGTCCGTATAACCTTTGGTTGTTTCGTGAGTTCCGAAGAAACTGGAACCTCACTAGTTGATTCATTAGTGGGCGACAGATCTCGGGTTGAATCCAAAGACTCGTTTAAATTTGGCGGAGCATCGGCGGCGTTTTGGGCAATACCCTCCAATTTTGGAGCATTTTTCTGTTGCTGCCTTGGTTGAATTGTCCGGGCAGAGCTTTTCCGTTTCTTACTAAGTGACGGTGGGGTTTTAGAAGGATCCTCTTCCACTGAGGTTTCATCGCCAGGAAGTGTCACCGCGTCGCTTTTAACAATAACAGCTGCCTCCACATCGGTCAGGTCCGCGCCAGAAGCGTTTCGTGCTACCTTACGAGGTCTTGCGCGGGGTGGTTTGGGTGAATTCAGCACCCTGCTAACAGCGGAATCCGTCCCGATGGCTGTTTCGGTGTCTGGTACATCAGAAGAGTAAGTTGCAGCCTCTGCCTGCTTTTTCCGAAGCCGTTGCTGTCTTCGGCGCTCATTGCGAGCCTGACGATCCAAAGGAGAATCTTTTCGGGAAGAATTGTGGTCCCTCTTGGTTGGCGAAGGCGAGGTTTTTGGAAGGATAGGTGGAAAAGACGGCGGAAGATCCAGCGCAACAGTGCCATTACATCTGTCACCCTCAAAACGAGCAGAGGTTGGGCCACACTGCGCCGGGACTACCGTGTTGGGTGGTATCGCCGAGATCGGCTGTAAGTGTTGATCAATGTAACCCGTCGCGGATGAATAGAGCCCAGTAGAAGCCGTAGAACTATAATGGGGCTAAGGAAAAGAGTAAGGAGTGAATAGCCTTTTGGTATAACTGTTAGTGTTACAAGGGAAGGTAATTGATGCCTGGTCCACGAGTATACTTCATTAATTCCAATTAATACTAATTAGACTTACCATAAAGTTAGGAGCACATGTACACCAACTAATCTGGGCGCGTTTGTCTACGTGAACGAAACAAAGGGATGCATGTTAAAGGAGATGCGGTGAACAGACAAGGTCGCCTGTGATGTGTTGCATATTGATTAGGTCTCAACGAACAGAGAGGGTTGGGTGAAGTCCGATGACGTAAGATCAACAACAGCTGCTTTAGCTGGAGACCGAAAGTGATATCTGCTGGAAATTTGTCCCTCTTTAGAGCAGTTTGCTTACAAGAGAATATTTAGTCACTCCATCCGGCTTGGGGTAACTACGGGGTTAAGGCCGTTAAATGATCCAAATACATGTTAATTCTGCATCACGATAAAGCGTTTTGTACAAGCTTCTAGAGTGAATAAGCCCATCTGTTGACTTCGGCACCCTGCTCCTTGAGTATATGGCTCATTTCACATTCTCGTCTGGAAAACTGGATCTACAGGCAACTTGTAATCATTCACCAAACTGAACCGAACAACCAGAGATGAATATCCCAATGGTGATACTGTCCGTTGGCCCGTATGAAGGTATAAAGGATTATATTTGTTGACTAGCGCTTTAACCAACCTGCGGACCGTAAAGCAAGCATACAAGCATTTCAAGCTGTGAATCCATTGCAGCAAGTGTAGGTACATATGTACGGAGCTTCATATCATTTCAAGCTGTGAATCCATTGCAGCAAGCGTAGGTACATATGTATGGAGCTTCATGGAGCTTCATGTTCATGTTGTACGAGGCTGCATTAGCGGCTGATTCGGAGGTTTTGCGCGGGCTAACCCAAAGTAGCGTTTTGATAAGACGACGAAATGCGCAAGCATATTTCCATCCCCCACAAGTCCCACTCGTACAGCCTTCCTATGTAGCTCCTCAATGAGAAACAATGCGGTGATTGATAAGACGCGTCTACTGGCTTAGTGCTTGCCAACCGCCCTGTCTGAGTGTATGGGTAAGAAGAGCACTATACCAGTGACGTGAAAGTAAACCATGCCTATAAAATCATCACCATCATCAATTGTGGAAATCGTGTACTTGCCATACAGTGCTCATGGCTGCCACAGTTTCGTCCGAAGATGACTTAAGGTAGCGGGGTAGATAGCTATCCACTGGAGGCGGTAGCTAATCTAAATGATGCGCAAACATAGTGGTTTCGTTGGGGTGACTGCGCATTGAAGGCAAAAGTTCGGATGCATGAAAACCAATAAGCGCGTGACTAAGCGTTTCTAACCCGTCTCGAGGTCCCCGTCCAGAAAAACGACAGTGACCACCAATGCTGGGTTTGCTGGTAATGGGTTTCAAACCTCATTGTGAAAGCATTGACCTCGCGTGGCTCATTTCCATTCTACAATGGAGCGAATGAGTCCGTGGTTAGAGCGCGAATTTACTGACCGGAAGGTACGTGGTTCGAAGACGACCTCATCTCGACTTCCCCTGTCTAGGCTTAGGTAACCTGGCAGTATCCCAGCCCTTGTGCCTCCTTCGGGTGGTATGGCAGCTAGGCAATGAAAAGTTGCTACAGCTGAACAATTTTTACAGCCTACACGTGGTCGTGCGAAAAGGACTCTTTGAGGAAGTGTCGACTGGCATACGGAGCACGTGAACAGGCCAGTGGTTTGAAGCAGAAGCTCCTTAAAGGAAATCCCTCGCAACTCTCATACCTCCCTTTAAGGATGAAAATGAAACACCTGGCCAGTATTCATCTCGTTCATGACTTTATCAAGAAGGCCGTCGAACCTAATTGGGGCGAAACGCCTTGGGAGTGATCTCTCTTCGGAAGTGTTCGGATTCCAATAACATAATACTAGGCCGTGAAAAATCGGTATACCGTGGTATGGTGTAATCCATGCTCAATGTCAATGACTTCAGTTACTGCATCAAACTACTGGAGTTATTAAGTGGCCTAGACATTGTCTACGAACGTTGTTTGCTTTTTCGTTTTAATCTCGCTTTAGCAGTCGGAATCGCCGAGAAGTTACTCCGTCATTCCCTCCGAAAACCCTAGATAGGTTAGTTACAAGATTGGACGGCGAACACCGCCCCAAAGTTTGTGAGACCTAACCCTAAAGAGGCCATTCCAACTTCCATGTAGACTAGGATTTCGTCCCACGGGGAGCGATTCTGCCTGTGAGAAATGGCCATGAACTTCTTGATTTATGGGACCCATGGAGAAACTCAATTTCAAAAATCGCAGTCTAACTTGGAACGCAAGCTGGCGTACCAGCTGTCTGAAAATTCTTTAAAGCTAGCACTACATCCTGTGGGATTTTCAACTAAGTGCAAGAAGAAGTGATCTCACGCCATTAGGCTTGACCGCAATCATTTTAGTTTCTCGTTGTCATATCACTGCCTCTTTCCTGGGAAACGTTCGCACCTTCGAATGGAAAACGCTTCCCAAAGGGAATAGTGGTTACACATGTGAAGTACATGTCCGGGCCATTGATCTATCTGCTGCCCTGGTGATTTTGGTTAGCTACAAAGTACGAACAGGATGAAGTCAGACAACTCCCTCTATCGTAAGAAAGAACCGTTGACCGAATCCCTGGTGATTTTGGTTAGCTACAAAGTACCTACATCATTTCGTCACGAACAGGATGACGTCAGACAACTCCCTCTATCGTAAGAAAGAACCGTTGACCGAATGCTTGAGCACACGGTAGTTCTTTCCTGCCATTGTACAGCCAAAGTTAGGGATACTAATACGGCTTCTAAAGCATGATTTCGGCGAAATGGTCTTGAAATTTCCTAAATCTAGGACGAAGGCGGATTCTCGAGTGTCAACTACTTGAAAGGTGATTTCTGGATGATCACCCAAGAAATTACACATTTTTCTCGCCAAACAATATCGTTTGTGCTGATAAAAAGCTGGATGTGGTGACCCCAGGCAAGAAGCTCTAAAAACGAGGACGAAACAGGCGAAAATGAAAGCAGCAGTTAGAAATTTCATTCCGACCGCTGAACAAATCGAGTAAGTTGTTCTGAAGCAACATCCGAAACGTGCTTTGAAATTAGAGATACTCATTGTCAGTTGCACCATACTTATGCAGGGCAGTAAACCCAACTGA
>NW_008751727.1:1566472-1571646 GCF_000715545.1 Opisthorchis viverrini
TGCCAAGTCATGTGCTGTCCACCTCGCGGTTTGCGCCATCCTGAAGGAGGCACGGAGAACAACACTCGTCTCGGTAGACGGTGTTTCGGCATGCGTAGCACATGACTAGCTAGTTCGAGCTTTAGAGTTTATTCAGTTTATTTTCGTTGATACGATTAGTCGCGCAGCATAGTACGCCAAACAACTGCCCAAATTAACCGGCCAGAGAATGACTGGGCCACTCCCCAATAGAACAGAAAATCGGTTTCCTTTTCACTGCTTTATAAAGTGTAATTTCAAAGAAAGCCGATGTCCGTAATTAATGGCTCTCGATGACGAACCAGAATCTAGATATTACCGAGGCGGTAGCGGAGAAGCACATATTCACATCTGCCTACCAGTCTATCTACGCAGCAGTAAAGGCCGTAAAATCACGAACCAGCCCAGATGCGCGAGCTTACCTCAATTAGCGATTAGCGAGAGTAGCATCTGTGCCGAACGCCAGCCAGGTTACGGAAGGGCTTCGAACAAAACGAGCAGAGAACCAATGCACACCCACTGAGTCCTAAAACTGATGCTGTTGCTGATCGTATCAAGCATCTGTTCGTAAACCGGACTTGTAAACTTCTGTCTCAGTGACAAACAAGGAGCGTCGGGTAACTATTTAGTAGCTAAATTTTGGTTTGAATGTGGCTGACAAAAATGCTTGCTAATCAAACGGCCTGAGCGTGAGCAGGTCCTCTAGCAAAAAGCTGAGTTGTTCCTTGGAATAGTGAAAAGTGGCTTACCTGGTATTTATTATACTGATAAGCAGCAGCAGGACTATCGATCGGTGACATTTGATGACCCAAGAAAGGATGTCTTGAGGAGTGGTATGGGGATTGGGCGTTCTGAAGTCCGGGTCCGTTTCTCAGTTGGGAAGGCGTAATATTACAATCGGCAGAGGTGCTAGTAAATGGGGCGGCGAAATGCGAAGGTTGTTGGGTGCTGCTTGACTGTCTATAATGAAGGGTGGACCGACCAGAAAGAACCGGAGACTGACTGACACATGCTGAGGGAACTGGTGGAGGGTTGTCAGAAGTCGAAAAGGAATGGATGGGCACAGGATCACGACCGACAGATGGTACAGCCGTAGGACTGGAACCATCGTGAAGTGTGTGAGTAAACACTGCCGGGGAAGGTGCAGGGGAAATAGGAACCGTCGCACCAGGAGTGGATGGGCATGTGCTGTGAGTGAAACTGGCTAGGCTAGGTCGGTGAGGCTTAGGTGGGAGGCTGTCGTTCATGGAATGTCCTGAAGTACACTTTTGCAAGTCACAATTGAGCATTGAAGGAGGAATGGTGGATATTACTGGATTGGAGATGGAAGTCTCTTGCAGTTTTTGACAAGTCCCGCCTACAGGGACCTCTTGTATCGGCATGGGATGATCTCTCATTTGAGCACCGATAGGAAGGGATTGTGTACCATCTGCTTCGACATAAGTAGATGTCTGTTCGGCGCATGTTCCAGCTATACTCACATTCACATCGATAAAAGCAGGTGGCCCGTAGCAGGCTTGCGGCATATTCACGCAAGCCAGCCCATTATCCACAAGCGTATGGGTAGGGGGTTTGTGAGTGTCACTGGATGGAAATGACTGGGATGCCGATGAAAACGCTTGATTTTGTTCAACTTGACGCACCAAATGCTCAGCGCATGTTACCGGAGGAGGGCTTGACTGGTTAGGGTGCGTGGGAGCTGTTTCGAAAGCGGAAAATGGATACATGTGACTGCCGAGAGGGGCTCCACTATGACCCCCAGGGTTATTAATGGGATTAGCATAGGCTGTGGAAGATTTGTTTGCACCCAATACTTTTAACCGTTCCCTCAAAAATTGACTTTCTTGTTGAGCAGCGGCCGATAAAGTCGACGACTGGTGAATAAATGACAGACGCTCATGTATCCTTGTAGCTTCATCTTCGGACGTGTAAGCAGGAAAAGACTGCCCGTCGGTAAGCCGCTGGGAGTGAGTGTCCTGAGTAGAAAAAACAATTTTGTGGTCACCGCCCGGCACGGAACCGTATGCTGAGTTGCTCTGACGAACGACCACTTGGGGTTTTTCATTTACACACGGAGTCATCCTGTCGGCCACACGTGAACGACCATCGGCAGTAGGTGCCGCACCATCTGAGCCGTATGGCCGAGAAACGGGTGGAGCGAGTTGGAGGTGGGTGGATTTCTGAGGGAAATCACCGTATGGTGGACATGGGGAGGATGGGTGGTAGACCTGGGAATAACCAGCAGTACCTGTCCAACATGGATTATTACGCTGGGGAAGAGCCGATGAAACATAAGGGTTAACACGAGACTGTGCGAAATTCCATGCTGGGCCCGTAGTCGGAGGGTACGAAGGCGATGACATACAGTGACTCTTTGGATCAGGTAAGCTTGATGGCATCGTAGACGGATTGTCTTCGGGACACAAAACTGCAGGAGTAAGAAACCCGCTGTCGGGATACGCAGTTGGCTGAATATGGGGGCTACTTATGTAACTGCAACCGCTAGGTTCTGAAAGCTCTTGCAAAAAGCTACTACTTTCAGTCCCACAAGCTTGCAGACGGTGACTTTCCATTTATTAAAAGAAATCGGCTTATGGGATGATTTCCTAGCGGTGTTATTAACGTGGATCACATCAAAAAGTCCATATGGTCACGGATAGCGCGAACGATGAAGCAGATAAAGATGCCATTTTCCAATTTGGAATCCGCGCGCCTCAGCACAGTCCGACAAAAGTCAACTGCGGTATCCAATTCAATTCTATTCAAGGGCCGCTAATTAGAAGCATCAGCAGGAGGCTTCCAGTTTTTCGTGACCGTCGGAAGCTTGCTGATACAGGAGCGTCCTTTTTACTAAGCCACCGTTCATGGCTTCATGGGAAACTGGAGTCCCCGAATAAGCAGTTGCAGTCTATCGTTTCTCCCATTTTTGTTTGTGTATATGTATATTGGTGAGGAACTCGGCTTATGCAGTTCTCTTAATATTCCATCCGTGGAAATAGTCTTAAACTCCTACCTCCATGGATCAGTCCTTTGGTACTGCCGCATTGCACGGTACCCAGTCCAAGGGTTCGGCTGTCTAGTATCCCGTAGTAATTAAATGTCCGTAGCCCAAAAAGTGGTAGATCTTGATGCTCAATAAAGGTACGAAATTCCTGACGCCGTTAATCGCTTTAGGTTTCAGGCACAAACCCGCAGGAGTTACGTTTGAAAGCGTCTGTCCAGACATCTTTTCTTCTACAGGAAGTCGAATAAACACCACCATAACAGGTGCTAGCTTTCTTATTCATCAAGATATTTACGTCTGTTGATGTTTACCGGCGCCGTTACCATACATCTGTCGAGGCACTTGCCATGAATTTAGATGCAACCTGATATGCTCCTCAAGTTCTCTTGAGCTGAACGGCCCAGCAGGCCATTTTTTCTGGCAAGCCGACCTACCCTGACTGAACATGTGGAAGTTCTCATTCAGAAAGCTTTTCTTGTTTTTGGGCTGGTTGCGACGAGATGATATGGACTACTTGCAACAACCAGGTCCTTGCTTTGATAGCGATCTTATATGGTCCAGCCTGCAGCTGTTTGTTACATTCGGGGGTGCTTTCGAGGTCGTTGTTCATGGTAAAACACAGCCTGCTCTACACTATTTTACAACTAATTGGCTAAACTACCCAGGTGGTCTTTGACCGGTGCTATCGCTTTGGAAGCGCAGTAAATGGTGTCAAGTGCTGTCTAAGTGCTAATGCCAGGGTACATTCCTCGGTGCAGAAAATGCGAAAAACGATGAAACGTTTGAGGAAAGGACGCGGCATCGTATTTGGTGTTCACAAACATGAAATCCCGAAACTATGACGACCTGCAGCAGCCGGTACACCCGTTTCGTGTTAACCACATTCCGCTGCATTTTCGGACACAAGTTGGCTGCATTCTTCATGGACTTGCATGTCCACATAACGCTGCGCGTAGATGAATGTATTCCACAAATGCCTATGTCGACACCAAGCAAGAAACTCGTACACTCGAATCGGAAAGTGTTAAAATTTTCTCGAATTTTCCACATAACGCTGCGCGTAGATGAATGTATCCCACAAATGCTTATGTCGACACCAAGCAAGAAACTCGCACACTCGAATCGGAAAGTGTTCAGATTTTCTCGAATTTCGGGCGTTCTCATCTGAAATAAAAGCACAATGTCACTGGCATCTTATCTTGGTGGATCTTTCTTAGTGGCCCAGTGCTCGCCAACAAGAAGCACAACAGGTTTATTGAGAGCAAGTGAGCGCAAATGTTATAAGGGACTCGCGATAATTTGCTTCTCAATTTTCAACGGCCAGGACTGTTAGTGAATTTATTTATTGGTTAGTTGAATCACTGACCTTGACTCTTACCGGCTTCCTTATGGAGATTTCGGTGGATATTAGTAGATTTCAGGCATTACGGGGTTATTTTCAGGAATCCGACCTTCCTGACAATCTATGTATCTAGTGGCACAAAGTGTAATGCGACGAACTGTATTACTGTTATGCAAAAGGCACGTGAGTGAACTCAGGCATTACGGGGTTATTTTCAGGAATCCAACCTTCCTGTCAATCTATGTATCCAGTGCCACAAAATGTAATGCGACGAACTGTATCACTGTTATGCAAGAGGCATGTGAGTGAACCGAAGTGGACGTCTAGTCGGACGCTTGATGGCCTATCGAATTTATGTGAACGCTTGTTCTGAACTGTTCGGATAGGTAGAGAGCAACAAAGAGCGGCCACAAAGACTATCGCAGACCTGCGGGTGTGTACGTATGACCATATGACTTCAAAGCAAGCTTTCAGTTTCAGCCCAAAAACTTTGTGGGAGACCAGAAAAAGATCCACCGAGGCTGCTGACAAGACGTCCTTTCAGCGGGGGAAGGTATAATAATAATAATAACAATAATGTTTATTCCCAACTTGTGGGTGGCATACCGTCTGGCATGGTCATATGGTTACAGTCAGAATGAAGCATGACTGGGGGATTTGTGGGGGTGCGGATTGCACCAAAAGAGTACAACGTCATAAACAGTGAGGAATATCCGATGAAATGGTAATAATAGGTTTCTTTCCCAACTTGTTGGGAACAATGTTCATGAGGTCCGACCAGTTCAAAGACAGCCGGGTGGCATGAACTAA
>NW_008751727.1:1572362-1580451 GCF_000715545.1 Opisthorchis viverrini
AGCAAAAGTGAAGATGGAGATGGGGTAATTCAAATTGGGAGCACATGGCGAGTTGTCTCAAAAATGTGTTCTAACATGAACCTAAGCAGGCTCACTGTTTGCACTGTTGTAGGGAAGTCAGGTGCAGGGGATAGGTTGGATGGCGGCAAGGTGCTTCCACATAGGGCGACCCGAAAACCGTTTACGAATTTGAACTTGTGGGGAAGGCAAACCGAAATCTCAGCAGAAAAACCAGGCTACCCAAATCTGGGCGAAAATTCATCGGGTACGGAAGAGCTCATCCCAGAGACGGGGCCGGATGAAAACTGCTCGACGTTGTGACTACACCTTAGAAGGCATAGCCACTTCTGAACCCTCCGAGCCCTCTTTTATCCGTCGCTTCCTGCCTTCATAAATTCAATTACTTATGACCGGAGACGACGTCAGAGGACAGACTGGCTTAGACGATATTCATTTTAAGATTTGGCTGCTTCGCTGCCTTTCCCACTAGCGCCAAATCCTTTTCCATCCATATTTGATGTCCGTGCGAGTAAGGTCTACCTTTTGAGGGTGAAGAAGTTTTACCAAAAACTCAACATCCACATCATTCCATGGGACTGTGAGCTCTGAATTATCCCACAAAGCATAGAACAGAAGACCGCTGTTCTCTCCTAATTTGGCGTTGCTTGCCATCATCGGGCTAAAGGGCATACTCTTGTTCGGTGTTTTATCCAATCAATGACAACGCAACTCCCCTTAATCCTTTGTGAAAAATGCAAGGCCTGAAAATCATTATGGCGCACATAGTCGGGCTGACGCCTAGCCGACGAAGGAGCCACTGGAACTCTCATCATCATATTTCAGTTAGGTCAACAAGGTTGGACGTAGTCCCTCATCCGTGAAGAATGACTGACGGAGTCACTATGAATGAAGTCATTAAATTCCGAAGAGTGCTTATAATGCCACACATTGGTGGAGCTAGCAGCGTTCCCGATAGCCTCCTCATTAAGCGGCCTTACATCAAGGGAATGCGAAATAAAAACTCTGCCTCAAACTTCAAATTGTTCGCCATCTGAAACGCTTCCTCCCGATGACCTTGGGACACGGAATAGCGTCTCAGCCCAACCAAAGGAGCAGGCTCAATGTCCCGCGTTGTCCCTTCACCAAACCAGGCGAAAGGTACCGATCATGCATGCACAGCATCCTCAGTGGCCAAAAATGAAAGGAGTAGGCTTCCGGGCAAGAATTAACAAGGACTGATAACTCAGTTGATCTTCCCTGACGACGCTTTCACAAGAACTACATACAAATGAGAACTAGACATACCATCTCACTCTGAAAAATTCCCTTTACATTATGCTTCGATTAAGCGAGATTCTATCAAAAGACGAGATGGCCATTTCTTAATTTACAAACTTCCGGCATCTTCTTTATACAGACATTCCCAGAAAGCAGCTGAAGCACTCAGGATTATTTACACTTTTGCACCCCCCTTTCATGTACGAACCGAAAGACATGTTCCGCAAGAGTTGAGGAATAAAATTATTATCACTGAAACACCACTCAGTATTAACTAAATAGGAACGATTTCTGGGAAACTATGGTTTTTCAAAGGTTAATAACCAATAGTTTTGAATGTCTGTGTCCGATGGTTTGTCTTTCAAATTCCCATTATGGCCGATTTGTTTCAGTAAGCGAATCCTCAAGGTCATCAATAAAGTCGAAATGCGGACAGGGCGTACAAACTTTACAAGGTGATACTGGACTGTGGCTAAATGCCGAGGTTTCTGGTAAGGCGCCTGATGTCGACGTGGAAGTATCGTGGACCACGATGTATAATTAACCAGCCACAAAGTATCCACGCCACCCATAGCGGACGCGTCAACGAACTTAGCTGACGCACACATTTGGTTAACTGCCGATGATATCTACCCAAATGGCCAACACGAGCTCATTCAGCCGTACCGGGAAAAGTCTAAGGTNAGCACATGGCGAGTTGTCTCAAAAATGTGTTCTAACATGAACCTAAGCAGGCTCACTGTTTGCACTGTTGTAGGGAAGTCAGGTGCAGGGGATAGGTTGGATGGCGGCAAGGTGCTTCCACATAGGGCGACCCGAAAACCGTTTACGAATTTGAACTTGTGGGGAAGGCAAACCGAAATCTCAGCAGAAAAACCAGGCTACCCAAATCTGGGCGAAAATTCATCGGGTACGGAAGAGCTCATCCCAGAGACGGGGCCGGATGAAAACTGCTCGACGTTGTGACTACACCTTAGAAGGCATAGCCACTTCGGAACCCTCCGAGCCCTCTTTTATCGGTCGCTTCCTGCCTTCATAAATTCAATTATTTATGACCGGAGACGACGTCAGAGGACAGACTGGCTTAGACGATATTCACTTTAAGATTTGGCTGCTTCGCTGCCTTTCCCATTAGCGCCAAATCCTTTTCCATTCATATTTGATGTCAGTGCGAGTAAGGTCTACCTTTTGAGGGTGAAGAAGTTTTACCAAAAACTCAATATCCACATCGTTCCATGGGACTGTGAGCTCTGAATTATCCCACAAAGCATAGAACAGAAGACCGCTGTTCTCTCCTAATTTGGCGTTGCTTGCCATCATCGGGCTAAAGGGCATACTCTTGTTCGGTGTTTTATCCAATCAATGACAACGCAACTCCCCTTAATCCTTTGTGAAAAATGCAAGGCCTGAAAATCATTATGGCGCACATAGTCGGGCTGACGCCTAGCCGACGAAGGAGCCACTGGAACTCTCATCATCATATTTCAGTTAGGTCAACAAGGTTGGACGTAGTCCCTCATCCGTGAAGAATGACTGACGGAGTCACTATGAATGAAGTCATTAAATTCCGAAGAGTGCTTATAATGCCACACATTGGTGGAGCTAGCAGCGTTCCCGATAGCCTCCTTATTAAGCGGCCTTACATCAAGGGAATGCAAAATAAAAAACTCTGCCTCAAACTTCAAATTATTCGCCATCTGAAATGCTTCCTCCTGATGACCTTGGGACACGGAATAGCGTCTCAACCCAACCAAAGGAGCAGGCTCAATGTCCCGCGTTGTCCCTCCACCAAATCAGGCGAAAGGTACTGGTCATGCATACACAGCATCCGCAGTGGCCAAAAATGAAAGAAGTAGGCTTCCGGGCAAGAATTAACAAGGACTGATAACTCAGTTGATCTTCCCTGACGACGCTTTCACAAGAACTACATACAAATGAGAACTAGACATACCATCTCACTCTGAAAAATTCCCTTTACATTATGCTTCGATTAAGCGAGATTCTATCAAAAGACGAGACGGCCATTTCTTAATTTACAAACTTCCGGCATCTTCTTTATACAGACATTCCCAGAAAGCAGCTGAAGCACTCAGGATTATTTACACTTTTGCACCCCCCTTTCATGTACGAACCGAAAGACATGTTCCGCAAGAGTTGAGGAATAAAATTATTATCACTGAAACACCACTCAGTATTAACTAAATAGGAACGATTTCTGGGAAACCATGGTTTTCAAAGGTTAATAACCAATAGTTGTGAATGTCTGTGTCCGATGGTTTGTCTTTCAAATTCCCATTATGGCCGATTTGTTTCAGTAAGCGAACCCTCAAGGTCATCAATAAAGTCGAAATGCGGACAGGGCGTACAAACTTTACAAGGTGATACTGGACTGTGGCTAAATGCCGAGGTTTCTGGTAAGGCGCCTGATGTCGACGTGGAAGTATCGTGGACCACGATGTATAATTAACCAGCCACAAAGTATCCACGCCACCCATAGCGGACGCGTCAACGAACTTAGCTGACGCACACAGTTGGCTAACTACTGATGATATCTACCCAAATGGCCGACACGAGCTCATTCAGCCGTACCGGGAAAAGTCTAAGGTCCAACTTCTGCTACCTGAAGGGCCAAATTTCATTGGCCGTTTTGATTAGTAGATGCGTCATGCCGGGGAGCGTATGGCCTTCCTGGGGCAGTGTTCACTGGGCTATTGATGCCCCTAAATGAGAAACTCCACTACGAGGCAGGTGGCTGACAAACTGAGAGCAATATTTGCCCGATAAGGGGAGCACTTCAGCAGCGACAATTTTTTAACGGCTTGATTGCACAACACCATCTTTAAAAGCCTATTTGCATTACATTATTTCTTGAAACCTGGTGCCTACTGACCATTAGGCAACTAGAATTACGAGACTTGCACGAAAGTCGGGATGTCTCGCTGACAGACAAACGGGCTGAAGTTGATGAGTCTTCCGTGAGTCAAAGCAAAGTATCGTCGTCTTTTCCCTCTAACTGGCGCTCCACAAAATTAACCATGTGTTGAGCTATTAACCCAAAACTGTCGATTGGATTTTCCTGAAGCCAGAACTTCGGACGCGCGCGAACTTCCAGGGCACACTACTGTAAATCTGTACTTTGGTTCGGGAAGATAATAACAATAATGATAATAATATCTTTGAGAACAGTTTGAAAAGCGTTTGTTTGCGGTTTCTGGACGAACCGGAGTCTAGGCACCAAAAATAAATTGGGCATCTACAGACTCACTTTTGGTGAACTCCTAGCACCACCGATGAAAAGCACACGTTTGCGGTTTCTGGACGAACCGGAGTCTAGGCACCAAAAATAAATTAGGCATCTACAGACTCAGTTTTGGTGAACGCCTGAGGAGCACCACCGCACCGCGGACAAGATTCGCAATCATAACAACCAGCATTATGTGTCACGCGGTCACGAAGCACACGCAACCACATGTCCGTGTCCTTGGACAGCTATCTGTGTTGAAGTGCAATATCGTCGACCACAAACGGCAGGTCGCATATGTCAAGCCTAGGGGCGGCAGGATTCACCCCCATTCATTCAATTGCTGAATGATGGCTGTGGCTCTCTCAAGCTACAGACCCTGAAGTTCATGCACCATCAGTTTCCGGCCGCCGTAAGCTGACGGCGATGGCTTTGGAACAAGTTTTGCGTGTACACTTCATTCCGGCGTGTTGTAATCCGTTGGCCATTGTTGGTGGATGGGTAAGCAACTAGCTGCATATTTATTCTGTGCTTATATTCATTCCTCTTTGACCACAGGTGCATTACGTTTGCAATTGTAGTCAGGGCTTAAGTGCTGGACTACCAAGCATAAATCCATCCACGTCCAATCTCATTTAGCTACCTAAATGTAGCGAACTACAGGAGATATTCTGCTGTTGGACTCGATCCTATCTGATACGTCCCCAAATTCGCCAGGCCTTGGAGGGCACCTCAATGGCCACCGAACTGCACATCCCCAGTATGATCGTCCATGTCTACTTTTAGCGGGGGACACGAAATCCTGGAATTCCAATGCCAATGCCCTCCAAATGGATGTAGACGCTGCCAAACAGTAGTCGTTGGACTGGCACCTTCCTCTGAATGACGAGAAGTGCGTCCACACGTCGTTTGAAGGTGACTCTGCGAATACCTACGTTGTGCATGGTAAGAAAGGACCAGAAAACATCATGAAGATAGATACCAAAAGGGATTTGGGCATCTGGGTCTCCCCAAACTTGTCCTTCTCACTGCACCATGAGTAATCGGCCCAAAATGCATTCGCCATTTTACGGATGATCCGAGGCACCTTCTCCCGTATAACTCGCATGGACTTCCAAATACTCTATGGGGCCTACGTCAGACCACTCCTGGAATACGCCAACCAAGTTGTCTAATCAGGACGCACGAAAGACCTCACCCTCATTGTGTCCAGCGAGCCGCCACGAGGATGGTTGCTGGCCTCAAATTCTTGGACTACGAAACGCGTCTCGTGATGCTTGATCTCTTTCCCCTGGAGTGCCGTCGCCTCCAAGGGGACTTAATTCTTACTTATGTCCGGTTTGAACAAAGCTTGGTAAACAGGTTTTTCACCTTCGACCCATCATACACAAGGTGGGTACATATTGAGAAAATTTTTAAGCCCAGAGCACACACATTCATTAGACAAATAGTTTTCTCATTCCGGACAGTAGGTGCGTGAAATGGCCTTCCTCCGACGGTTGACCACGCTCCTTCTAGAAGCCAGTTTAAAGCACTATTAGACGTTTGTTTTTGCGAATCCTCGCGCAGGCCTGCATAATGCCCCGCGCTGAGAACATAAAGAGCAGTGCTACACCATTTTTCACTTGTGCCTTTCAGGTGAATTACATCCGCTGAACGGCAAAACAAAAACGACCCGCAAAACTTGGGCAAAACCCTCGATCCTGTGCATCAATCCGTGAATCTGTGAATATAACGTCAGTTACGAGACGGTTTGGAAACCGATGCGTCAGTGTGATGATGGTACGGCACTGACATGCCCAGTCAGAGGCACCCGCAACTATGTCCTTCGTACTTTTGGTAGGAACCCTCGCACTATTAGACGTTTGTTTTTGCGAATCCTCGCGCAGGCCTGCATAATGCCCCGCGCTGAGAACATAAAGAGCAGTGCTACACCATTTTTCACTTGTGCCTTTCAGGTGAATTACATCCGCTGAACGGCAAAACAAAAACGACCCGCAAAACTTGGGCAAAACCCTCGATCCTGTGCATCAATCCGTGAATCTGTGAATATAACGTCAGTTACGAGACGGTTTGGAAACCGATGCGTCAGTGTGATGATGGTACGGCACTGACATGCCCAGTCAGAGGCACCCGCAACTATGTCCTTCGTACTTTTGGTTAGGAACCCTCGCCCAGGCCTTCTATTTCCTGAAAGTCTTAAAAGGTTCACCTGGCTACAACCGCCTCTAGGACGAGTTCGATCTAACCCGCTGAACTCCTCGTTCGGACCTTATCGTCCCCGTTCTGCGATTTCATCATGTACCTTTCGCATCTTCCATGACTCTTAGGTTCTTATTTCGTCCTATGCATTGGGGTTACCTCTCCCTCGCAAACATCGAAACTCAGATCCCCCTGTCATTGACACCGGTGCATCCACCCAATTTCAGCGTAAACCATACTTTGGAAACGAAACTTACCGTTTTTCTCCTTTTTGAATTTCTTCATCTCTTTATCTCTGGTTATGCTGTTTGTGACCATAGCCATTCACTCAACCGCTCAAAGTCACTCGGTTAGCGACGGTTCCTTTCAGTTTTAGTTACATTAGACCGGCCCCATCAATGAACCGGCCGTATCCCACGCACCATCGTTCTGGGTTCATCCTTTCCAGTCTGCGGCCAAGCATCGCGTACCAAGCTTGTCCCGTCGGTTTTCCCCCCACCTTTGTGTTGTTGTCCGCCACGTTCTAGGTGTAACGTTTCGTCATCCTCCCTCCACACTTCACTAGCTCGATTAATCAACTATTAGCACTTCTTTCCCACACCCAAGCTTTATCCCACCCAACAAATTTATCGTTGGTGATATCAACTTTTCTGAGATCTCCTGGTATTGACACGGATCCCCTCTGCGTCTTTTGCCTCTGTTCACACAACACGATGTTGAAAACTGTCCACAGCTTGTAAGACATCCCACACGCGCTCATCACACCCGATACACTGCGCTTGTCAACGTTCAGCTATGTCCCGTCGCCGAAACTAGCCCGAACTTCCCTGAAAGCAACCATCCTACCGTCGCCATTACCTACCCCTCTCCCGTTAAGTCCCGTCATCATTTCGCCTGGGATCCGTGAAGCTTTCGCACTTTTGTTGACCCACAAAACCTACGACGAGTACTTTCGCTTTGGCAACACGCAAAGCGTGGCCAATATTTTTACGGCAATGTATTATCATCACTACGGCTATTTGATCCCATAGGAGCTTCCTATGTTTCTGCTCGTGGTTTAGCCGCCCTAGGCCGAAAAACTTGTGAAGTATCGTGGGCTCTTAGGAAGGCTCTTCCCATTACCTCACCCCTGTTCCACTTGGAAAACTCATGGGTGAGATTAACACTGCCAAAGTAGCTCTTGAAAACCGCGAGGAGCCTGCCGTCGCAGCATATCCTTTTCAATCTAGGATGCCTGAGCCACTTTCTTCCAGGCGTCGCTCCTCTAACTTCTCTGAAGTCTAAAGTAATGCGGCCGCTGAAATGAAAACTCCTTCTGATCCTGCTGATATCGTGGAATGCCTATACTCCTACCTCGCTAGCCACTAT
>NW_008751727.1:1581204-1587637 GCF_000715545.1 Opisthorchis viverrini
ATCCTGCTGATATCGTGGAACCCCTATACCCCTACCTCGCTAGCCACTATGTTTCCTAGCATCAACCCCTTCTACCCACCTGGCTCCGTAGTGACCACGTCTATAGAAGAGACAACCTCCGCCCTCTACACATTCTTAATTAATTTACCCGATTAGGCTCCACCCACCGGACCGCCTTAGAGTCTCTGGTTTCCCAGGCTCCGATGGTATTTCCTCACTCGTCCTAAAAGCGGATGTCCTAGACATCCACAGCCTCATCCTCATTCTCTCCGATGTCCATGTTTTTACTGACGCCCTTCCTGGTCGCTGAAAGCACTCCACCATTGTTCCACGCCATAAGTCAGGTCTACTAACTACTCAAGTGGGTCTCATGTATTCACCATACCTTGTTGCCGCCCCGTACGCTAGAGCGATTTATCGAAATACCTGTCATGGATGGCCTGCTCACCAAAAAGACCCTTAACCATCGGTAGTATGGGTTTATGGCACGGCGGTCAACTTACATATGCCAGGTTGATTTTTTTTCTGTTTCGTCCGAATACAATGCCGGGTTCTGCAGTAATCTTGTCCGCCTTGATTTTCACAGGGTGTTTGAACGAGACCCCACAGTGCACTCCACAACGAATTACGATCTACGGGGAGTGATGTACAGCTGCTGCGTTGGCTCGTTTTTAACGTCACTGGGAGAACCCAGGATTTATTCACATTAAAATTCCCATCACCATCGGAGTTATTCAGGGTAGCGTGCTTGGAACCATACTGTCTTGCTACACCGTCAATAACGTCACTCATGGATCTGTTTTAATTTTCACTGGTGCTATTAGAATAACTTACACAGTTGAGGCAAGTTACTGTTTGTACTTTTGCTAAAATTTAGCTCGCTCTAAATTTCTAATACCTCTGGTCCTCTAACCCCTGTCTTCCTTTCGCCGTTCAAAATAACAAGCTCTATCACATGTATACCAAACTGCTCCCGGGAAGCTTATACTTAGTGTACTCTCAAAATCTCTTCTTCCCTGAGTGAGAGACTTTAGCGTTCAGTTTTCCCAACATGCAGGTACAAAGTGGCTAAAGCCCGCAAGTGCTTTCATTCGCCGATCTTTTCACAGTGAACCAGTTTATAGACTATATTTAATCAGTTTGTAACATTTGTTCTTGAATCTAGCCTTGAATTTGCCTGACAGTACTCACAAGCATGCAGAACTGCCGTAAAGGATGTGCGGCGCTAGCTTAATGAGTCCTCGTTTCTGGCGTCATCCACCCTGCTATATCGCCTGCCCTACCTCTTAGGCCGGATCCTTCATGGGTCGAAAATAGACCTTCTGCGTTGCCTAATCTACCAACAAGCTTACATGGCTGACAGTAGACTAGAATTTTTTCTCCGACACCTTGTGAAATTTTCGCAACTCTAGATTTTGCTCTCATTGTCAACATGTCAAACCTTGTTTAGAAAAAACTTTCCTTTTTGTCTGTGTTACAAACTATAGAGAAAGCTCCCCTCCCAAATCCGTACTGTTTCATCTCATGCGGCCTTTCAATAGACCTGCAATTATTGTAGTTCTATTGAGGGAGCCAAGAATCCTTTCTCGCCACAGCTTACACTAGGCAACTTCTTTTAAATAGACTATAAACACTTCTAATTTGCGTTCTCACGCTAGCTATCGTACTTTCTTTCCTGCCCGTCTTCCCCGGCCATTTACCCAACCGCCCAAGGCCACTCATGGCCAGCAATGGTTTTCAGTTTTAGTTCATGCCACCTGGCTGTCTTTGAACTAGTCGGACTTCATGCCCATTGTTCCCTACAAGTTTCGAAAGAAACCTGTTATTACTTCATCGAATACTTCTCACTATTCACGACATTGTCCTCTTTTCGCGGAATCCCCACTACCCGCAAATTCCCCAATCGTGCCCATTCTGACCGCAAACGCATGATGATTCCAACGGTATGCCACCCACAAACTGGGAATAAACATTATTATTATAATAGTTTCATACCTGCGGCCTTAATCTTTTGTGCCCGGTCAAATTACCCCTTGTTCTTTCAAGCAATGCGCCATCCATGAACAACTCTGTCGGCTCCATTTAGTATCTAGTGCTTTGCTTTGCGTAACTGCGATCTTACGTAGGCTCTGTTCTAGCCCCGCGTATTTCTTCAACAAACCTGAAAAATCTCGCTGCTAAGTGCATATCTCAGCCACATGATCTCAAGCATGACGCCTGTCAAGGGGCTGTCTAAAAACTGGAGCATGTCAGGCCAATGATGGTAAGGCACTGCCATGTCCAGTTCGATAACCCACCCGAAACTATTTCTCCTAATATTGGTCGTACACTCTTGCCAACTCCTTCATTAACTGCAAATACGAACCAAATCCTCACCTTGCCCCAGCCGCCTTCAAGACACGTTTATTCTAATCTGCTGAACCTTTCATTTGGATTCACCATTTCGGTGGACTTTCAGAATGTACCCCCCACAAAGCCAATAATTTTCCGTATAGATTGCGTTCCGGCTTGTGTGTTGTCACCAACTCACTCTTGCAGGGAACTTTAACACCACACTTCACTATATCAGCGAAATCAATGAGTCTCTATAGTCTCACAGTACACCATAAATCCAGGATTCCTGTCAGGCCAATGGTGGCACGGCACTGCCATGCCCCTTTTGATAGCACTTCCGCAACTTTTCCATTCCCCATCTAAACCATGCCCTCTCGTCCACTCGTTCGAATAACTGCCGCAGCGGTGGTTTAAGTTTTTGGTTCGAATTGACGGGCTGGATTGTGCCAATCTGCTGCTTTAACCAGATAGGTTGGTCTGGTTCCGCATTCTGCAGAAACTTTTACTTTCCTTCTTATGTGTCAGGCAGAAAGCCTCTTGTTTTGTCCTACCTCGTTTTTCGATGCCACCTCCAAATCTAACGATCTGATCCTGCATCACCCGAAATTTTCCTCGAAGAAGCAGTAGTAAACGTGCTTCTTTGTGTAAGCGACAAAATCTATAAGTCGGGCAGCGAGCATGGAAGCATAGATCAGAATTAAAAACGAAAGTGATTCCGACGAAAATGTGCTGTACTATATGACAAAACATCAATAAATCAGTTGATGTACAACAAAACTTGACAGATATCGACAAAAAGTTAGGCCAACGATAGACAAAGAGACGCGAATCAAACGTGAGCAAACCAGTTCGAAAAGTGTCCCAAAATGTGAGTTTAAACAAATGACAATACTGTTCATGTGGGGAATAAAGGACATGCTGATAGTGTGTGCAACCCAAAGTTTTATTGGATGAGATACAAATGGGGTCATGCGGTCATCATAAAATGCATAGCAGGTAGAATTTAGTGGGATAATTGAATTTATGAATTTGCGAACAGGGAGATTGGGTGGGAGAAATTTTCCACCGTTTTGTGCAATACACCTTGGCCGTGCATGATATAGTGATGGCTACGCTAAAATGGAATACTCAAATTACATATGGCGCGATACCGTTCATCCAAAAACTTCGCCATTCTGGCTGTAACAGAATCTTTATGTCACAAGTTGTGTAGACAAATATTTCGAAATAAACAATATTATTATCCATATAATATCACCATTCAACACCCATCAACTACCACTTTATCCACCTCTAGTGCAGACGTTCACTTCCTGCGACTACATCTGCCTCTGCTATCTGGAGCGTAGTTGTGATGCAGAATGTCTAGCGCCTGCCGACGTAACTGCCCATATCCGCTGACCTGGTTGCATTTCCTTCATCCATTCCCAAGCTTTTCAAATCGGCCAAATTATTCCTAATTATTCAAGCCTGATCCCATCCCCGAATAACTCTGCTAACATAATTTAATGTCCGGTGCTTTGCTTTGACTGGATTTAACCAACCTCGGCCAAACCGGAGCCAACGTTCCTCACTGCTCTGGTCAATTCTGCATCCCTTGTTCACGCGTGGTGCACGCATCTCAAATGTGGTACTGAATATGTGCTATAAATGAAGTATGCCGGAAACAAGATGCGAATAAACATTATCAGTATTACTTGTTTGCTTCCACAGCCTATTCACTAACACACACAGCATTGGTGCGCCTCAACTTGAGGTGCGGGTTGACACAAATGCTGCGGCATTGTTAAGCAATAGTAAACAGGCCATGACCATCCCCATTCCATCCCATAGCTCGAAATGTAGTTGGTGTTTGATTTGTCTCGCGGCTTGCCTCTTCCAGTGCCGGTTTGCTGTGTGCTTGTTCGAAATGACTGTTGCTGTGGTGGCCTGGCTTTCCCCCGACCGGATAAGATATTCGATAGCTGGAGTTATTTATTATTGCACCAACCGCTAATATGATTGATTGTTAACTCGTCACTGCAGATCTGGTAGCATGCATGGGTGGTGAAAACCTCGTGTGGTGGATGGATACGCCCTGCAATGCTGGTCGCTCTGCTACGTTGCACTGTGGTGCGTTCGTATATTCGCCACCCTTCCGACAGCACGGGTGCACCGCCCATCGCCGGTGGTTCTGACCCTGGCCTTTAACTCAGGGTATTCATAAACGAACACCGCTGTTGTTTGCCTGTAGCTGGTTTGAACCTGCTCCGGATGTCGTTTGTACAGCAACACCAAGATATGCAAGCAAATGACAGCTGTCCCTGCGTTCCATTTAAAAAATGCATCGGGTAGACTAATGGCACTCTGTGAGTCTCACGGCTGGCACCGCCGTACAAGGCGTTGTCACCTTCGTCTTGGTTGGGGCTGCGCCACTCCAGGTCCACTCCTTCAGGCAGCCATAACATACACATTTTCCATCTCCTTCCCTGAATCGATCATATGCATATAAAATATAAAGTCCTTATTGTTTACTGAATACTTGCAATCACAGCTAGCTCCTGTTGGCTGTTTTTGCCACGCACCATTCGTTCACTAAAGCTGACAGCAGTGAAGCTGTGACTGGCGATCCATATCCTCGCCCTTCTTTTAAGTTCACGTAGGAGATTCTAGTTAAACTACAGTCGATATACATCATTTTGAAAGCTGCTGCTCAACCGTTTATTATTTGCCCGCTGTCTTTATTCACATTAGCCCCACAGTGCACAACAGAAACCGTGTAATTGGACTATTTACACGGGCTAACAGCAACTGACACCCCCTGTATAACTCACCACAAGATCACCCGTTCCAACTAATCCAACGGCTAGCCTTCATGCTCGCTGCTCAGGGCCAACTCGAGACAACACCTACCAGAATCTTACACCGCTGTCTGATGGTGGTGCATGCAAGCCGAGTAGAAACTCACTAATAATGATTTGATGTGTCCTCGTAGTGCATCGTCAAACTCGACTAGCCCTTGGCTGCTAGCCTAGCTAGCTAAATCCACGCCTTTGAAGATCCATTCGGTTTGACAACATCCAATTTTTTCTTTAAGACACCGTTCAACCTTATGCCTCTCGGAACTTACCAGAAGCTACCCATTCTATTCCTTCCTCATTCACCCCTCTTCCTAAGCCTTAAACTTCGCTTGTAGTTGCTTCAAAAGCTCCGTATAGCCATCGTTTACTCGATCTGAATGATCCCAAGCCTACGACCACATGGTCCTCCAAGTGAACCAAAATTGTTCGTGGCTCTACATCGGCCTTACTCTGTCTGTGTCTTTGGCGACAATCTTCTTACTTTCCCAAAACTAGGCACCGACACTGCCGCATCTAGCACTTGGTTCCTAGATCAGCAACCAAATTCACTATTCCATTTTCCTCGCTGTCATCCACTTTTATACTCGTTTTTCCTGTTAAAACCATTGCATCTGATGCCTCCTCGCTCCCCCCGACGACATATTCTCATCCTATTACTTCCTCATCACTGCTCTTCCCAGGCTTCAAACTTCAGTTGCAGCTACCCAAAAGCCCAGTACAGGCGTTATCCATTCAATGTGGCTCGTCTTCGGTTCGCTGCCACATGGGCCTCCAACGAAAGGGGGAGAGTCCGCGACCCTACGTCGGCCTAACTCCCTGAGTCAATCTTTTCGTTTAACCAGGATCCAGCTGCCACAGAAATGCCTATCCCCTCCCTGATCGCGGCATCCTTGACGGCCGTTACAGGGCTGTCCATAAATCGGAGTATGTCAGCCCAATGATGGCATGACCCTGTCATACTTAGCCTGACGGCACTTTCGCTCCTATTTTCTTCAGAATCTCAACCGCAACCTCTCGCCCACTCGAAACTATAATCGCGACTACGAGCAAATTTTTCACCGGGCCCAACCGCCTCTTACAGGTGACATCATTCTGATCCAATGAAACTTCCGTTCGGCTTTGACCAACTTGGATTTCGCCTGCAATTTCGACTCGCCTATTCCATATTATACGGTGTTCGTTTTGACCTATGCTCTAGCACTATCTCCCAATCCAACCTATCCTTTGCACCTGAATTTCATACAACAGCGGAACCAGGG
>NW_008751727.1:1588185-1606051 GCF_000715545.1 Opisthorchis viverrini
TCTCGCAATCTCAGAAATCCCTCAGTCATGCCTCGTTCTGACTGTAAACGTATGATCATGCCAGACGGTATGATCCCCGCGAAGTGAGAACAAACGTTATTATTATTAATGAAGATTCCCACAGAGGTGCATACTATTTATAATAATACCCACTGCACCAAATTCACTATCAACACCGTACCGAGCTGGGGGTTGCTTCCAAAGAACTGTGTTGTACTGAAGTTAACCGAATAAATAAAAATAACGGGTTTACTTATCAATTTGTAGGGAACGGGCCAATTGAGGCATGATGATAACGCTTACTCTGAACTTGTAAGTGGCATGGGTCAGGCATTATCGTAACGTTACAGTCAGAACAAATGCATGACTGGCGGGGATTGTGGATACAGAGAGTTTCGGGAAAAGTTAAAGCGTCATTGTCGGTGGGTATCATCCGATGCAGGCATGGTTATCACTAAATCGGTACGGACAGGGAAGCACAGTTACTGTGCGTTTTTGGCGATAATATCGATCAAGATCAGATCGTTAGGATTTGGAGGCCGCGAGGCAAAAACTAAGTGAGGGAGGGCAAAACAAGAGGATTCCTGCCGGACACGTGACAAGAAAAGTACAAACGTTGAAAAATGGGGGACCGGAATATCAGATCTGCTGTAGCAGCATAGTTGGCGTCGTCGAGCCAGTCAAATTAAACTAAAACCCAAAACCACCGCTGAGGCCTCGTCGCCCTGTACAGTTGGGCTCATGGCCAGGGTCACAAAACTTGTGAGTGGCAATGAGGAAGTGAGGGGGTGGCATAACTGATGAAGGTGACAAAAACCTCTTAATCACGGAGTACGCTTAAACTGCAGGGACTCACTGGTTTTGCTGTTGTGGAGTCCGGAATAATAGTTCGTTGATAGAGTGAGATTGTCACAACACACCAGCCGGAACATGAACTGTAAGAAAAGTTACTGACCTTGCAGGATGCACAAACACAGAAATCGTTAAAGTTGAATCAAGAGTTTAGCATATTGGAATACACGCGTCATGGAGGCAGCTAAGGTCAGGTGGGGAGCTGTTTCCTATTTGTAGTTAATGGAATGAGTGGGCGAGAGGGCACGGTCGAGGGAAGGAAGAAAATAGCTGCAGTGTGCTATCAAACTTGGTGTGGCAGTGCCGTGCCATCACTGGCCTGGCATACTTTGGTTTTTGGACAGTTCCATAACGGACGTCACTTCTAAAATCATTGGGCTGGGATGTGCAGTTCTTTGAGTAGCGGGATTCCTTTCAGGCTGAACAAGGAAGCAATGGTGGAACGGAACAAATTTAAGATCGCGAATTTTTTTGTCCGTTTGGGTATCCCGTGGACGCACATCATAATCCAGGTGAAGTGGACAACAGCCAAACGGGTCGTCCAAGCCGGGGATTGCCGAAGTTCAAAGATTGAAAAGATGAGGGGGTAGGATGAGATTAGTAAAGCATGGTGAGTTTGAGGAGAGAGTGAAATATTGTACAGGAAAACCTGACGTCTACCGCGACTGTGGTGCTCACAGCAAGTGATCACATGAAACAGGTTAGGAATGGATTGGTTCTTAGTAGGCTGGCAACCAAGGGTTTGGTTTGCTAACATATGACATAAAAGTATAAGAGATCTAGTGTAAACTGATATAAGCACGCACAGTGGTGGTGTAGTGAGGGAAATTAAACGTATAAGGGCTGACGAGAGTGAACTTCCAAAATGATGTGTTAGTTAGTCTGGTATGTGTCTCGTGAGTTGGACGGTACCGGGAAAGAAAGGTTTGAGGGAAAGATTCACCAGTTCTCGAAGCCCTGCTATCAACTTCAAGCAAAAATTAGTTCATGGCGAACAAAAAGCCTTTAAGCACTAGTCTCGTGTGCTGGTAGAAGAGGGTAAGAAGCTCTGTACACATATTTCTCAGTATATATGTTCACTCCTGGGAGCAGTAGGTAGACGCGTGCGTTTTGTTCGGTTGATCAAGTGGATGTTGATGCGGCACAATCCCCATCACAACAAGAGCGGCTACAGCCCCATGCGTTGATTAAGCCATGGGCATCACAGAGTTATCGGGTTATTCCATTTGTTTCTTTTAAAAAGCTTTCCTTTTTATCACACGGGATGCTGGTTATATCCTTCATTTTCCACCGTCTGTAGCTCAGAGATTGCCAGTTAAATAACAAACGGCCGAGTCAAGCCCAGCAAAAGCATACAGAAAACAACAATACGCTTTTATGGATTTCTTAAATTAAGGGTGATTCTCAGAACTGCTCGCGGTGTGCGAAGCAACCGTGCCACTAGAGGGGTGGCAGGCACATGAAAGCTCCATGGAGTAATGCAACAGTGTGACCCACCCTGCCGAACGTACAAGCCACCGCACGAGGTTTTCACCCCTAGTGCACACCATCCGATTTGCAAGATGGCATGCCAAAAGGCAGTCGAAATTGTGGCTTCATCAAGGCATTACAGTACGAAACAAGACCGGCAAAAACAGCGGTGAAAAATGTATAGGCGATGAGACATGCTTGATACGTGAAAGAGCGGTTGTGGAAACGAAAAAACGAAGATAAATGGCATGAAGTACAACTGGATCAATGATGAAACCGGTTGAAATGTACTAAAACTGGAAATCCCCGCAGACTTGGGCGGTTGAGTAAATTGTTAGGGTTACAAAAGGCAAAAGTAGGGATGGAAATGGAAGAATTCGAATTCGAGACCAATGGCAAGCTTTAAAACTGAGTGGAATCACTGGTGTCACTGTTGTAGGGTAGTCATGTGTAAAGAATAGCTTTGATGGGGAGATAGCACCAGTGGATAGAGCCAGAAGAACACGGTAAACAAAGCTAAACTTATGGGAGGGGCAAACTGAATTTGCAGCGGAAAATCAGGTAGATTCAATCCGAACAAAGGGTTCAATGAGACAGAACAGACTCGTCTCAGAGGCGGTTGGGCCCGGGTAAAATTTTTTCGTAGTTGCAATTATAGGCTCGAGTGGGCGACGGGGGACGGTCGAGGGCAGAAAGAAAATAATAATATAACGTTTGTTCCCAACTTGTGGGTGACTTGCCGTCAGGCATGATCATACGTTTACAGCCAGAATAAGGCATAACTGAGGAGACCTGTGGGTGCTGGAGAGAGTACGAAAAAGTTGTCAATGTCATAAACAGTGGGCAATATCTGATAAAAATAATGATAATAAGTTCATTTCCCAACTTGTAGGGAGCATGTTGGTTAATGCTTGATCGTGTCCTGCTACCTGAACGCAGCAGGCAATAGGACAACGGGAAAGAAGATACAACCAATGAGGCATGCTTATTGCACGAAAAGTCATTGTGGTTGCAGAAGTACCATCAGACTGAGCATGGCAGAGCCATGACATCATGGCACTGACAATTCGGTTACAAGAGGGCCCTGTAACGGTCATTAAGTTTGCGGCATTCGGACGGGATACCCGCATTGCCATGGCAGCCGGATCTGTGTTAGGCGGGGAAGAGACACAGACACAGTAAGGCCGATGTAGAGCCACGAACAATTTTGGTTCACTTGGAGGACCATGTGGTCGTAGGCTTGGGATCATTCAGATCAAGTAAACGATGGCTATACGGAGCTTTTGAAGCAACTACAAGCGAAGTTTAAGGCTTAGGAAGAGGGGTGAATGAGGAAGGAATAGAATGGGTAGCTTCTGGTAAGTTCCGAGAGGCATAAGGTTGAACGGTGTCTTAAAGAAAAAATTGGATGTTGTCAAACCGAATGGATCTTCAAAGGCGTGGATTTAGCTAGCTAGGCTAGCAGCCAAGGGCTAGTCGAGTTTGACGATGCACTACGAGGACACATCAAATCATTATTAGTGAGTTTCTACTCGGCTTGCATGCACCACCATCAGACAGCGGTGTAAGATTCTGGTAGGTGTTGTCTCGAGTTGGCCCTGAGCAGCGAGCATGAAGGCTAGCCGTTGGATTAGTTGGAACGGGTGATCTTGTGGTGAGTTATACAGGGGGTGTCAGTTGCTGTTAGCCCGTGTAAATAGTCCAATTACACGGTTTCTGTTGTGCACTGTGGGGCTAATGTGAATAAAGACAGCGGGCAAATAATAAACGGTTGAGCAGCAGCTTTCAAAACGATGTATATCGACTGTAGTTTAACTAGAATCTCCTACGTGAACTTAAAAGAAGGGCGAGGATATGGATCGCCAGTCACAGCTTCACTGCTGTCAGCTTTAGTGAACGAATGGTGCGTGGCAAAAACAGCCAACAGGAGCTAGCTGTGATTGCAAGTATTCAGTAAACAATAAGGACTTTATATTTTATATGCATATGATCGATTCAGGGAAGGAGATGGAAAATGTGTATGTTATGGCTGCCTGAAGGAGTGGACCTGGAGTGGCGCAGCCCCAACCAAGACGAAGGTGACAACGCCTTGTACGGCGGTGCCAGCCGTGAGACTCACAGAGTGCCATTAGTCTACCCGATGCATTTTTTAAATGGAACGCAGGGACAGCTGTCATTTGCTTGCATATCTTGGTGTTGCCGTACAAATGACATCCGGAGCAGGTTCAAACCAGCTACAGGCAAACAACAGCGGTGCTCGTTTATGAATACCCTGAGTTAAAGGCCTGGATCAGAACCACCGGCGATGGGCGATGCACCCGTGCTGTCGGAAGGGTGGCGAATATACGAACGCACCACAGTGCAACGTAGCAGAGCGACCAGCATTGCAGGGCGTATCCATCCACCACACGAGGTTTTCACCACCCATGCATGCTACCAGATCTGCAGTGACGAGTTAACAATCAATCATATTAGCGGTTGGTGCAATAATAAATAACTCCAGCTATCGAATATCTTATCCGGTCGGGGGAAAGCCAGGCTAGCACAGCAACAGCCATTTCGCACAAGCACACAGCAAACCGGCACTGGAAAAGGCAAGCCGCGAGACAAATCAAACATTAACTACATTTCGAGCTATGGGATGGAGATGGTCAGAGCCTGTTCACTATTGCTTAACAATGACGAAGCATTTGTGTCAACCCGCACCTAAGTTGAGGCCGCACCAATGCTGTGTGTGTTAGTGAATAGGCTGTGGAAGCAAACAAGTAATACTGATAATGTTTATTCGCATCTTGTTTCCGGCATACTTCATTTATAGCACATATTCAGTACCACATTTGAGATGCGTGCACCACGCGTGAACAAGGGATGCAGAATTGACCAGAGCAGTGAGGAACGTTGGCTCCGGTTTGGCCGAGGTTGGTTAAATCCAGTCAAAGCAAAGCACCGGACATTAAATTATGTTAGCAGAGTTATTCGGGGATGGGATCAGGCTTGAATAATTAGGAATAATTTGGCCGATTTGAAAAGCTTGAGAATGGATGAAGGAAATGCAACCAGGTCAGCGGATATGGGCAGTTACGTCGGCAGGCGCTAGGCATTCTGCATCACAACTACGCTGCAGATAGCAGAAGCCGATGTAGTCGCAGGAAGTGAACGTCTGCACTAGAGATGGATAAAGTGGTTGTTGATGGGTGTAGAATGGTGATATTATATGGATAGTTATATTGTTTATTTCGAAATATTTGTCTACACAACGTGTGACAAAGATTCTTTTACAGCCAGAATGGCGAAGTTTTTGGGTGAACGGTATTGCGCCATATGTAATTTGAATATTCCATTTTAGCGTAGCCATCACTATCATGCACGGCCAAGGTGTATTGCACAAAACGTTTGAAATTTTCTCCCACCCAATCACCCTGTTCGCAAATTCAGAAATTCACTTATCACACTAAATCCTACCTGCTATTCAATGACATTTTATGATGATCGCATGACCCCATTTGTATCTCATCCAATAAAACTTTGGGTTGCACACACTATGAGCATGTCCTTTATTCCCCACACGAACAGTATTGTCATTTGTTTGAATTCACATTTTGGGGCACTTCTCGAACTGGTTTGCTCACGCTTCATGCTCGTCTCTTTGTCTGTCGTTGGACTAACTTTTCGTCGATATCTGTCAAGGTTTGTTGTGCGTCAACTGATTTATTGATGTTTTGTCATATAGTACAGCACATTTTCGTCGGAATCACTTTCGTTTTGAATTCGGATCTATGCTTACATGCTCGTTGCCCGACTTATCGATTTTGTCGCTTACACAAGGAAGCACGTTTACTACTGCTTCTTCGAGGAGAATTTCGGGTGATGCAGGATCAGATCGTTAGATTTGGAGGTGGCATCGAAAAACGAGGTAGGACAAAACAAGAGGCTTTCTGCCTGACACATAAGAAGGAAAGTAAAAGTTTCTTCAGAATGCGGAACCAGACCAACCTATCTGGTTAAGCAGCAGATTTGGCGCAATCCAGCCCGTCAATTCGAACCAAAAACTGAAACCACCGCCGCGGCGTCGGGGCCTTGAAGTGTTGAGTTTCCGGCTGGGGTCACAAAAATGTAAGTGGGAATGACAAAGGCGCAATATCAGCAATGCGGATGATAATAATAATAGTGTTTATTCCCAACTTGTTGGTGGCACAACAACTGGCATGATCATACGTTTACAGTCAGCATGAGGCATGCCTGGGGGCAGTGTGGATTGCGCGAAAACAGGACAACGTTATAAACGGTGGGAAGTAATCGATGAAATAGTAATAATAGGTTTCTTTCCCAACCTGTTGGGAACAATGGGCATGAATTCCGACGAGTTAAAAGACTGGGCCTGCTGACACGAACTAAAACTGAAAAACCATTCCTGGTTATGAGTGGTCTTGGGTGTCCAACAGCAGAATATTTCCCGTAGTTCGCTACATTTAGGTAGCTAAATGAGATTGGACGTGGATGGATTTATGCTTGGTAGTCCAGCACTTAAGCCCTGACTACAATTGCAAACGTAATGCACCTGTGGTCAAAGAGGAATGAATATAAGCACAGAATAAATATGCAGCTAGTTGCTTACCCATCCACCAACAATGGCCAACGGATTACAACACGCCGGAATGAAGTGTACACGCAAAACTTGTTCCAAAGCCATCGCCGTCAGCTTACGGCGGCCGGAAACTGATGGTGCATGAACTTCAGGGTCTGTGTCCAGTGTCCAGTGTAAGCTGTGGCGCCAAAAGGCGCTCAGCTTCCTCAGTATGAGGGTAGGAATTGATGGCTTTTCGAAACCCACATGAGATAGGATAATACGGAAATGAGAGGTGAGCTTGTTTCATAGTTTGGAATACAGTCATAGAAAGAAGTTTTGCCCAAAGAAATTTCGGTAGATAGACAATGGGAACCGGACCAGCTAGCGTGCTTGTGTTTGTGAAATTCAGCGTCCGGTTCCATATAAATAATTTTCTGCATCTCAGTCGCACATACGTGGAAGTTGCTTGTGATTTCACGCTATTCTGAGGCCTTGATTCATGTCTGTCTCATGGGTTTTGTCATCATTTAACTCATCATTTATGCCGAAAGATTGCTGCCCATCTTCACTTACCTGATATCCAAATAGACGAGTTACTAATACAGACGCATTATGCGAGCCAACTCTCTCAGATAATGATAATCAAGCAGGAGACTGTTGGCTTCCCTATGCCTCATTGCCAATGAACACATCATTTTACCCACATTCAGGTACCACACACCGCCAAAATACCACTCCTGTTTTCGTCTTCTAAGTGGCTGATTATCCCTAACTCCCCATAATCCATTCTCTCAATCCCTTTTGAATACCCATCCATATATGTTATATCTGATTGGCCTTTTCAGCCCAAAGAATGCACCTTCTGGTTCTGCACACATTTTTCAGTGGAGTTAGCTTTTGGACAAACAAAACTTCGCTTTCTGATTGCCTCGTTACGGACACGCCGACAACAACCCACACGAGCTATGGTTCTGAGACAACGATTTCTGAACATCGGAAGACCGCTGCATGAACATATGGTCTCACAGCCACACTCTAGCTTGACGCAAACAACCCTTGAGATTTGGAATTGTACCGCTTTTGTGCTTTGTCTCAAATTAGCAAACGCGCCCCGAGCCCTGCAGATTCGTGCACTGACCCCACCTGACCCACTACATCCGAAAATAATATTACGTTCAAGCTACGTAAAACTCCGCGCAACTTCCAGTGCCCCTCCATGAATTGTAAGTTTCGTGTTCAGTGACTGCATATCCACGAGCATCACCTTAAAATTTGTGAGCACAAAGTCCGTAATAAAGGGTGGAGTCGCTTTGGTCAGTTTATCCAAAAACACTTGCGTCTTCTCACGTCCTTGAAGACGAGAACGATACCTGCATATTGCAACTTGACAAGGTGCTCGTCACATGCCATTTCAACACCATCTTTATGAAGGTACTCCAATATTCGTCTCATTCTCTATTCTGCCACAAAACTGAGTGGGAATAGGGAGGGTGGGCATCTCTAACATGTACGTTCTTGCATACGGAGTCTTTTTGGGGAACTCAGCATGTTTTCCCGTACTACATTTGCCCCTCATGGACTTACTGCCCTCGACGGTGTAGAATATTTCGCGGTTGACAAATCCCACCTTAACTGTATGCTTTCTCCAGAAAGTTGTCCCACTATATAGTGAACTACATGATCCACCTACAGCTATAATTGAAAGGGAAAAATAAAACGGTAGTAAATCTTGTTGGACGCCTGTGCTGCCGGTCTGAGCTTGCGTAGGTTAGATCATTGACCCCGTCAGCCTTTTTATAAATCGAAAAGCTCACTGATAGCAGAGCAGAAAATGCCAGCAGACTCACTCAATGCAGCTCGTTTAGCAAAGCCTCCACGCTTTTCTTCAGGCCGCATCAGCGCCGATCTGAGGTCATCTCATCGTACAAACACACAACACCGCCACCACCGCCACATATGTCACTTTTTTCTCTGATGTCGTATGCCTGGAGGCTACGGGTCCGCAATCGCGCACAATTTTTACAGCGCTCATCCCTCATATCCACATGTGCCTACACCCGTTCACATCTACCGCATTCCTTTTATCGGTACCTGAGTAGTAATTACCGTTTTTGAAATGGATTAGTGTCACCATACTGCGGTAGTAGGGAATTTTGACCACTTTTGGCGGTCTGCTATTTCGGGCCACAGTCTATCGCATATCACTGTGCTTTTTACCAGACCTTTTTACCACTTTTCAAATTCTGAGTACCCATTGTAATGACGGCTGTTTTATTTCCCCTTTTGAATAGCGGTAATGAACCACTGTGTGCCCTCGATACACCAAAGAATATCCTTGATCCGTGCTGTTCTCAGTTCGGGACGATTCCTCGGCGACTCGCAAACACAAAGCTGGATTTGGAATTGGAAACCCGAGGTTTCAGGTCGTCCGCAAAAACTGGACTTAGGTTCAAGTGGGACATAAAGTTAACAAAAACTCGGGGGCTGCATCTACTTGATGAGCAACAAGGCTGGCGAAACAGGTCGTGGGCTGTCGAAGAGATCTCAGCAAACTTGTAAGTAGTTTTCTTTATATTGTTGTGTTTGTTTGCGCATGGTGAATTCACATGACGTAGGTCAGAAAGTGAGGGGCGCCTGTTATACACGTCGCTGCAGAAGAAGCCCGCATGGGGCCCCTTCTCACTACGAGCTTTCAACTTGGAACTCAACCCCGTATTTTAGCGTAGATTTGCTGCTAAATTGCGTCGGTTTCGGGCTTGCAGGTAAGTGGAATGCACGGAACTTGATCGATTACTTTAAGGAAGTCGAGAAACATTGTGTCCGGTGCGAGTGCTGTGTACTTGAATCGTGTTAGACTCACCATGAATGTGCGCACGTTTTCCGCGAAAACACGGTGCAGAAAGAATCCGTGTTGCGCAGGGGATATGAAATTTTCAAGATGCAAGCGCTTTAGATAGCCCGCCTCAAAATTGCGCTCCATGCCGGTGCTACAAGTTATAGGGTTAAAACACCGTCACACCAAAACAAACCCAACCTCCGCGAGTGACCCACCGCGTCCGAACACCCCGACATTACTGCGCTTGTCCCGGGACGATAGGATGCTCACAAAGACACAGAGAGCTGGACAGTCCTCATGAATGCTATAGTCAGAAGCATCATAAAGTGGTGGACAATTATCCGAAGTACGTGCTAGTGGCCGGAATTTAAAATGCCAGCATCGCAGATATTCGATGGTTGTTTGATGTTCCAGGGCAGATGCTCCGCAAACCAGTGTATCAATATCGATGTAATAGGATTCCTCCGCAAGTCCGCTTAAGAAGACAAACACAATGACGCTAACAACGGCTGTAACTTACTCCACATAATGTAAAATTCTGTTACTGGAGTGCTCAATACCGTTGGTTGGACACTTCTCGTTTGGACGCGCAACATGCCCAACGAACCATGCTTGGGCAGAAAGCCGCCTAACGATTATAAGAAAAAGCTCTGGGAAATGGTAATCGGGCTAAACCAAATTGTAGCGTACCGCTGAAATGATATTTATTTTTTGCTTTTTAAATTATTTTTATTTTCGCATAGCAAAGAAATCCTGAGTCTTTAGGCAACTGATACTGCCGAGCACTCAAGCGCTACTTGCGCCTCGGACATCGGGAAGCTGCCGCCTAGCATGGAAGCCTTACCATAATATTGAATTTCTTTTCGGGCAATAGTTATTCCGCCGCTGTCCATCTGCGTTTGACATATAGTAAAATCATTGTTCTTCGTTCAATCATTACGTGTTTCAAAATATAGAGTTTTTAGTGGCCTTCGAAGCTTGACAGCAGTTCAGATTCAAATGGGAGAGGTCCTGATAACATGACCATTAGAGGTGACGAAAACTGCGTACTTCATACCACTAGCGCTTCGAATTTCAACTTCCTACTGCAAGTGGCATATGATCGTTGCGAAAGCGTAGAATACTGGGGCCCATTAATCACACAGTACTCTTAGCTGTGAATGGAATAAAACCCTTTACGCCAAAAAGTTGCATTTTTTGCATATGTTCTCGAACCAAAAACCATTTAAGCTACTTTCATACTTTTGCAGCTCACCGAGTTTCATTGTCCATTGAAGCCATCATATCTCTGCGGCAAACGTCTAGTGGAACGCATTCCTAGCATCGCTGCGAACCCGGGATACCAAGATTAGGCTCAACAGATTGCACTCTTACTCTAAACCCAGTTGCCCGCCTCTTTCAGTCCAACGGGGACACGTCGTAGCTTTCGACACTTCAATTTCATTGTGCGAGTTCTGAGCGCCTAGATTTTTCGGGGCGCCAAGTGGCCTGGGAAATTCGCGCCGCTAGATGAACAAGACGGGTCACCATCACCAGTGAATCTCGTATGAGTGCGAGTTCTGAGCGCCTAGATTTTTCGGAGCGCTGTGTGGCCTGGGAAATTCGCGCCGCCAGATGAACAAGATGGGTCACCATCACCAGTGAATCTCGTATGGATAAATAATTACCAAAGTGCCGGGAAAGTCAAGGAATTCGAATACTGAAAGTTGAAGATTTGTCCAGTAATCAGATAAGCATTCACCATTCTACGGATGATCCGTCGCACCTTCTCCCGTATCACCCGCACGGACTCCCAAATACTCTATTGGGGCCACGTCAGACCGCCCCTGGAATACGTCAATCAAGTTGTCTACACAGGACGCACGAAAGACGTCACCCTCAATGAGGGTGTCCAGCAGGGCGCTAAAACAATGGTTGCCGGCCTCAAGTCCGTGGACTACGAAACCCGTCTCGTCCCCCGGCTTCGAAAGAACCTAATTCTTACTTATGCTCTGTTTGGACAAAGCTTGGCCAACAGGTTTTTCACCGTTGACCCGGCATACACACGGCGAGGACATGGTAAGAAGATTTTCAAGCTCAGAGCACACACATTCAGTGGGCAAAAATTTTCTCATTTCGGGTAGTAGGTGCGTGGAATGACCTTCCTCCGACGGTTGTCCACGCTCCTACTAGAACCCATTTTAAAGCACTGTTAGACATTTATTCATGCGAATCCTCGTGCTGTCAAGCCTACGGCCCCGCGCTGAGAAAATAAAGAGTAGTGCTACCATCCTTTTTCACGTGTGCCTCTTGGGTGAACGAAAAGATCAAAACCGACCCGGGAAACATGGGCAATAGCCTCGATCCTATGTATCGATCCCTGTATCCGTGAAAGCATCGTCGTCCATTCCGGTCCCACTGACTCAGTTCCCACTGCACACCACCAAACCGAATGAAAAACTCACAAGTTGTAATTTTATGATGCCGATATTCAAGGACCAACTGCTACAACATTGTTGGGAGTATGCTCACCTGGCCAGAGAATTCATATTTTCTATTGGTGAGGCCAATAAGAACCAATCCGTGTTGGGCTCTCTGTAGGCCGTCAGCTCCAAGCTTTGGTCCGCGGCGGACTAGTCTTTTGGACGTTGCCGTGACTGTGACGCTTCATGGTCCAAACGGCAAGCAAATTGGAATTTTGTTAGTTTGGAGATCATACCTCTTCGGCAAACTTTGATTTCACTGCGCCGTCCCAGGTACCATTAAAACATCTCTGGTGTGTGATGGATGATGATTCATTCATTAACGGCGTCGAAGACTACATCAAGCGGTATAACATCCATGAACTTCTCCGGGATTCGATCGTCAACCTCTGTCTTTATCGACCATCAAATCCAGTTGGGTATTTACGTGAATACTTCGAGAAGTTAGAAGTGAGTTCCTTGTACTATACAGTACCTTACCTTTGTTTTAATCCCCGTCTGCTTTATAGACTTATTCGTCCATTACTCTGATCCAGCGTTTTCGAGGCTCACCCAGGCCACCCCTTTCTAAGCCGTTCGTGACGAAGAGACAACCCTGCCATTGTGTTTGTGCGCTCCAATGACCCATTAAACTATGCTGTGGTGTGTCTATGCGACACCCACCGCGACTGAAACCAGGTTGGACATTGGCTGTATATCTGACTAACTTAGTCTCCTGGTCCTCCATGTTGGGGGTTGAGACATGTGTGGCGACTTGTTCCTTGAAAATGAAATGCACTTGAAAGTCCCTCCAACCTCTGCTGGCTTGTTGTTCAGCCTCAAGATAAAGGGTCTGGTCGAGCACCCTAGACGTCCCCTTGTCTAGGTCTGGACCCTCTGGAAGAATCCCAACCCACAAAAAGCCTGAATGCACCCCAGCGGTCGTGTTAACGGGTTCACTTTGGTTAAGTAAGCAAGCAACAACGTGCTACTGCTGACGCCTCCCTTCGTTCTCTTGCACATACTGTCTTGTCCACTTCTTACCAACTTACTGGAGTGTCCGCGGTTCGAACTCAAACTCAGCATCTCTACTTCTGTCCAAGTTTGGGCCCCGAAAGGGTGTTACGGTTGAAAGACCTACATAATTATCAGTCACATTTCTCGTAGGTCCATTCTTTAAGAATGATGATGATGCTCGTCAGCTGGCGCCGACAGACTCAGACATTTTGAATTCGGTCTCCGAGCATCAACATCCGGCTTATCTGACCAACTTCAGATTTTGCACTCCGAAACAAGCAGAGCAGTAAGCTACTCTTGATTTCACATAGGATAGGCTTGATCGTGATTATCAGAAACAAAGATTTATGATCTCTTGATTTCACATAGGATAGGCTTGATCATGATTATCAGAAACAAAAATTTATGATGCATGCACAGCGTTTGAGCTGACTTCCTACTCATTCTCCATTCGTTTTCGGCTGCGTATGATTGGCGATCCAGAGGCCGGTGCGATAGAATGTGCAGATGGCGAGTTGGCTCCAGTGGTTGGAGCGCGAATTTACCGATCGGAAGGTCCGCGGTTCGTCCCCTGCCTCTTGACTTCTGTCTAGGCTTGGGCAACCTGGCAGTATTCCAGCCCTCGTGCTTCCTTCGGGTAGCATGGTAGCTAGGCACTGGAAGGGTGTTAAAGATGAACGATTTATTATTATTATTTTCATTTCAGAATGTGCAGATATTGAAATGGCGCTCAGTCACCGGGCGGAAGGATCCCTGCTTGATTAGATACTTGTTGGTCATCTCCCCTATGCTGTTAGCTCCAAGCTCCGCCACAAAGAGTCTCGACATGGTCTGATGGTGACCCAACGGGCTATACTTGGAGGAGTCCGCTCGACACCCGCACAGTCTCATACCAGGTTGATCAATGGCTGGAAGTCTGAGGAACACATTCTCTTGGTCCTCCCGGTTGGGGTTTGGAAAACGCGTGGCAACTTCTGTAAAGGTTAAGATGCCAAACCGCTGCCTGGTGGTCGGGCTTTTGAGCCAAAGTCTTTGGTTGAAGACCTTACTCGTCCTCTTGTCCAAGTTTTGGGCTCCCTGGAAGTATCCCAGCAAACGTACAACCGTGAATTGCACCTATGCAGATAAACTCATGCCACATCGGTCGTCGCATCGTGCCATCAGTCGGGTCGCCTTGCTTGCTACCTACAGCAGGACGGGTATGCGAAAGCAGGCTACTGCTGACGCCTCCACTCTTCCTTTTCCACATACTTTTTTTCTTTCTATCCCCACCTGGTTAATATAGTCCCTCCGACAGTTAGGATTGATAACTCCGTTAGTCCTGCATCGGTTTTGCAGCAATATAATTTGGCGCCAACATCTCCAGGCATATTGAGATCAATCTTCAAGCCCAGTTTATCTGGCCGCCTTCAATGTCAGAACTCTGGATCAAGCAGGTCAACAAGCTGCTGTCGTTCTCTCACTGGAATTGCCTGGTTTAGCTGTGTGCTGTGTATCAGAAACAAGAATTCAAGATGCAAGAACAGTATCTGGGCTAACCATCCCACCACTCTCCATTCACTTCTCGCTGCGCACCTCTGGTGATCTAGAGTTTGCTTCGATAGGGTGTGTAGGAGTTAGTATCGTCCAAAGTCGCCGGACTAGATACTCGTTGACAGTCGCCTCTGTTCGGTTCGTCTCGCAACATCTACGAAGGAGTCTTACAAGCGAGAAGTTGATTGATGTCTGTTTGTCGTGTCTGGTTACGCCCCGGCTGACAATATCCTTGACACCACCAAGGACAAGTTTAATGACTCCCCGATAGCCTTGTTGTGGCGGGCTCAAAGTTCGGATACCTTTGGTTGCCGGAGATCTGAATTCACAATTGAACAGGCCTATCTTATCTCAGACCCAATTAGGTGGTCGACATGGACTGGAATCGGTGCGTACGAACAAAGGTGAACCATTGCTTTAGCTGTGTAGTGATCATAGGCTGCCTTAATGGATTGCTAAGCTCCGAAATAGCTGAAGTCGTCTGGCCACATGGTTTCCCCCTGCGGCGTGCGGCCACGAACTTAGATGGATCACATTTCCACTAGTTACCGATGGCGCGGATCAATAACTGACTGCCGGTCGTTTTGGAACACATTTATGTAATCTGATCATGCGCTAATCCGGGGTCGCTTCTTCCTACGTTTTTTCGGGGCCGCGTTAGGTGCGGAAGGATCGCTTGGCAACAGAGACTGGCAGATCTGGATGTTAGACGAATTTCCCAGGATCGTCTTCTAGATTCTCTTCCAAATTCTCCACCATCAGATTTAAACGCATACTAGGACAAGATTGCCACCTCTTTGCATAGTGCTGGGAATTTTGCCTGTAGCATGACCCAACTACGCGCACCCAAGCACTGGATATCAGACCGAACGGCGGCACTGCTTAAATCTCAGAGAAATACCCCAGCCGGTCCCGAACATAACCCGGTCCGAAGAGTTATCGGACGTCAAGTGAAAGTAAGTGTGCGAGCCGGCTGTGAAGTATGGTGGACACAGAAAGCCAAGGAAATGGAAGAGGTCCAGAAAGCCGGTAATACCCGAAGATTATTTCATTTGATCCGCATGACCGGTCTCCGGAAGTTTCTTGTGAGCGAAACCGGCAGGGATGAGAAGGGAATGACAATCTTGAACAAAGAAGAGCGCCCAAACCAGTTGGCCGAATACTTCGAACGTTTATCGTGGTAATCAGCTGCCCCTCATCTGGAGTCCACAATTGACGTGGAACCCTGGACCTGTGAAAGTGAAACCACCCATAGCCTCGGCAGTTTATGACTTCATGTGTTCTTTCAAGCGCCACTAAACTCCTGGGCCGGATGACCTCCCACCTGCATTGTTCATAGATGGGAGTGAACTCCTCAGTCGGCGCTAGTCTTGTCTGTTTGCTTGAATTTTGGAAAAGGAGACTGTCCCAGTCAACTGCGGAGTGTCGATGATAGTGCGCATCTTCCAAAAAGGGGCTCTTAATGTCGTGTGGTGACTACAGAGAGATAAGCATAACCCGAGGCTGCTGATGTCACTTGTGCTTCATCGCCTTATAGTGACTCGTGAAACTTTGACTCGGGCTTCTGGCCTGGTAGGGGTTGCGCCGACGAAATCTTCACACTCCATCAGGTACTAGAGCAACGCCGTACGTACAAACGACCTACAATTTAGGTATTCTTGGATTTCCCAGGTGCATTCGACTCTACTGACCGGTATGTTCTTGCTTGCCTATCAGTGAATTTCCTGGAAGATTGTGTACATAATACGTTCTTTGTATTCTCAGACTTCCGGATGTTTGAGAGTATACGGTGAGCTCTCGAAAAGCTTTCGTGCACAAAGCTGTGTACATCAGGCGTGCCCACTTTCTCCACTGCTATTTAATTTCGTGATCAATGAAATGGTGAGATAAATGCTGGAGAGCCTTCAAAATCCTGGTGTTAAATTAGCTTCTGATGAAAACCTTGTCGATCTAGAATATGCAGGCGATATCGTTCTCGTCTTTGAAGAGGAGTACAAGGCTTAGTTGTTTTTGGATGAACTGACCAGTCATCCCGTTCTGTGGTATGCACTTTACACCCACAAAGTGTCAGGTATTGCTCCCGGACATGCAGTCATTGAACACGCATTTTGCAATCCAGGGTTTGGCACTTGAAGTTGTGGAGCATTTCAAGTGCCTTAGAGGTTGTATTAGTTCTTGTAGTGGGCTAGATGAGGTCACTGTACGGACTCGGGTCGCGTCTGCTAATTTGAGACACTTATGGCATCAAATCAGTATATCCCTGAATCTCACGAGACTTGTGTTTTAGGCTACAATACGGGCTATTTTGTCGCATGGCTAGGAGATCTGGCCCGTTCGAAACTGAGACGCATTCATGTGTTCGATAATCTAACAAGAAAGCCACTGACATCGATCGGCAGCCATATCTTGCAGCGTCTCCATTCAGGCGCACACGCAGCACGTGACCAAGCAAGCGCAACCTATGCAGTGTGATCAGTTCATCTATCGAGGGTGAGGTATTTATTACGAATACAGTTCGACGTACTTCAGCATTGTTGATCTGGTGTTCGCACCAGACTGGGCCAATGCTTCGAATACATCGATGGTCAAACACTGAAATTCTTTTGGCGTTCTCGGCGCACAGCGGTCAGGTTTCTGATTCGTACGGTAATATGGACCGCACCGCAGCTTTGTTAACTCGACCGGTGACGAACAAGCTGATGTCATGTCTACGCCACAGGTGACGCAGTTTCACAAAGGCTGCTCTGGCCTTACTAATCCGGATGGAAATATCATCTGTCGCGAGACCACCAGGACAGCTGCCCAGGCAAACATATTTGTCTACTTCCTCAATCGTCACGAAGAGACGACCTTACCGTGGTGTGACGGTTTGTGCAGCTCAGAAATCCATTGAGCTATACTGGAGAGTGTCCCGCGACACTCACAGAGTCTCTCATACCAGGTTGGTCAATGGTTAGAGGTCTGACGAGCGTTCAGCTGTAGCACCCTTCCGGTGCCTAGCTGCCATGCCACCCGAAGGGAGCACGAGGGCTGGGATACTGCCAGGTTGCCCAAGCCTAGACAGGGGAAGTCGAGTGGCGGAGGTCGGATTCGAACCGCGGACCTTCAGGTTAGTAATCCGCGCTCTAACCACTTCGGCCATCTCGCCCC
>NW_008751727.1:1609343-1622598 GCF_000715545.1 Opisthorchis viverrini
GCTCACTGAGGCACTGAATATCACACCGAACAGTGGCACTGCCTGAATCTCGGAGAAATATCCCAGCCGGTCGCAAACGTAACTTGATTGGACGAATTATTAAGCGTCAGGTAAAAGTGGGCGTGCGAACCGACCCCGAATTCTGATGGCCATGGAAAGCCAAGGAAATGGAAGGGGCCCGTAAAGCCGGTAATGCCCGAACATTATATCGGTTAATCCGCGCGTCATGTCCCCGGAAACCTATAGGCGAAACCGAAAATGATCAGAATGGAGTAACCATCTTGAATAAAGGACACCTCGACAACAACAACTATTGTGGCAACTAGCTGCCACTCATCTGGAGCCCACAGTCGACGTAGAACCCTGGACGGTGAACGTAGAATCACCTATGGCCTCGGCGGTTTATGACTGCTCATGTTCTCTCAAGCGCCACGAAGCCCCCTGGTCCGAATGACCTCCCATCCGAATTGTTCAAAGATGAGGGTGAAATCCCCGGCTCTTGTCTGGTCTGTTTTCTTGTACTTGGGAAGAGAAGGCTGTCGCAGACGATTGGGTAGAGTCGGTGGTAGTGCTCATTTTCAAGAAAGGGGCTCTTAATGAGTGTGGTAATCACAGGGAGATCAGATTAAACCCAGTTGTGACGAGACTGCTGGTATCACTTGTACTTCGTTCCCTCATGGTGTTGAACACTGATGTCGTGCTGTCGATGATGATGATGATGACGATGACGATGAAGCATAAGGCTAGGGTTCGAGGCCACCCAGTCTTGCAGTAGCACTTTGCAGGTATGAAGCGCATGCCGAACCGTGAAATTAGTTTAGTTAGATTATTTATATTGTTTGAATTACTACGGGGTCAGATCCAAGAAGAGCTATGTCGTCTGCGCACTCGTTATCTCGGTAGACCTCTTTGCAGGTATGAAGCGCATGCCGAACCGTGAGCTGAAATTAGTTAGATTATTTATATTGTTTGAATTACTACGGGGTCAGATCCAAGAAGAGCTATGTCGTCTGCGCACTCGTTATCTGTTAGCGGTAGACCCAGGGAGCACTTCGACCCCACAGACATTAGAGGCTGATAGTGAGTCTTCCATAACCGTATGAATGATTCGTGACCTCAGAAGACAGCTTCCCGCAGAACCTCACGCGACCGCGGAAGTTGATGTACAGCTGCTTAAGGAGGATCAAGACCTCATGGGGGACACGTTTGCTCCACAGATACTGCCATAGTGGCTGACGGCAGTAAAGCATCGGTGTTGAACACTGATGTCGTGCTGTCGATGATGATGTTGAAGATATTGGGTCAAGGACGGCTTTAAGATCAAGAAACACAACCACTATTCGTTACTGGAAGCAACGTCGCTGTTCCAGAATTTGTTGTAAGGTGAAGATATGATCGATGCAACTTCTTGCAGGACAGGACCCAGCTTGGTTTTCACGGATCTGTCTCTCTCTGTATTCAGCCACCCTTCGAAGGATAAGGTCAGAGAGGACCTTCGGTATCACAGCTACCAGGCTGATGTCACAGTCGTTTCCATACAGCGTCCGCGTACTATATATGAACATAGGGTTAACTGTCGACATGCCCCATTTTGCAGACACCTTCTCTTCGTTCAATATAGCACCCATAAATTCCGTCAGATGGGTTACCAGGGATTCTCCGTCTCCTTTGAAAAGAACTGGATAGAGACCGTCCAATCCTGGGGCCTTCTCACCTTTCATCACTTTCTTACTGAAAAGTACTTTCAGTACCTTTCATACTTAACTTCCTCCGACGGGTCTTCAAGGTTTACATTCCATGCACCCGTATGCAGTATCTCTACAGGATGTATTGCAGGAGGCCGGCTGAACTGTTCTTTTAAGTGTTCGGCCCATCTTTCCAGTCAACGTTTCTGCTAGTGAATCAATGAACCATCTTCTTCACTGACCACCGTTCACTAGGGCCGGCAGATCGTATCAGTTGATGTAGGACACGGCTGTTTCCGGTAGCAAAAGCCTTCTTCATCTTCTGAGCTTTCAATGTCCACCATAGCCCTCTAGCTTTCCCTAGACTCCTCAGTATTTGGCGTTTGAAAGAGTAGCGCACTGTCGTACTCGTTGCCAGCTGGTATGGATTTCCTGGCATCAGTCATGGAAAACGATCCCGATGGTCTTGTAGATGAACTAGAGAAGTCGGTCACACAGTAGTGAACACCGCTAGCATAGCTGATTTCATATTTTGCCACGCTTCATCCACATGCTCACTGCCACCACAGTTTTGGTTTACTGTGGAGAGTTGTTGGGCTAGCTCAGATGAATACTGGTGAGCTATGGTAGTTTTCGAAGATGCTGGATCGGCATGCTTCTTGCTAACGAGGGTCTGGAGGCATGCACTAACCAAGGCGTCATCAGAATCAAGTGGTGTGCTCCAACCGGAACGGCGATCTTGAATTCTGGCTATCCACCGGTGGCTCATATCCACGTGGTCCAACTGGGTCCACGGCTTGTTTTGCATGGGGCACTCGTACATCCAAGCTATTGCCTTCAATGCATAGCTCCCTTCCCAACCCCCCACTTGACAGCCAATCGACAGTGCCGGATTTATGCACCAATTTATAATCTCCCGCCTGAAATGCGCAGCTACCTACCCTCCCCACACACGAAACTGCGGCAGCTACAACCACTGTACGACCAGTACGCGATTATTACAGCTGACAATGATAATGATGATGACTGCATTTGGTGGCCGCCAGGTTACGCAATGCGAACGTTCATGTTGAAAAATCGTACTTGCCAGAAACAGTTCATGATCAGCACACGACTCAAGGATTCAATCTCCGTTGTCTGTGTGGCGAGCATCGACTCCAAATCGGCCGCCCGAATGTGATTCAAAGGAGCTCAGACGACCTACTTGAGCATTCATTTCGCCTGCAAAAATCACAATGTCAGTGCTTCTTGCTTGACGAATGGACCCGGGTCTCTCAATAGAAAGTATCCTTATCAGCATCAGAACTGCAGTCCATTGGTGCATAACCGACACTACAAACGGGCACCGTTTCTTATGGCGAGACAGTGAGCTTGATTGAGCTGGATAACCGGACGGCGCAGGCATGGCTGTTCACTGAGGTCCAATCCAGCAAAGCGCGTTCAGCCTGAGGCTGAGTGCAACTTCCACGCCATATGTTCCACGAGTCATGGCTTCTGGGTCACCGGACACACGGAGGAGGGAACGTGGAAGAGCTGAGTTCATTCTTGGCATTCTGAGATGCATAACCACGCTTGAGTCTTGCATGCGTATTTCAAAGAAAGCGTACATCAATTTTAAGGGAGTTTAAGGTTTCAGCAGGTATTACCTGTTCTCAAATTTGACATAAAATACGGACGTTGATAGTGCCTATGTAGAAAAGTTCTCGTGGATGTAGAAAGGTGTTATTTTGTGTATCGTTAATAGGCAATGAGGAGCAGAAGGCCCTTCGGATAACTGACAGTCAAATGACGCAGCAACGTTAGCTTGCGTGGTAGGAAGGGTTGGGGAGGGACACAGAGCTGTGCGGGCAAGTGATGCTTCCCGGTTGCCCAGCTGAGGAAGGGGGTTTGGTTGAGGTACCCTACCTTGAGATTTTGACCCAAAAGTATGAGCCACAAGACTGGGAGGACGTAGGGTTTCGTTCGGGGACCCTGCCCCTGGCCTCTGACTGAAAAGTCTGATCAACGAGGCAGCGGGCATTAGGGCTTTGTTTGGGAACCCTACCTTAAATTCCGGGCACCCCTACAGCGGTTCTGCTCTTGAGACCCATCAGATAAGCCTGATCTTCGAATTTCAACCAATCTTATTGTGCATTTGAACGCTCACTTGTACGTATATCGTTATAAATTTATTAATTACGCTGTTTGGCGTGAATTAGCATTTGCAGTGTTTGCGCCGTTTTTGTACCGTGACTGATTTCGGCGGGCGGTTGGATCTGTTTTTGTCAGTCAGTTTCTCGTATGTCATTTATTACTTGGACCTTATTTCATCCCATATTCCTCATGGTGCACTGGAATAAAATAGAGGCTGTTCTCAGAATGCCATTTAGAATTGGTTCCCACTGGCAGTTCACGGTGTTCGTTAATTCAACGCTATTTTTGTTAACACTCTTTACATCTGGACTGGTTTGTATATGTCCTATTGGAAAGCTTGTTTTCATGAATTTTATCATGTGCTCATGATGATGTGCATTATGATGTCTTGTGCGGCTCATTGGGTCATATGCTACGGGGGTGACACAATTCGCGCCGTCTTCCAATCTATGATAATGCCATACGGTTCATAGCAAACTCTTAAATTTGAGTGTTAGTCTCTTACTCAAGCCAATACGATGCAACCTGAACAAGGAATTAGTGAAAAAAGCCATCAACTGTATTTCAGAATCGTATCGCCGTTCATCGGCTTGGAGTTCCTAAAAGGGAGCTCCTGACATTGGGGCTTGTGCCTTCTCGTGATTCTACGTTGTTTTGGATGATCCCACATCCGTTTATTACGATAACAGGGAGAACGACGCATTAGTTCCATTATTCTAGCGTTGTGTAACAGTGATGGTCATATGCTACGGGGGTGACACAATTCGCGCCGTCTTCCAATCTATGATAATGCCATACGGTTCATAGCAAACTCTTAAATTTGAGTGTTAGTCTCTTACTCAAGCCAATACGATGCAAGCTGAACAAGGAATTAGTGAAAAAAGCCATCAACTATATTTCACAATCGTATTGCCGTTCATCGGCTTGGAGTTCCTAGAAGGGAGCTCCTGACATTGGGGCTTGTGTCTTCTCGTGATTCTACGTTGTTTTAGATGATCCCAAATCCGTTTATTACGATAACAAGGAGAAGAACGACGCATTAGTTCCATTATTCTAGCGTTGTGATAACAGTGATAATAAAATCATCCAACCAAACCTTTTCCAATTGATTGAAAACCATCCAACCGTTTCTAGTTTTCCCTCTCTTGTCCTGTAATTCCGACTCCTACCTGATGCAACCTCTTCACTCTCTTGGTTTTCTTCAGACTAAAAGCATCCCATGTGGAGCCGATTCTATGGAAAATGGTGGCGTCACTTCGTCACAGAAGTCCAATATTCCACGCCATCTTAGCACAACCAAAAAGCCTTACAGTACTCATGAATCAGGCCCGTTGCCGCCTGTTTCTTTCAACCAATCAGATAACGTCAATCATTTGAATTGCAATCACAAGGAGGAACCTAGGTCACACGACGCAGATTTTGTTGGTGCCAACAACTTTCTTTCCGGGACGTTTTTGAACGAAACTGTTCCCCAGATCCCGTATAATGTGGATCCAAATGGAGGTGCTAGTGAATCCGGTGTCGGGGAAGCTGGCAGTAGCGGTGGTAATGAAAGTTTTACCACCTTTTCTCCGTCTGGAAGTTCTGAGGTGACTCGGAGACGTTCCCGTCGAGGAGCTGTCAGTGGAGAGGTTTATACAGAGGAGGATGCCGCTTCTTATGTAAAGAAGGTATTGTGTTTGAAATATGTAGGAGTTTATACTCCTGCAATTTTTCGGTCATTTTGTCTTGTTACTCACTACTCGGATTTACAGTGGTTGTACAGGTATATAATTCCCATTATATGTTTTTGATCAATACGTCTGAACACAAGCGTTGTATCGCTAAGCACTAAGGACAGCACATTCAAGGTGTTAATTCTGCCTGTGCTGCATGAAGATCAGATTATAAGTTCAGTGGCAGTCGGTACCTCATAGCCTTATTTTTGGGTAAGCCTGTGAGCAACGGGTTATCCAATCGCTGATTGTTTGGCTGGCGCTGATCCATGACAATTGCATGCACTGATTAGTCTTCGAAAGAAAAAAGTTAGTCCTTTCAACCATTCGTACTATTTTCCATTCCTGTGACGTTTACGGGCGAATAAGCGTGCACCGATAGCAGGATTAAAGACAGAACTGCCATATTCTAGCTTGGAGCTTATGGTCAGTGGTTTGAATCGCCTATGGAGTTACCATCCTCTTATTAGGAGATATCGAGGCTCCGGATTCGACGGTACTACCGATGTTTGCTGCGTTTATTATGCTGTGGTACACTAAACAACTGTTAGCATCACTCAGTTTCATCCCGAATCCATCCGCCTATTTCATAGGCATTGTCGAGAGTGAAATTTTTGAACATTTCTACTGTTAAACGCGGAATCATAAGATGATATATCTGTGAGGTTAGAACAAGCAATCTAGCCGACAGCTTTGTCATTTTGTTAATCAACACAACAGCGTTTCACCAATCACGCTGTTGACCTTGTCATCGTCAGGTCATTGTTGTGTTCAGCTATTGATTATGCGACGTCGTTTATCTGGTTGGACGTCTGAGCAATAACCACTGATCTCATTATTATGGTGTTACGCCTGTTTACCTAAGGACACATCACACCTAAGAATTCGAGTATAATTCCGAACGGTGTCTACCATACACACCTCTAATGTTGATTGAGTGGAAATCTGGCGGACCACGTAATCCGTCAGTCATATCACCATAGAAGTGACAATTTTAGACGATGTTTCTAACACATTTCAATCTGTGAAACTGAAAGTTCACTGGAACATTTGAACTAGTAGTCCTTGTCCAGTACTGCTGGGATGTTTCGATTTCCACAGTTGTCATACCAAACTGAGTACCAACTCTGTGTGGAAGGGAACTTCAGTTGAAAGAAATTCCGCCAGTCAGACTGGTAATAGGATTGAAATGGAGTCTTCTCTCTGTATCACCCTTTCGGTACCTAGCTGCCACCCCACTTGAGGGAAGCATGTGGGGCAAGATACTGCTCAGTTGCCCAAGTCTAGACAGAAGCAGTGAAGGAGGAGGAGGAGGAGGTAGCTTCCGACCGCGGATCTTCTGGTGAGTAAGTTCACATCTTAACCACTGAGCCATCTCGAGTGATCGTGGTGCACCACATCAATTGGTATCAGGCAAGGCTGTTTTTCTTCACTTTGCCTTTTCCAATTCGTGTGACTATGGAAGATTCACTTCCAGGCTCTAATGCCAGCGGGGTCGGAATGCTCCCAGAGCATTCACTCACAGATGGCGAGTACGCAGACGACAGGTACCATGGTAATGCAGGCAACACTAAGTAATGTAACTAATCCTGTCTCACTGTTTAGCATGCGCTTCACACCTGCAAAGTATACAGTGCTGCTGCAAGACTGGGTGGGCTAGAACCCTAACCTCGTGATTGCGGATGAGATGGCTGATACAGTAAGTAAATTTGACTACCTTGGGCGTCTGTATCAGTCGCAGTGCTCCGGTCAAAAATGATGTTTTCATTCGGGTTGGGAAGACCGGAGCAGCGTTCGTGAACCTGCATCACTTGTGACGTGGTCGTGACGTCAACCTGTCCGTCAAGGGTCGAGTTTACAATGCTGCGGTGTTATATGGGTCAGAAGCCTGTCCGCTACAAGCTGAGAACGTCAAAAGACTTTCAGTGTTTGACAGTCAGTGTCATCACATTTACTGAATCTTGTGGGTAATGCTGAAGTATGTGGAATGGTTTACGGAAAATGCAACTCGTCCATGATAGATGAACTGACCACATCCCATAGGTAACCTTGGCTTGGTCACGTTCTCCGTATGCCAGTCGACCGAAGAACCCTTTTTGCACAATCTTGCGAGACGTGGAAAAGAGCCAGAGGAAGTCAGGAAATGACTTAGTAGCGAAGTGTAAAAGCCATTACCAGGAAACTCAGTTGCAGTGACCCTGAATAGGGACCCGGATATGGGACACATCAATGGTTAGAGACATTGTCAGACGTGGCCCAGTCGCACCCTCAATGGCGCTTGTGCATCGAAGCTGTTTCTTTCAATACACACCTCCTCTCCCAGTCTCCGAACGAAAAGTCCACTGACAACCCTGTATTGACACATCAATCTGTATTGCAAGTTCGCGCTTTTTACAGCTGGTGATGATTGTTGGTGTTGCTTGAGCGTGTTTTCTATGCTGACTGCGCATTTGTGGTCAATCCGCATACAGTTGATCGGACGGGATTCTCTGATCTAAGGTGTTATTTTGTTTTTCCTCAATTTCCATTCCCTCAACTACCTAACAACAGTTTCATACCAGCGCAGACTCTCTGGTGATTTCCTCGGTTTTCCTTAACTTTAAACTGTGAACTTATTTGGAATAGTAAGCACGACAGCTCGGGATTGTCAGTACTTCTAGTCGGTCACCTCGCTATCACAATCTGACAATTAATAAATGACAGCCTTTTTCGTAATGTTGATCAATATCGTTTTCTTCGTGCAAGTTCAGATTCCCAATCGTCGGAAAACATCAGGAATGTTTTTCCTGTATACCATTCACGTACTCTTGACTTCACTAGTGTCATGCTGATCGATATCGTAACTCGAGTTGTTGTACAATCAACTTCAATCCTATTTCGTACTCGTCTCCAAAGTTCCTTCACAACCGCGGAGGTTTTCAAACTATGGTGTCGCTGCCAATATCGTAACTCGAGTTGTTGTACAATCAATTTTAATCCTATTTCGTATTCGCCTCCAAAGTTCCTCTACAACCGCGGAGGTTTTCAAACTATGGTATCGCTGCCGTCCGGTCATACGAAAGTAGGAAGTTATGATAGAGTAAACAGCTTAAAAGACCAATGAGCTGCCTAACTGGAGTGAGATGGGCCAAGTGGTTACAGCGCGAATTTACTGACCGGAATGTCTGTGGTTCGAATCTGACCTCTGCCTCTCGAATTCCCCTGTCTAAGCTTGGGTGATCTGGCATTATCCCATCACTCGTGCTTCCTTCGTGTGGCATGGTATCTAGACACCGAAAGGGTGTTACAGCTGAACGATTAACTGGAGCAAAGCAAAATGCATACACTGAAGTTAGACATCGCGTGCATTCAAGTGGGCTGTTCAGGTTCTCGTATTAAGCGGTAACGCACTTCTTTCGTAGTCTCATTTCGTACGTAGCAGTAGCTGAAGGTTCATGAAAAGATGTAACTCCGCACTGTATGTTGATGTAGGTACTAGCAGTTGTTTCAGATCCTACAATCTTTTGAGGTTCAACATTCTTGGCTTCCATGACAAAGTCTTCCTCATTGAATCACTACGAACTAACTGGATTGTATAACGAATGAATAGCTTGTCTTACCGACGTAATCACCTCCCAAACACCACTGCCTGTTAACCAGAACAGTAGTTTGTTGCTCTTACCTCTTGAGTTTCGTGTGCGGTAAATTGCCATTTTCACACCAGTGGTCAGTGTAGCCCACAGCTAGGTCAGAACTCGGGTTTCTGAGTAAAATTCACATGGCAGTCTCAGGATTCCAGCTACTTTGTTATCAATTGGCATGGGCAGAGCGAAGGCCGTGTGGGATCGTCGAGTATTTCGGAAGCTAGACGATAACAACTATCCAGTCCAATGTCGACCGCACCTACGAGGGTCAGATTTGTTTTGGCTACCAATGTACATTTTTAAACACGATCGTTTTGTGAAGTCAATGCTACATTATTGTTTCTAACCGACACTGTTGTGTGTCAACCGATCAACGGTTCCTAGTAAAATTCGGATGATCTACAGAAACTCTGTTTTCCGAATATTTTGCAGAGCTCAGAACAGTTGGCAATCAGATTTTAGAAGGTGCAAGTGTTTTAGATTCCCAGTTTAGCTAAAAATTAACGTCGACGTTCTGATGCTGACTGGGATGCATGAACTGGTTAGCAACGCTGATAGAAGTGACCCAGTCACAGCCAAAAGTACTCCGGTGACAAAGCTACCACCTGTAACACATATGTAACATACTGGTCATTCGAGCAGAGGAGCGGAACAACTGATGAGAACGTATCTGGAATATTCGGAATATTCGTTGCCTGTTCAGTGGTTGTTGGTTTGTTCACCGAGCTTGGCAATTAACTTGCAAACGTTTTGTCACCGAATGAGAGTACACAGTTAGTGCGCAGTTGGGTTGCGCCTAAGCTCTCACAAGCTCCGGGTACCAGCAATCGTCTCTGATGACCGATTTCGCACTTTTGCACATATAGTTATTAATAATATTTCGGAGCGCCACCATCTATTGTTGACCAGCTCATCTCCACATGTCACACGTCTTATGTTTCCTGAGGTAAAACATTTTAAGATAAAAAGACAAGTTTACCACACCGACGTGATAAAAAACGTTTGTTTACAGAATTGTTTATTCTAGTGGCGGTATAAACCATACGTTTGTGACAGTTGTTTGGCGGACTTGAGTCCAAGAGCGCTCAGAATTAGTGTCACGGGTCACTAAACGGAGCAATAATCTATTTTTGTTTTTTGGATTGCTCCTGTATAGGATTGGGCAAGCTTCATGTTTCCTCCGGGCTGCGTGACTACAGCGCGTCGACACTGTAGCACGATTGAGCGGTTATGATCAATAGTGGAACGCCAGTTTACGCTTTCGGTTTCTCGAGTTTTCATATGCTTACTCGGGTCAAGCTCAGCGTGGCTCTAGTGACCGAGTAATTTTGATATGTTTTGCCCTAAAATGATAATCCTGACAGGTAGTTCGTTTATGCTGATTGCTTATCTTTCCATAGGTTTCATCGATCGTGTTGAACCTTATAACATCCCTACCGTATATAGGTATCTTCATTTTTTATGTGTAAATGAAGCATATTCTACTTCGATTTCAGTTGTCTCTGTACCATCAAAGCGTTTTTATTCCCTCTTTCCCCTAATTTAGGTGGTACCAAAAGATTATAAGACAATGACCGCTCTATCAAAAGCTATCGCAAAAAATGTTCTGTTCTCACACCTGGATGAAACAGAACGCAGGTATGTTGCGTTATTTGCTGTTATTGACCCACTTTGGTTGGATATCTCATCAAAGCAACACTCCAGGTCAACGCGGCGTTGCCTTGGTGATTACCTCGGTTCTGATAATCAGATAAGGGTACAATAGTCAAGCTGAGTTAATCCGTACATCTAATGTCCTATTTTGATATCTGTTGTGGGAGACGAACCTTATGGTTGTACGTAAGTGAAGCATCAGTGTCAACACTGATGTTGCTGTGTTCAATGATGATGATGATCTGTTGTAGGGTTTGCGGGATATGTGCTGTTCAAAGTCACATTACTCTCGTTTAAGCAGTCGTCATCCTGTCCAGGCTTAAGTATTCTGGTCAGTCTACACTAAAGGGGAGGAGCACTGGACTCGAGTTTCGCTCTTATTAAAGCTCATCAGCAGTGCATATCCAATGGTCCTACCGGGTTTCGAACTCCGGACATCTGACATGCGAGGCGAGCGTCTTACCACTGTTTTACCGATCAGGTGACATGATTTGTGCTACAGGTGGAGAAGAATGCCTACTGCCCTATAAACTGAATGTACCCACCAAGTTCGTTCGTTGCATCGAAAAGTACGGGTCGCTTGAAGGTCTTAAGGCGCCGGCGATGGAGCCACTCTGGTGGGATTCGTATGAACCAGTAGGACCTCCCCGTGACCGAAAATTGTCGATTCATACTCGTCTGTAATGTGTAGAATCTCTGTTCAGCATGTCCCCAAGCATGACACGTTGACATTTACCGCAACGTATTCCTACTTTTTTCCGGCAGTGATATCTTCGACGCAATGTTCCCCGTTCATCGCAACCCAGGTGATGTCATTATTCAACAAGGCGATGAAGGTGATAATTTCTACATCGTTGATCAAGGCGAAGTAGACGTGAGTACCTGTATGCCACCGACAGTTTTCCAGGTTTATATCATTTCGACATTGGTTATAGTTGGATTACCGGCTCGTATTTCGTCTGTTTGCTTCTGGTTGCTGCGCACGGAGTGTTTGTTGCGCGACTTGACGGCCATGAGAAAAAATCTGGTTCCTCAACAATTTGCTTCAGAATTGTACTGGTTTGACACTTGCCTAACCCGGTTTCCGGTCACCTCAATACGGCTACCAGGATTTCTCACTACTTGTCACCAGACCACAAGTTGTTTTCTTACTTGTCCCAACTCTTACTGGAGGCTTTGAAACTTCCTCCGTTTGTATTTTGGACCAACTGAAGCACACTCTACCTTGCCTTCTCACTGTACCCCATAATCCGTGGTTGCACTTCCCCGATGGTGCCATATGGAAACCGCATCCCTACAAAACCCTGCCTTTTGGCCCAAGATGGAAAATTTTCCCGATTTCATCATTGTTTGTATCTCGAAGAGTTACTGCGTTGAAGTTGCCGGATAGCCAGCCTTCATTTGTTAGAAACAGTCCCCGACTTCTTACTGCGAAGGTATTCAGGCAGATGGCCCAAGTGGTTAGAGGGCGAATTTACTGACCGAAAGGTTCGTAGTTCGAACCCGACCTCTGCCTGTCGACTTCCCCTGTCTAGGCTTGGACAGGCTGGCAGTATCCCAGCCCTCGTGCAACCTTCGGGTGGCATGGCAGTCAGGCACCGAAGGGGTGCTACAGTTGGACGATTTTTTTTCAGGCAGATTTATTACGCTGGTCACCACGCGTTTTCTTCCTCATTTCGCTATCTAGTTGTTCAAATTGACTAGGTTCGATTTTCGCTCGTCTTCTATTCATTTCTATGCACAATGTGTGTATCAAGGTACAGATCTGCACAACTATTGATCAGGGTTTCTGTGCACGGTCAGCTTTCGAGCACACGGATGAGATGCTTGCGAAAACCGTACTTGAAACGACGGTTTGTTGGACTGCTGCTGGTGAGCATGGTCGAAATTAACAGAAACTTCCACCTTGACGTGGTGGTCGCGCTTGAGTGACTTGCTGGCTTGCTCCATGCGGTTTAATTACGCCAGGATAGCGAATGAGGACCAGTCAGGCGAGAGGCAGCGAACCCCCAAACAATGAGTAACCGTATTACGAGTCGGTTTGGAGACGAGGTCCTGCTATCCTACACAAATGGAGTATGATTTCTTTAAAGTGTTTCGTCGAGGCGGCCAGCATCTCCATATCTGGAGGCAGTAATACTGTTTCCGTCCGAAGAAAAACGGGTGAGAAAAGATCGTCATTAAAAACGTAACTCGATCCCGATTATGTCATTGTACGGATGGTTTATCAGTTCGCTTCCTCTCAGGATCATACAGGCCAGGGCAATCGCTCATCAAAGAGGGGAAGGAAGTTATGATGTCCATTTTTTGACTGTCTACAGAAATCATCCGACTCGACTAAATGACCACCGGATTTCGTCAAGGCCAACGGAAGTCACTGTGACGCACGCGGACCCTTCAAAACATTTATAATCAGCCAAAAAAGACGGAGTGCTGCTAGACTGTA
>NW_008751727.1:1623992-1630041 GCF_000715545.1 Opisthorchis viverrini
CTGTGTTGCCCCTTCGATACGCAGCTACAGGGAAACTAGAAGGGAGCACGAGTGTTAAGGTATTGCCAGATTACTCAAGTCTAGAAGAAACAATCCAGAAGCCAGGATTGGGTTCGAACCACGGACTTTGCAGGTAGAAGTTTCGATCCCCAACTACTGAGATACCTCGAGCCCAACGGTGTAGCTGCATACACTGACATCACCATTCTTTCTACACTATCACTGCCACAACTGCGGATGGACGTACACTATACAGTAAAGTGAGGCGTGAATCAGATAAATTTACATGACCAGACATACTGATCCGGGCATGGCCAATTCAATTCTGGCGTCAGTACAGAGAGAAGTTCAACACTACACAGATCTACATTACCGGTAAAGTAAAGTAAAACCAAACTTAGAGCTGATATAAAGTCAACAACTGGTTAAGACAGCGATACTTGGGAGTTGGGTATGAGTTGAAGTGAATAAAAAGCACACGACTACGTTGAAAACCGTAAGAATTATTTGCCCAGTTATACGGATATTTGGTGAGTGAGTGTTACTTGCAGCTATCCGCTTGGACGTTAATGGAGGATGGAATTCAGGAGGGTTCAGTGGATAACGATTTCGGGTCTTAGGCAACTAATAGAAGACATTGCTCATGCTGGCAGGTCTGTCAAAAGTCGACCAACTTTCTGCAGTCCTGAAGTAACCATAGATTACAAAAGGTTAGAAGTAAGGAAGATTACACCACAGTTATCCGATCCGTTATCCAGGGACCCGTTTGGAGGTTGTCAAAATAACAACATCGATCACAGTATTCCCCTCACTTCGGAACCAAAAATACCTAATGGGTCCGCGGGATTATTCAAGTCTCCTCGGACACCCCTAATCGTGTTCTACGTGACATGCAACGGCGTGGGTTGCATTGGGGGACTGAGGCGGATTCCAAGGAACAACACACAAGCAAGTAGAAGCGTTCTGCTGTAGCACCCTTCCATGCCCTAACTGCCATGCCACCCGAAGGAAGCACGAGGGCTGGGATACTGCCAGGTGGCTCAAGCCTAAACAGGGGAAGGCGGAGGTCGGATTCGAATCAGGGACCTTCCGGTCAGTAAATTCGCGCTCTAACCACTTGGACCATCTCGCCCCCGCACAAGCAAGTAATGATATATGCTGAAGGCATTTAACACTTATTGCGGGTCCATTCTTTGTATGTGCTGTCCGACATACTAAGTATATTGCATAAATACCATCTACTGTGCACAAATACGCATTGGTGCATTATCCTCGCCATCACGTGAGCAATATCAAGGTGAGAAAAATGGTTAACAGTCGCGTTTACGCAGAAAACATAATTTCATCTGTTCGCATCGACCATTGTAACAAGGATTCCTTTTGCCTAAGTTAAATGATTAGTACCACTCGGAGTTACCTCAATCTTCAATTCCCACTACAGACGTGCAGAGAACGAGGATGACTTTAACTAACGGCTTCTGCCTCTCAGTGGCGGAGGCCTTCAATGAGAAATAAATTTGATCGGTCCAAAGGTGCTGCTGCTTGGGGTATAGATTTGAAACGGAAATATGGACCAACTGTGAGGGTTGCTATGAAAGTGAGAATACTGCGTGATTTCACACAAGTTGTCCGTATTTAGTTGCGATGCGGATAAGAAAACAAGTCACACTTCTATCCTTTTCCACGCCAAAACTGATTAAAGCAAGAGAAAATCGGTAGCTAGGACAAATTGACATTCATACGCTCACGTAAAAGTCGATTTAGTAATAAAGAGTAGGAAATATTCGATAACCAGAAATCGGAGACAAACGTACCCAAGATGGGAACTCGACATAGAAATTCCTGGTACATCTTTCGACGACGAATCGTACTACCCATGAGAATTCGCCTGTAAGAATCCCGGTCGATACCCCAAAGCTTGACTTCGGTTTTCGCTTTGACGGTTGCCGCTCGTGGGGTTCCGTAGATCAGTGCCAATTCCCCAAAGCTGCCGCCCTCACCCACCGTGCTGCTGTATTCGTTATTGACAAATATCTGCGCGATAACACAAACCATGAAATGAACCACATGAATAGGCTTTAAATATGGTATGTTAACATAACGGGATAACGCCATCATCATTGTCATCGACAGGGACACTTAACTTGGGAATCGATGCTTCTCTATCCCACAATGCCTTTGTGAAAAACGACAAGGTTGTAATGAAAAGGGAACCCATGCTGGTCTCTTGAAAACAATACGATATGCGAACACCTCCAAATCTCGTTCGGAAACTTTCGACAGGAACTAAAAGCAAGAATGCCACTCATATGAATTCGTAGTTATATCTTGCAGTACTTCCAGTGAAGAAGAGTGACAGCCATGCGGCCTCCATTCGAGGGGGCAAATGGAGCCTACATTGGTCACACTTTTGTAATAACAAATAACTGTTCAGCTATGGTACTCTTTTAGTACACACCTGTCATTCAGCACAAACGAGGCACACGGGTTGAAGTCGATGGCCAAGCATGGGCAACAGCAACTGAAAGCCAAAGTTGGGTTCGAACCACAGACGTTCCGGTCACTATGATGGCACCATAAACGCCGGGCAATATCGAACTTACACTTTCAGCTTCATACCTCTGTGTCAAGTAACAGTTGCCCCATTACTCTGTAATACGGCAGTACTTAACATTATTGTCGGTAGACAATAACTCAGGAGGTTAGTGGCGAGCTGGTGCCGAAGTTCCATTCAGGCTCTTTGCGGTCCTCCTGATTTACATCACACCAAATGAAAGTACACCAGGAATAGATACTACCACTCAGACAGTGCCTCTCACAGAAAATAAAGAGAATGAAGGAATGATGGCCACACGTTGGAGACCCCATTAGTTCAATTAGACCAAATTTTTTGCTTGTTTGATAAAAAAGAAGGAATAGTACGCAATGAAGACAACAGCTTTGACGCGGTCTAATCGCTGGCTAAGTGAGAGGATCAAACCTGTCGGGATCAATGACCACTGGTTTGTGCCGTTGGCCCAGTCGGGGAGATGTCAGCTGTCAATGCGACTGACCTGACCGATATAAGCTATCATGATTCGTTTCTAAGGCACCGACCAAACACCCCTGGTTAATCTCCGGCCGACCTGTGGTTAGGCGGCGACGGATGTGCGGGGCAAACCATTCTCCAGTATACGATGTACACGTTGTAGCCAACGTAACCTATGAAGTGTGACCAGCGCCATTCTCCAGTATACGATGTACACGTTGTGGCCAGCGTAACCTATGAAGTGTGACCAGCGGATTTGACGACGGAAGGTTAATTTTCCTGAAAACCACCCACCATATCTCAGCACCAATGATGCGAAATTCCTACCGGAGCCGGCCAATGCTTCGGAGACACTGATACTCATACACAAGAGGCTCTTCGAAGAACTGCGCACAGCAGCCACGTCCCTGATCCATAAAGTAGGATAGATAACAGTGCGGCAAACAAAAGGTTTTGTTTTGACTCCATCCAATCTTGTGGTGTTTTACACCTTGCAGTTGTGAAGCCCATATCCAAAGGTATAATCCAAAGGTATATCCAAAGTATAACTATTTAAATCATTAAAAATGACGCATTTCTAAAGCATCTCAATCACCGAGAACAATGTGTCCTGCGTACTTAATGTTTGTACGCCCCAATGAGGCACTAGCACCTCAGAGACTGATTTGAGAAGAGCCAACTAAATCGTTCTCTGAAGTGGCCAATCTACTGGTCAAAAGAGCGATTATGCGAATGCATTGTCGTTTAATCTGTTTTACAAGTCTTTTCACTGACAACCGCGTTCCTTTTATCAGTTCGGCTGAAATGGAGCGCGGATTCTTTTCTAAACAAAGCCTTGTTCATTTCTTAGACGTTTACAGTCTAGCAACACTCCGTCTTTTTTGGCTGATCATAAATCGTTTGAAGGGTCCGCGTGCGTCACAGTGACTTCCGTTGGCCTTGACGAAATCCGGTGGTCATTTAGTCGAGTCGAATGCTTTCTGTAGACAGTCAAAAAGTGGACAGCATAACTTCCTTCTCCTCTTTGATGAGCGATTGCCCTGGCCTGTATGATCCTGAGAGGAAGCGAACTGATAAACCATCCGTACAATGACATAATCGGGATCGAGTTACGTTTTTAATGACGATCTTTTCTCACCCGTTTTTCTTCGGACGGAAACAGTATTACTGCCTCCAGATATGGAGATGCTGGCCGCCTCGACGAAACACTTTAAAGAAATCATACTCCATTTGTGTAGGATAGCAGGACCTCGTCTCCAAACCGACTCGTAATACGGTTACTCATTGTTTGGGGGTTCGCTGCCTCTCGCCTGACTGGTCCTCATTCGCTATCCTGGCGTAATTAAACCGCATGGAGCAAGCCAGCAAGTCACTCAAGCGCGACCACCACGTCAAGGTGGAAGTTTCTGTTAATTTCGACCATGCTCACCAGCAACAGTCCAACAAACCGTCGTTTCAAGTACGGTTTTCGCAAGCATCTCATCCGTGTGCTCGAAAGCTGACCGTGCACAGAAACCCTGATCAATAGTTGTGCAGATCTGTACCTTGATACACACATTGTGCACAGAAATGAATAGAAGACGAGCGAAAATCGAACCTAGTCAATTTGAACAACTAGATAGCGAAATGAGGAAGAAAACGCGTGGTGACCAGCGTAATAAATCTGCCTGAAAAAAAATCGTCCAACTGTAGCACCCCTTCGGTGCCTGACTGCCATGCCACCCGAAGGTTGCACGAGGGCTGGGATACTGCCAGCCTGTCCAAGCCTAGACAGGGGAAGTCGACAGGCAGAGGTCGGGTTCGAACTACGAACCTTTCGGTCAGTAAATTCGCCCTCTAACCACTTGGGCCATCTGCCTGAATACCTTCGCAGTAAGAAGTCGGGGACTGTTTCTAACAAATGAAGGCTGGTTATCCGGCAACTTCAACGCAGTAACTCTTCGAGATACAAACAATGATGAAATCGGGAAAATTTTCCATCTTGGGCCAAAAGGCAGGGTTTTGTAGGGATGCGGTTTCCATATGGCACCATCGGGGAAGTGCAACCACGGATTATGGGGTACAGTGAGAAGGCAAGGTAGAGTGTGCTTCAGTTGGTCCAAAATACAAACGGAGGAAGTTTCAAAGCCTCCAGTAAGAGTTGGGACAAGTAAGAAAACAACTTGTGGTCTGGTGACAAGTAGTGAGAAATCCTGGTAGCCGTATTGAGGTGACCGGAAACCGGGTTAGGCAAGTGTCAAACCAGTACAATTCTGAAGCAAATTGTTGAGGAACCAGATTTTTTCTCATGGCCGTCAAGTCGCGCAACAAACACTCCGTGCGCAGCAACCAGAAGCAAACAGACGAAATACGAGCCGGTAATCCAACTATAACCAATGTCGAAATGATATAAACCTGGAAAACTGTCGGTGGCATACAGGTACTCACGTCTACTTCGCCTTGATCAACGATGTAGAAATTATCACCTTCATCGCCTTGTTGAATAATGACATCACCTGGGTTGCGATGAACGGGGAACATTGCGTCGAAGATATCACTGCCGGAAAAAAGTAGGAATACGTTGCGGTAAATGTCAACGTGTCATGCTTGGGGACATGCTGAACAGAGATTCTACACATTACAGACGAGTATGAATCGACAATTTTCGGTCACGGGGAGGTCCTACTGGTTCATACGAATCCCACCAGAGTGGCTCCATCGCCGGCGCCTTAAGACCTTCAAGCGACCCGTACTTTTCGATGCAACGAACGAACTTGGTGGGTACATTCAGTCTATAGGGCAGTAGGCATTCTTCTCCACCTGTAGCACAAATCATGTCACCTGATCGGTAAAACAGTGGTAAGACGCTCGCCTCGCATGTCAGATGTCCGGAGTTCGAAACCCGGTAGGACCATTGGATATGCACTGCTGATGAGCTTTAATAAGAGCGAAACTCGAGTCCAGTGCTCCTCTCCTTTAGTGTAGACTGACCAGAATACTTAAGCCTGGACAGGATGACGACTGCTTAAACGAGAGTAATGT
>NW_008751727.1:1636091-1663613 GCF_000715545.1 Opisthorchis viverrini
CCTTCTGGTGGCATGGCAGTTAGGGCATGGAAGGGTGCTACAGCAGAACGCTTCTACTTGCTTGTGTGTCGTTCCTTGGAATCCGCTTCAGTCCCCCAATGCAACCCGCGCCGTTGCATGTCACGTAGAACACGATTAGGGGTGTCCGAGGAGACTTGAATAATCCCGCGGACCCATTAGGTATTTTTGGTTCCGAAGTGAGGGGAATACTGTGATCGATGTTGTTATTTTGACAACCTCCAAACGGGTCCCTGGATAACGGATCGGATAACTGTGGTGTAATCTTCCTTACTTCTAACCTTTTGTAATCTATGGTTACTTCAGGACTGCAGAAAGTTGGTCGACTTTTGACAGATCTGCCAGCGTGAGCAATGTCTTCTATTAATTGCCTAGGACCCGAAATCGCTATCCACTGAACCCTCCTGAATTCCATCCACTACCGTTCAAGTGGATAGCTGCAAGTAACACACTCGCCAAATATCCATATAACTGGGCAAATAATTCTTAGGATTTTCAACGTAGTCGTGTGCTTTTTATTCACTTCAACTCATACCCAACTCCCAAGTATCGCTGTCTTACCCAGTTGTTGACTTTATATCAGCTCTAAGTTTGGTTTTACTTTACTTTACCGGTAATGTAGATCTGTGTAGTGTTGAACTTCTCTCTGTACTGACGCCAGAATTGAATTGGCCATGCCCGGATCAGTATGTCTGGTCATGTAAATTTATCTGATTCACGCCTCACTTTACTGTATAGTGTACGTCCATCCGCAGTTGTGGCAGTGATAGTGTAGAAAGAATGGTGATGTCAGTGTATGCAGCTACACCGTTGGGCTCGAGGTATCTCAGTAGTTGGGGATCGAAACTTCTACCTGCAAAGTCCGTGGTTCGAACCCAATCCTGGCTTCTGGATTGTTTCTTCTAGACTTGAGCAATCTGGCAATACCTTAACACTCGTGCTCCCTTCTAGTTTCCCTGTAGCTGCGTATCGAAGGGGCAACACAGCGAAGCACCAGTGCCAACACTGATGATGGTGATGACGACAATGGACCCTTCATAATTTATTATTAACTATATAGTGGGTGTTGGGACTTAGTTTCTCAATTCTTGGCTATTGATAGGCGATACTGTTCTTCGTTTTTGGTCGTTGACTCCGTTGTATTATTTGGTCTCAACCACTGTCGACAAGACTTAGTTATGCTTTTGAAAGATTTTCTAGGAACTCTTGTAACATCTGAGCGCTGGTGTCACACACCACAACCACGCTTACCCCTTAGATGAGATGTAATGGCATGTTTCATTATGTTCTGTTAGTTAATTTGCTTTCAACCCGGAACTTGGCCACTAAATGACGGTGAACTTACTCTATTCAACTTTTTTCCAGATAATCTTGACAAATGGGAGCGGCTCACCGTCGCCGATGCCCTCGAACCTGTCCGCTTCGAAGATGGTGAAGTTGTTGTCCGACAAGGTGAACCTGGAGATGATTTCTTCATCATCACAGAGGTAAGTGAAAGCAGTATACGTCAATCAATTGACGACACAGCTGGTGGCACCAATCTTCGGAATAGTTTTGCTCGACGTCCGTGGTCTAATAGCCATTACTTTGGCCAGACAAGCGTGTCCTCTTGAAACGAACCTCAAAGAAATTTTTTTTTGACCAAATATGTGGCGACTTGGAAGATATGCAATAAAGCGTAGTATAGTCCCTTATAATTCGGAGACTCATTCGGAATTAGTTTAAATCTTTGTCGTTGGGTAGTTGGTTCAGTATATTTACAGTTCAATGTTTAAGAAGGACTGGTTGAGATTCGGAGATCACGCGTAAGTTACATCAACAAGTCGCACTAGTGTAGTGCACGAGGTCGCCTCGTATCACATTCGCAAGTTTGCGACAGTGTGACGTCTCTGGATTTTGAAGGCCATGTAGGTCCGCTACAGTACTTTCCCTTTTGTCTAATGAAAGTTAGTTAAAATTGGTTGGTTTGAGCTGTCGAACGGAGACATCTTCAAATCGGATAACCGTTATCTAAAAACAACTGCCGAAGGCCGGTGACAATGAATTCACAGCTAGACAATCCGAAAACAAATGTTTATAGTTGTGTAACAGTTACTTAAGTCGGCATCAGTTCGTGGCTAAGAGACGGGACCCTATCATAGTGCCACGGCTTGCATTGTGATATCATCAGAGTGGATTTACTCGCTGCATACACAACTGAGCGTTTGAACGAAAACATGCAACCACCGAATTCTTCCGTCTTTCGCTACTGTCTACTAACTCCCCATCCCGTCTGGTAGTCACTCTTATCCAGCTGTGGACACGTTGAGACACCTAGGGAGTTGATACATCGCATTCGCAGCTTATATCTACCACATCGCATCCGCTCTTAAATCTTTAACGGGTGAACTCTTTGACTAATCGGCCAACGAGCTGCTCTTGCACCTTCTCCAGAGACTTTATCGACTGACATCTATTGCATATGTGAAACTTGAAAACACAGTTGCTGGACTTACAGTACCCTCTCTCTCTCTCTCTCTCTCTCTCTCTCTCTCTCTCTCTCTCTCTCTCTCTCTCTCTCTCTCTCTCTCTCTCTCTCTCTCTCTCTCTCTCTCTCTCTCTCTCTCTCTCTCTCTCTCTCTCTCTCTCTCTCTCTCTCTCTCTCTCTCTCTCTCTCTCTCTCTCTCTCTCTCTCTCTCTCTCTCTCTCTCTCTCTCTCTCTCTCTCTCTCTCTCTCTCTCTCTCTCTCTCTCTCTCTCTCTCTCTCTCTCTGATGTTTGTAAAGTCATCAATTCCTGAGCTAAAGCTTCAATGCTCGACTGGATACCTGTAAACACCCACCTCTGTGCCTTCCGGCTTTACACTTCATAATCGTTCAATTTAGTCACACTGGTCTAACGCAAGCTAAGGGTCATCGGGCTTCTTTTATTAGATGGTCAAATTTTGTAGGGGGACTCTCACGCTTACAATAATACGGCCGATTCTCTACAAAGCCACCTAGCAGATGAGAAAACTCATATTTTGGATGTACCCGAACCTCCGGAACTATACGGTCGACTTATGTTTCGCTCATTGTGGATTATCCGATTGATTGTGGAAGACAGCGCTCCCAGTCCGAACATCGCTAACGCCTGACGACTTTTGACAAAAAAGATTAGCACATTTTGAAGAAATGCAGTGGAATTGCTACCCAAGTCAGTAATCTCAGTAGCATATGACCCTGTTGTGGATCTAAGTATGCTGAGTGATTCATATATTGAGGTGAGGTACATCGACTTACGTTTTTCGGTGGATGGGTCAATTAACTGATAATCCAGAAAGTAACGAACACAATCGTGAAAAGTTCAAACACTACACTTTATAGTCGACGCCGCAGTTTCACACTGAAGGATATCCAACCATTCGGTATGATTTGCTGTATTGATGGAATACGGCGCTCTACCTTCACGTTTGATGAGTGTGCGGACGAATTTCTGCACCCGTTGAGTGAAATCTTAAGCGTATTACAGCCTCCGCCACACGAATACTTTGCCCATTTGCACCAGGTGATGATAATGTGATGGGTAGTTGTTTCATCTTGTCTTTCCAAGTTGCGTTCTTATTGCATTCAAACATGATAACGCAACTGCATCCAGCGCACGCTGATGGAGTATCGGGAACAAGCTGGCTTCGAACTGTCCTGGATTCAAATCTTGTTACTGCCAAGGATATGTACTGCCATTGAGTCCTAAGAAGAGCGAAACTCGAGTCCAGTGTTCCTCCACTTTGTTGTGGGCCCGCGCTGATAGGCCATGTCAGTTTTCAGGATAACGATTAGAACAAATACCACTCTCAGTTTTGTTCGAAAATCACTTGGAGAGAGTAGCAGTTTGGAGACTAGTTAGGATGAAATTTTGTCGCATGTCAATTTCCTGTTCTCAGCCAAAATTCTGTAACTGGAGCTTTTTTCATATGAATACGACGGATTTTAGCTTTAGGTTGACGAGTAAAATAATAACCCATGTGCATTATGATGAAAACCCCTATTAGCTCGGCTTTCTGTCGCGTTCGCTAGCCTTCAGCTCTTGGTCGTGTTGCAGACTTCCATCTCATCCCTAGGGAGTTCGGGACGTCCACGAAATCGTTCGATAGAGTGCGCCCGTTTCACTGATGTCGCGTACTCTCTGTTCCCCAACATTTCTCCGCGGTTGAAAATCAAGCCTTGTAAACTATAGTGCGTGGCAGCATATTTGTTCTGTCTAATTCATTTGATGGGTCGCACAGGGATTGGTTCCCGTCACTAGTTGAATAACGGTAATTGACGGTCGAACGTGTTTAGCAATTCATCATCAGAAAATGTCACATTTTACTCTACCTCGATAATAATCTTTTTTTGACCGTATTGATACAGTGAGTATCCCTTTTTTCTTGCCGGTTTTCCGCCAGTTTCCGCTTATGCTAATGTGCATGCTTTGTCCTTCGCCACAATTTCGTTAGCCCTCACTAAAATGTGCGTGTGTACACCCACCCATACATCATGTGGGTAATCTAGGCCATATCACATGAGGTTAGAAGCAACAAGTGTGATGATGATGTTCCCTTCGTGTCCACATTTAAGATGGACATGCGCACACAGACATGGTTGCGCGAATCGCTGTGTTTTGGTCACACATGTGAGACAAAGGATGCGCTAGTTCCTAGCTAGGTGCTCACGCTTGACCTAGCAAAAAGGTTGGATGAGCAGAGGCTTGTTTGTATCGATTCACTTCCGCTGAACAAGTGAAAAACGCTTGATTACGTTTGCAGAAAACGTGTGGATGATCCGTGTTGGTTTGCACTTTTGGCGCAAATGCATTTCCTGTCCGTGTGGTTGCTTTGTAAATCCGAATTTCCTAATGTAAGCGAAGAGCTGCAAAACGCTTCAGGGTTGTTACGCCCCCTCTTATCCACCATTACTGGTGTGCGTCCAAAAAAATTATACAGGTCCATTTGCTTTGCATTTTTCATATCTGAGATTCTTTCATCCATCGGAAGCGATAGGTGCGCATCCTACACGCCATGGCAGTCGAACCTTCACCTCATTCGCAACCTACTCAAGTCATGATTGGTTCACCTCGCCTCGTTGTCAAAGATTAATCCGCAATGGGACCATAAATCCATGCATCTCTTTCCGGATGGTTTGTTGGTTTCAGTAGGTTCAAGCACAATTTATAATTCTAGATCAGATTGACTACAAAACCGGTCTAGCTGAAGCTCACTCCAAGTAAATATGTAGGGCTTGAAGAGAACTGCTCTCCAGAGATTGGTCCACCGGACAGTTAGCCTTTTAGCTTGTCAACTTAGAATAAAACGCTAGCAGTAATTACCTACCTAGGCTAAATGCAGAAACTTTTCTTTGGATGTGCAGTCAACTTTTTCGATACAGATGTGAGAACAGACAAGAATTCCTATCAGACCTCTCTGTATCATCGACTGGTCGTGTGATAAGCTACGTATCGTTTGTGTTAATGGTGAGTATGTATTATCGGTGAAACTGGAGCAAGGGAAATACTATTTGACTGCTCGTCTTTTTTGTCTGCTCGACCGAATGTACTGAGTTAACAGCATTAATAAACGGCATTCGAAATGCACTAATAATCTTAAACATTTGTCTCATACGTTTACTTCCAAGTCTGAGATACCAATGGACTAAAAAGCTGTTTCGTTGTAGGTGAGCAATTTGACGGTAGTGTGTGATAATTTTCGTCCTGTCACTGAAGCCGAAATGCACAAAGCTATTTACCTGTCGAACTGGTTTCAAACCAAGTGTTTTCCATTCATAGCTCAATAAATTCCACGATTTGGATGTATTGTATTCAATTTTTTCTCGGAGGCAGTCAGAATAGAAAAAAACCACAGAGATTAGGATAGCTCAGTGCTCGTCACTCCGATGTGCACTTGCTAAAAACCACAGAGATTAGGATAGCTCAGTGCTCGTCACTCCGACATACACTTGTTGCAACAGAGTTATTTCTACCCAAGATGAATGGGATGCACGGTAGTGAGGTGATTTTCGCGTGGTTGTATACTTACCTATTATTTGGAGTGGAGACGAGAACTAGTACCAGTTCATTAAAATTACCGCAGTCAATCAAGGTGGTCGCCCTCTAGAGAGAAAGCGATCTTTTTCACTGCAACATGGGTGCGAAACCCATTCGAAGAAATTCTTTACCTTGTGGACCCGCTGCATAGGCTGCCATTCAGAATGTGCCCTTGATCGTCACCTCAGTTATCACCTGGTGGTTATTGTTGTGTGATTGGCGTTTAAGGTTACTGAGGCAGAAATCTATTCCTAATCAGTTTTGATGATATTGATGACGGCTGCTACCGTAATAATATTATTAATCGTCCAACTGTAACGCTGTTTCGGCGCCTGGTTTCCGTGCTACCCGAAGGAAGCGTGAGGGTTGAGATGCTGCCAATCCGCCCAAGCAGCCGAAATGCCGAGGTTGGATTCGAACCACAGACCTTCCAGTTTGCGCCTCAAGCCTTGAGTCATCTCGAGCTACCGTAAATTCAATGTGGACCAGCTTACCAACTATAGCTCCTAACCAAGTTTACATGTGAACCTTTTTTGAACAATTTCGATTGCTTCGAAACTTTCTCTCCCGACCAGGGAGACTGTCACTACGATGTGGAGTCGCATTTTCTTTCAGCTTCCCATATTAACTAAAAGCGATCAATGAATCAAATTAGTATTATCAGCTATGAACAGTCTTTCTCCCCTTCAGTGTGCCAATCTGATTTCGTATATGGCATGGTCTTCAAACTTGTTTCTCATCACTGTTGAAACATTCCTCGTAGTTTTGTATCATTTGTCAGGGAGCATCAGGCCCAACTTCCACTCTGTTTTCAGGTTCACACAGACTTCATATTCATCATCATGCATAGATTTCGTAACCTACCGGCTGCTGTGCGTTGTTTTGGAATCGGGATAATTGGCCAATCGAACCCCTTGGGATTAGGCTTTCCCGGTTCCCCACATTAGTGTTAGTTTTAATGACCATATTGTGCTCTCAGAACACCCACATACATAGAACTAATACCGGAAAACTCCTGTCTGTGCAAGTTTCGCCTATCTAGCAGTGATATGTTTTGTTGTTCAAACGCAGCAAGTGTTCAGCAGCAAATGCCAATGATTTCGACTTATTTCGGCATATTGCATAGTTAACAAACATATTGTGCTAACCAGAAGCTAAGTCGAATTTATAATGATGGGAGGGAAGATGCCATTGGGTGGATTTTTTCTTTTTATAACCCACTACTTAGATCACTATTTGTGACAAAAAATTACGTGTCTTCATTTCGTGTCAAGTCCATCTTTCCATGAGAATCACCTTTCTTTCCTCGGACGCTTTTATCTTCCAGGGAACCGCCAAAGTTCTTCAGAAGCCTTCTGAATCGGTTGAGCCCGTCGAGGTCGGAAAATTAAGGCCGTCAGATTACTTTGGTACGTTGTTGTCTCTGGTTCCACAGTTATGGTGCGTTTCCGGTTAATCAACTGGTCGTTTTCCTAACTGCACAGTACGTGATGACGACTCTATATCTGATCAGCATTCAGCCGTAGCACTTTTGGGGCCGAGTTTTCATGCACCCCGAACTGAGAACGAAGGCTGAGATACTGTTAGGTGTCCCAAGCCTACACTGTAATGCATGTAGTAACATGCTATCTGTTAATCTGGTAGATTGATCGCGATACCGTCAAAGCGTGTTGTCCAATTTTATTGATGACCCGAGTGCTTCAAAGGCACAGTGCGAATGAAAACCAAAATATTGTTTCACTCTCTTGAGGTAGACCTGTTGACTAGTCCACTGTTCATGAATGGCACGTGATAGAGCAACCCGAAACGTAGTTGCAGCCCTCACGGAGTTCCTGAGAGCTCGTTTATTTTGACGATCCAGGAAGTGTCTGTTAGGGTTTATTCTTGGGTGGTGGAGTAAAACACTCCACACTGCCTTCTATCCCAGCGATATTCAGATATGAACGCGAATTAGCTTCCTATCCTTTGCTGATTGCGCTGGTCGCTTTGTCACCTCATTTCTTTGCTTGGTCCCGCTTATCTTGGAATGATGTGAGAATCCTATCCTAATCTTCCAGAATTTGAAAGAGCTTACTTGCTCGCTTTTGTATAGGTGCTCTCCAACTTCAGGAAAACTTATGGCAACATCATCATTGTCCGTGGAATGACACGGAAAGAGTCTACTCTCTGAAAATTCAATCGGCAGCTGTTTTGTTCTTCATGCTAAGCGTTTCCGATATCAACCAGATTACGCATCTGTACAATGATTTTCGCTGATGGTCTTACACTTTTCATCTCATTTTGTTTTTGGCCATTATTCGGTGTTTTGCATGTTGTCAGCCCGTCATGCGTCATGAAACTCTCAGTCTGAGACTTAGTGCAAAATCTGGCTTCCCATTTCTTCGTTTGTATTCGGACTTGCGGCAGGCCTTGTCCTTACTTCTCTCGTTGTAGTTTCCATTCTTCACGGTCTGTTTTTGTGATTCGTTTTAGGTGAAATTGCCCTACTTCTTGATCGTCCGCGGGCTGCAACGGTTGTCGCTCAAGGTCCCCTCCGGTGCGTCAAACTTGATCGGAAGCGTTTCGAGCGCGTTATGGGCCCGTGTTCTGATATCCTCAAGCGTAACATTGCCAAATACAACAGCTACATTTCACTCAGCGTCTGATTATGCATTGGTTTTCTTCTCGACCTATTTCGTCTTTTCTCATCACACTTACCTTCGGTTTGCTTGTATTCATGTACAGCCCACTGCGTCATCTTCCGTGTAATTCTCACACGACGGTACATAACTGGTCCCGCTTTTAGTCGTCAGTCTATTCATGCGCGTTTGGTACTAGGTTTTTTCATTATCCCCGTTCATTTCATTCGTTTATTATCGGGTGGCTTGTTGTCTCAAACTGGGTTAATCGTTTACCCCCACCACCTGTGAAATTCAGCATCCACACCCAGCTTTTTCGTTTTGCTGTGGGATTTCCCGTTGGGTTCCTAATACTGACCTTTGTCCAATCAGGTTCGGACCTTTCTCGCCCACTGTTTTTCACTTCTTCCTGGTTGAGTATGCTATGGATTTACTTCGTAATTTCTTGTTGAACTGTGATTTACTCTACCCGACTGTGTCTACTCAATTCTGAAATGGTAACCTGCTGTGGTGTCCTGCGTGTGGTAACACTTGATCTGCTCTTTACAAGAATCCCAAAGACCAGGTGGGACTTGTTTGGTATTGTCCCTTGGAAAACAATAGTCATGTCATCCTAGGCTTTTACTAGTCTCTATGGCATCTGACTTCTCTGAGGGGTTGAAGATCATGCTAATAACTAGCTGAATGTGAAGTCTGTGCAACTGGTCTAGGAATTGTGCGCCGACTTTGATCTGGATCACCAACAATCTGAAAACCTATGTAGTAACCCAGCACGCATTACCACTTAACAAATCCCGGTCAGGTACTTTGGAACCGGAACTCGCCCTTGCTGGTGAGCACAGGATTTAGCTCTGCCTTTAATTTGGACTTTACCGGCTGCTTAAATCGTCAGATAACGAGGCGACGTTAACGGATCCTCAGCCACGATTGTGTGTGTAAAACTGTTGACTCAGTCAGGAAGCACGGAAAGTAACTACTCAAGGTCTAACTTGCTGAGAATCCCAGACAGGCCGTAATGAAATAAACGTTAGGTATGCTCAGTCTAAGGACCCGCTTAGAAAACGCCTCGGAGATCTGATTGAAGTTGACGGTGTTATGGCTCCAATACACTATTTCAAAGCTGCAGTCCTTGTGGCTACTTTTGCTGCAGCTCAAAGGGATGATTCGGGAACACCTATCGCCTTCCGACTATTCCAGTGCACTGTCTGATCCGCGTTCCTGGACTACTGGATTGAGTACCCGTCGGCACAATTATGTTACTCGAAATCCCGCTTAAACTTAGTCTCAGCAAATCCACCGGATCAAATGCTCTGCAACCTGTCATTTTTAAAGCGTTGTCACCTAAGTTTAGTCCCTCTCGAGCTTCCGCACAGTCAACAGTGGTAGGAGAGAAGAGTGTCTGAACACTGTGGGTCCAGTAGTATCGCGTCTGTCCATTAAGGTGAATATAAACTTGCAACTCAAAACTGCGGACCAGGTAGTCCAACGTGTATACTCCTGAAGGTCATGGAGTGGGTTGTCCTACCAAATACCGAAGCCCTTGTCTGAAGCTAACCACTTCGCATTGATCATTCTCACCTCAGAAGCCTTTTGTTCCTTGGACGAGGTGACCTATTGGCTGGAACGAGATGCCACCGTGGAGATGCGCCATATTGACCTCGTTAAATCCTTTGACTCCATTAGTCACTGCTTCCTCGTTGTTAAACTTTTGTTTCTCAAGACAGATTTTATCACTACTCCTTGGATAGATGACTTCCTAAGTGACAGGACTTTCAGGTGACCGTGAGCCACTCCTTCTCACCACGAGTAAAGCTAAGTCATGGGTTCTTCGAGAGTTCAATCTAGGGTGACTCCTTAGTTTTGATGCATGTGAAGTCCTGGGTCACATTCCTCTCTCTATCTATCCGTTGCCAAAGTAGCTTCATAGTTATGATTCTTCAGTGCGGTTAGTGTAGAACGCTTTCTTTCATTTCCCAAAAGCACTGAAAGGAATGAAAATAGAAATATTTCTCCACATTTTCAAAAGGATTTGTACGTTCGCACTCCGTCTGCCGCGTACATATTCGATAGTTCTATCCCACCTGTTGCCGCCTTGGAAACAGTACACCGAGAGATTATCGGGTGGAATGTTTTCAACGACAGTTTCATTGGCCCTCAGTTCCCATGCCTATATCTTTATTTGAATCATGCGTCTTGAGCCATGTTCCATGGGTTTGGTCCCGGTTCGACCTTGTATTCTGATCTTGTAATTTTGATCTGCTCCACTAAATATTGAGTCGTTACCAACTCCCCGCATACTCGAAACAACCAACCGAATTGTGCTATGCTACGTAGACATGGGTGATAGGTATGAAGACGACTATAGTTATCGGTTCGACCTCTGGACCGTGTTCATCTTCCCCAACCAGCACAACCACCAACTCACCGCTACGCACTCCTACGCTCTACAATAACGCACTGATGATGTCACCTCGATTGGTGATGAAACGTTTGCAATCAAATTACCCAGCTCAGCAAACAAGCCAACGACACCCCCTTATGTTTCTGAAGTCTGTCTTGAACTGCCATCGGACTACTGGGTCGGGTGTCTCTCAAGTCTACTCTGAACTTGAAAGAGACCTTTGTGTTCTCCCTTGACCACTTTGCTCGTTCGTGTTGGGGAAGATGAACACGGTCCAGAGATCGAACCGATAACTAGTCGTCTTCATACCTATCACCCATGTCTACGTAGCATAGCACAATTCGGTTGGTTGTTTCGAGTATGCGGGGAGTTGGTAACGACTCAATATTTAGTGGAGCAGATCAAAATTACAAGATCAGAATACAAGGTCGAACCGCCGTCTGCTATAAAAGATTTACTATCTTTTCCAACGACTTGGCGAATTGATTTGACCATGTTAATGAAGTAAAAACGGTTGCACTCAAATTAAGTACTTTGGGATCTTTGTGCCTTGTTTTCTTGAGTCCATATGATGTTCGTTGTAGTAGGCTGGAAGTCCCACAGGACACGGTACGCAACCGGTCTCAGCGGCACCGATGGTGTCATTTCCCGGCCGGACTATCTAGCTTAAGTTCGCCTGTTGTGAGCTACGCTTATATCGAGTGCAGTTCGAGAAGGGCGTTGGGTCCATCCAGCCGACGGTGCCATATTTTAACCTATTGCTAAGTTGCTATCATTTTATTGTTCTGAAGTATAGACGCCTCACTGATCCCTTTTCTCTTCTTGAATGTTCTGCAAGGCTTTGTTCGCTCATGGTCTTATGTCACCTGGGCGCGAGTATGTTAGTTATGTATCGCCCTCCGTGATAATGTTGATCAACCAGAAGTATATGAAGGAGGTTGTTAACCAGATAAACCAAACGGGTTCACTCCGTCTGCAAAAGAGGTAACTGAGATCTCAATAGAGGCCTTCATATTGCTTAGGGTTTTACATTTCTCTATCTATTGAGGGTTCTTCGAGTCCAATTAACATCGCAAGCAGGAGTCAGTCGATGCCACCTTAAGACAGAGGTTTTCTCCTAACTAGTTACCAAAGCTAAGTAGGAGTTCTCACTTGTGGTACTCAGCGTAGGCTCGCCTACAGGACTTGGTATATTTGTGGGACAACACTTATCGAACGTCGCGCTGCCGGGATAGGTTGATTACGTGAGAGCCTGGTCCTGGTGATAAAATAAAGACTTCTTGACCTTTGGCGCTGAGTTGAATTGTAGTGTGATGGGCCCGCCACACGGGGGGGGGCTCTCTTCAAGTGCACTGTAGAACAAAATAACTAAAAGAAAAATGGAATGATGAAAGCGGAAAAAATGAGAGGCAAAAAATGGGCATGGAAGAAAATCGGCGGACATATTGAAGGAACTGACCTGTATATAATAGCAATTTGTGTTGAAGATGTATTACTGTACTGAGTTTGTCTGTCGCATACTAGTTGGAACTTCACTTCGGAAAGCAACTGGTATGATGACCTATATCTGTTTCAGCTTCTGTCAGTGAATAATCCACGGTGGTCTGGTGGTACTCTGGAACACATGGACATTCCGAACACTCCCTGTGAGGGTGCTACCTAGCTGGCTCAAAATAACGTATTAGCAATTCATTGCCGCAGCACGCTTCCGTTGTTCGGGTTTTTAAGAAGTCATTGCGGTCTCAGAAGCTAGTAGGATTCCCAGAATCGGGCTTACATGAGTGCTCACCCAGAAAATTAAGGGAAAAAGCTCCCGCGAGATGCGTGCTGGTAAATCAAGGTTATATTGGTCTAAAAAGCATTTTTGCTTTACAATGACCAAAGGTAAGACGACAATGGCTTGCATTTTTGCTTTTGGTACCAATAAAGAAGACGCATTGGGAAAAATCTCCCTAAGGGTGAAACACCTGTACGGTGCTTGTCGAGTTTTCAGCAAGAATTGGCCTCATTTGAAGGGTGGAATCTTCATTGGAAGTGGTAATCCTCATCACAACACAAACAGTCCATGTGTAGCTCAGAGGAATTGTAATATTTGACGAGACTTCTAGTTGAAAAGTGGTCACTCGAGCAGCTGATGGACACCGCAACCACGCAAAACGAATTTCGTGACTGGGGAATGAGCGACGTTGTATCGCATCTAAGTTCGAGGTTGTCATTCCTCTGATAAGCCGCTTATGCAGAAATGTTTGATTGTTCAACCTACCAGTCGGGAGCTTGTGTGCCTTGGTCTTCCTTGAGCTTGGTGAGATGCATGCCGTTGAATATTTCCAATATGGAGGAGACAGCCGCACAACGCATCTAAACCAACGCCACCTATAGGACCGAAAATTCCCGTTGGACTTAAAAGATATTCCCAATTGTCTTTGTGACCAATGCTACTACTGCATGAATTTGAAGAAAAAATAGGTGGTGTATTCCTTCGATCAGTTGAGGGATTCTTTGGTCTTATTTTACAGGTAGGGTGGTTTTCAAGGTGTAACGCTGTGGATAGCGATCCGCAGCTAACATTTGACTTACGAATTTGAGTTCCGTTGTAAACCTCCATTAGGAAGTAACATTCTGGCCCTCCAACTTGGACAAGATGGTGAGTTGCACTGTTGATTCCTCTAATCATATTTCTCAGTGCGCATGCTCCCACGTCTGGGCACATAGTACTTCACCGGTAAGCTTTTAAAAGTATATACGATACAGATTACTTGCTGACACTGTTTTTAAACCTCAAAACAGGTTCAGAAGAGGGATGGACCACGCTGAACTACTCTATGATAGTGGTGTAGGCGACACAAAACTTTGTTATCACAGAAACGTCATCAACATGGGAAGGTTGGTATGTGGTCATTTCGGCTAGAAGGTTTAACATTAGAGTCCTTTGTTCAGACATGGAGAAGTCTGCAAGGACGGAAAAAGCGGGGTTCAATTGAAAAATTATCTTTTCTTAATACTTGTCTTATACCAATGAAATACATCTCCATGTTTCTGATAATACACTGAAAATCACAGATAAAGACCATACATGCGTTCACCTTTGGCCACTTTACCTATGCTCCCAAGTGTGACAGCGGTGCCATTGGCTTTGGCCAGCTGACCGCGTACGACTACCTTAACATGCCACCAACACCTTTACCCGAGTAACGTGGAATAACCCTGACTGATGATATAATTCTCGAATGTTACTCCAAAGGCGAACACCTCTTTTGAAAGGCGACCTGGTTTAAAGCCTCAAAAATTTTACAAAAACTAAAAAGTTGGGTGCGAGTAACAAACCTCACAACCTGTTAAGTGAATACAAGCAGCTCAGAAGGCTAATCTTTGTCCCTAAAGCTCTTTCCTGCTTTGTTGCACCATATAAAATAACCTAAATTGCTTAGAAAACACAAATATTCTCAGTCAAGAGCTTCGGAGAGCTGTGGTGCATCTCTGAATGCTTCATCTAAAGGAGGAACCCCTTCAAGACTGCACAAGTCAATAAACCACGCACCTTAATTAACAAATACTATGATGAAGCGCTTTAGCTCGTAGAGAATTAGTGTCTATCCCTCATAAGATGTGGGAATCGATGCACGTTTAAAAGCCCCTCTTCCGTGTGCCTTTTGGGGAGTGCGGTTGCATGAGGTGGTTTGGCTCCTTCTATAAACCATACTTGAGCTGGCAAACTTTTTCACGGCAACATAAATCTGGCTGAATCGGGCGGTCTCTTGACACAAGGGTGCTTGCTCGACGAGACACCAACGGTTTCTTGGAGTAACTTCGGTAAGAAAAATTCAGAACGGCTACCGGCATACAGTTTACATTTGACTATTGACCGCCTTATTTGATTAACTGGCCACAAGGTCATCCTCACAAAAAGTACCGCATTCTTGGGTTCAACGTATTTTGTCCGCATCGACATGAGGTCACTTGCGTCGATGTTTTACGGCGTAGACATGTGAACTATATTGCACGGCTGCTTATATTCATTTACGGGGATTACAACGGCTAGCGCTAACGAAATAGTGTTTGGACACTTTAGCGTTTCATGCTTTTTGTCTCAAACTCATTCCATCCCATCAGTATACTGACTTTTACTTGGCCACTGATAGTGTGGGCACTGGCTTCTCCCCTGGCAACACACCCGAAGGAAGATGGAAATGCAGTGGTTCTTGCTGGATGCGGAAACATCTCAGAACAAAATTGAGAGTTCAGACCAAATATCCATCATGTGAAATTGCTCACTTTTGGAGAAGGCTAAAACATGAACGCCTACGAATGCCCGAAAACACCTGAAGGGCTTTTCTTAAGAAACGACCGTACTTATTCTGAAACATGACTGAGTTTTTCTCCCTTATTTCTATGTTCCCATATATTCGATCACACCTTGAGCCCCAATCATGAGGGCTGCCACATCAAAACCAGTGAATAAGCAAACAAAATACTGGGGACTTAACAATCGGGGTTTTTTGGATGGTCGAGGCCCAGGAACCCGTGAAACTTCCATAATACAGAGTTCGTCGACATGGTGCTTTTATAAGTCTACTCCGAAGAGTCTCTATAGAAAGGTTATTCTAAAAGAAACATATAATGGTGTGTGAATTCATTTATCTATGTGCGTTCGACTGCCCCATGTCTTAACCGTATAGCATTCTAAGGCATATCTCTGCGAAAGAGCAACAACAAAAGTGATATTTTGTCACCAAATGCCTCACCCCTACTTAGTGGGGGATCTTGGTGGCACAGAATTTCTTCCTTCCTTGAGAAGATCTAGGTTCTTGGATGTGACATACTTGTCGCAAAACTGAAGGCGTTAGGTAAAGACGTTTTATTCCAAAAGGGTATATGCACTGAGCAACAATGAGACGCACCGATGTTCGTGGCATTGCATACCGCGTTTGACGTTCGACGGGCAGCCATTCCGCCCACATCTATTGTGGTCTACCAATGGCTGCGGAGGGCGATCGGTATGGATTGACGTCATGTTTCGGACTAGATGTAAAATAGGTGTGCGCAAAATATGAAGGGGTATCACTCAAATGTTTTGTTAGAGTAATAAAATTCAACAATTACTCGTGTGTACTCTGTGAATAGATTGAACAACGAAAAAAAATTTTCACGAATTTGCACGAGGGAAAAACGAAGCCGATTTCGAACGTACCGCGCCCATATTCTAAAAGAAACATATAATGGTGTGTGAATTCATTTATCTATGTGCGTTCGACTGCCCCATGTCTTAACCGTATAGCATTCTAAGGCATATCTCTGCGAAAGAGCAACAACAAAAGTGATATTTTGTCACCAAATGCCTCACCCCTACTTAGTGGGGGATCTTGGTGGCACAGAATTTCTTCCTTCCTTGAGAAGATCTAGGTTCTTGGATGTGACATACTTGTCGCAAAACTGAAGGCGTTAGGTAAAGACGTTTTATTCCAAAAGGGTATATGCACTGAGCAACAATGAGACGCACCGATGTTAACTGAAGCAACAGGGCTGAAAGAAAGAGTCCGCTCATTATAACGAAACCGAAGTTTATTTCACCCAGACAGTGGGGTTTTCAAAGTTGCGAATTTTAGGGGAGTTAATCAAGTCCGTTTGCGCATTCTAGTGATAAGTCGCTCATACCACTTTGTTTAAATGAGCGAAATTTCAAGGTCACCGACCACTCCCGATTTGTGTGGTTGCCAGTTTACGGTGAGGCGAGAAATGAAATCTTAGCAAATTTAGACAATCGCGCTGCCACTCGAATGGAATATAACATTTTCAGAATAACTGATGCAAATTCCAAACGGGAAATCTTTGAAAACCTTTTTATGCCTTATATTCTTCAAGCGTAACTCATTAGATGAGACTGTTCATCGATCTCCGGATTAAAACAGGTGTTTGGAAAGCTTGCCCCCTGTTCAGTACGATAATAAAAGGCAGCCTGGTTCACCGTACAGTCATCTTGCAAATGTGCACCTATGTGAATTACCCCAGTTCTCAGATATGCGCAACCAGTCAGTGTGTAATGCGGTGTATTCAGATGTATACCAGATGTAGCATCGACACAAAAGTATTTTTCCTATTACAAATAACGACTACTCTCAGCTGGAACACGTCACAAAGCTCAGAAAATAAGACCACCCATTTTCCCTGATCACCATAACCACACGCGTCGTTGCCTACCGTGGATATTAATCGTAATAGCTCTGCCCATGTCTATGTGAAACACTGATTTTGAGGCCTCAACTACGAATGATAAGCTGAGCCAACAGCCGACAATATCGCTTCATCATGATGACCGTGTGCGTTGCCGCCGTGCTATGCTTGCCCTTGAAAAATACAGAACCACAATTAGTTGAATAAGTTGTTCACTAGTATGGTGGCAGTCCGTTTCGCTTTTCGTAAACCGTTTTCACCCAACAACGAATCTTGTGTGAAAATGTATATTCGAATAATCTCGTTCATATCTTTGGTAGAATTGCGCAGACACCCCATTGTTATGAAGGTGAACTCACTTTCTGCTAAGTTAGTTTCGTAGTTCGTAATGAAGGCTCCTTGCCTACACGGATGTTGGAGTCAGGGAAGTAAAAGCTAATGAGGGATGTATGCAGTGCAGCCGTAAGGTCAACAGTTGTAGACTTGGTCCCTAGTATTCAAGGACCACATTCGTCTTCAAGCATATGCTCATGGGTGTAACAGTTGCGGCGATCTTTTGAGTGAGCGGGCACTTGGTGTCGAACATGCCTTGTAGAACACTAAAATCTAACCTCACTCCAATTTTGCTACCCGATACTTGGACTCTGTGCCTTTAAAGAAACTACAGTTCCGTCGCACTTATCTTACTATGTGGACATTCCATAATTATTCCAGTGCCATTACCATCAACTAGAGCGACAGATTTTTGAAACCGCCTGTAAGCTCCGATGCTTGTGCTTGTGAACAACTCTTTTGTGCTGTTTAACATCCTGTTCTAGCATCTCAGGCACAGCGCGTTGAAAGCCGTCAGATCTTTCAAGCTTTATCAAGTCTCTTATCCATGTCTGTCATTTGTTTTTGGGCCTCATCTAACTTATCCTCCATGAAGAGTACTGTTACCCATTTTCACTTCCACAGTCTCGTCAAAACTGTCCTCATACACAAGCGACTAAGCTCACAATCCCTATATAATTTGTCTCCGATGGCGGCAATGATCTCACTGCAAGGTTATCTGCATTTAACTGCCTTAAGAACATCCCACATCCAAGAAACTCTGCTACGAATGCACTGATTTCGTTCTTGGTCTCTAAGCGTTTGACGGACTCTGTCTATCCAAAATCCATCCTCTTAATGCCACTTGCCTGCCCATCCGTGTTCTTCCAAAGTGATCAGCCTTTTTGGTTGCTATCCAGCTGTAAATATTTGCCACCTCTTTCTGCACCATGAGTGCCCCTTCAACACCACCTATCACCCAATATGCATACGACTGTACGGTTTCACGGTTAATCTTCCCACTGCATGCTTTAATCTTACAGATCACCCCTAAGCCTTGTTTCGCATCATACAGTACCTTTTACAGTAGAGAAAACAGAAAATTGTGAACAGACAAGCGTGTCGAACGCCTGTGTCGTTGGTCAAATCTTGTTTAAGTACAAAATATCAGATGGGTAATCGTTCGAATGTAGTACTTTTTGGATGCTTTTTAAATTAAAAATGTTGCCGTGTGTAAATTAACGAACGCACTGGACGCATGTTCTGTAATGTTTCTGAGGTATTGAACCACATTTTGGCGCTGGAACCCTTAAATACATTATGATCTTACCTGTCTAGACGACTGACAGCAAACCGCCCAATGACTCGAAGCCGACTCGAAGTCAAGTGTACCCCGGCCACCATTTCGGGAACAGTGGATTCACCCATTCGTCCTTCCTACTTAGTTTCATAAGTGGCAATGAGTTAAGCGGCGCGAAATCTAAGCAATGAGCCTTCCTAACGTTCGCAGAGGGCCAAGTCAGTTTACATCGACAGCGCGACGCCAACCTCACCCCTGTTGGGACGTGGATTATCATTTTCACAATCCGGGAGTGTCGTTTCACGATGGTAGTTAGACATGATAACCACTGTCAGCTTCTGCTATTTCGGGCCGCAGCCTAATGCGAGCGAAGAACCGAAATGTGCCTTTGACTGACCCGTGAATATTCTCGGTTCATGCATGAGTGTTTGGCCGAGGCTAGCTATTCTGACAGCCTCAACCCGGGTCAACTTAGATTTTTATGTGCGGGTCTGTCCACGGATCCACGAAAGACATCGCGACGACGGAACTAAAACCGCCTCACTCACCGTGATGATTTGCCCATAGCTTAACGTGCATTTATTATTTCTCTGCCGATCGTGTCACATGCGTCCTAAACTCCATCTCACTCTATTAAATTTTAGTCAAATCTCCGGAGTTATTATACTGTTTTCTCGCACTGTCCAAAAAAATTTCCGCCACTATCAGTGCGTCATTGTGCCGTCGGGGATTTAACCCCGCCGTTCGCCCAACACGGCCTGTGATATCATATAAAGGGTCCAATAACTATATTAGGCATGACGAATTCTTTGACTTTGTTTGGCAGGAATCCTGTCGCCTCATCAGGAAACTACGTCTTCTGTAGATGGCGACTGCCCAGTCCGTTTCGGGTGTGCGCGGATAGAGACGACATAAATGTTTTCATGTACCATTCCAAGATATTCCCAGATCCATTACAAGAGAAAATGGCTGAAGAAACCAACTTCTTCGCAAAGTTACCCACCGTACCTATTGAGACATCACATTGGGACATTGTGGCTATAAAATATAAATACCACGCCAATAGTGGAACTGCAGTATGTTTAACAACGGTCAACAAAACTGCGGTCGCATGGAGAATTTTAAAGAGTTCAAAAAGGCCGCCAAATGCTAAACTTTGTGTCAATATCTTCGCCGTTCGAAATATGGCACAGAGAAATTCGGGGTGTATATCTACGAAATGGCCCTGTAATCTACTCACTCTAGAGACTCATGTCCCAACCAGGACAATGAACCACCCCACCTCCAATGCCCTGCGCTAATACAACCCAGTCTAGGAGCAGACTCCTTAGACCGACCACAACCAAATGGACTAGAGCTTCTCCACCTCACCAAAAAAGGTGGCAGAAACTACTCTTTTGAACTGACGAAAACAGATTCACACAGGATATCCAGTAACCGAGCAGTGTTTCTTTAATAGCTACCAACCTGCTGGAAAGTCTAAATATCGGGCCATTAGGAAAGCACTTACCCATCAACAGTGGCCTAAGCCACGACCAAAATGTTCACTGAGAGTGCCACTCGTAAGGAACGAATCTGCGAAATGTGGCTAAAGGTAAACAGACCTCTTAAAAACTATACACACACTGATGTTCAATGCCTTGTTACGTCGAAAACCGACTAACATGCGAAACCACGACACGATTTCAAACCGTGTGGACTCAATAATTACCACATGTGGCTCCCTACAATAACTACATAGCCAGCTGACGAACAGATCATCCGTGGTTCGTGTGGACGAGGGGCTTTCGAACCAACTTCCTATTCTTAATGGGGCCTCGCAAAATTATATTAACATTTACACGCTGGTTTCTAATAGAGGCGAGCACCCCAGACTCACATGAAGCAATGTCTTTCAGCCAAAACGAACATCACTGAAATATAGCAACTGGTTCATCTCCTCGCTGGCATAATAATCCATCTTGACGGGAATATACAGTATAAATTGGCAACGATAAGTAAAATCACAATCAGTGCCTGAAAAATAGGAAATTCCACCCAAGTCATCGTGGAACATGCTTTTTGCGTATTCTTCTGCTGGCACGCTGCGAGAGTGACAGGAACCTGCGGACGTTCAACTCCGGTGACCGACAGGCGATATTCGACTCATGATTTAAAAGAGAGTTCATCTGTATACGTTCATCATCCAGGCCACGGACATGTGGACAATGTAAATATCGACCAATGAGTGCTTAGAGTTTTCCGTAATTCGGTAGTTTGGTCGTGTGCCGTACGCTGACTACGCGGCGATGTCCTCGGGCTGTAGGATGTAAGATGGCATGTTCCCGTCATGTTTTATTGTACGCAGACAATTGTTTGGTGACGATGAACATAATACTCTCCAAATTTATGGTTCCACTGCTGACATATATCCAAGTGCCAGCAGTGCGCTGGATTACGACAGAGTTACTGCCAGCAATAAAGTTTGGTGTATTTTCAAGGTGATAAGTTGTAGATAAAAATAAAACCCGCGGTGAAGTTCTTTTGGGAGTATCAGTATTATTTGGGTCGGTTGATATGTAGACACAAATATACGCCTCTGATTGCTTATTGCATTAACAGTGAGTTTCGGTTTATGACACTACGGTCCCGTAGACAAGAGTACCGGGACACCCAACTCAACGGATAACAGTAGCATGATACGGCTGAGGAACACGGATACCTCCAGGAAGCTTCTTTTGAGGGAATTTCATGGGAAGGTAGTGACGATGGACTTCGCGGACAAAGAGGAGCCTGTACTCGCAGTTCTGGACAGGTCGTGCACACTGCATGTTTTCACGGTAGGTTCAACTGTCTTGTCAAAAAGGTACCTGTTTCACTTAAGATGCCTCAGAGATTCCACAAACCAGTTCTATCTCATCTGCATAAAGCTGTGGTTTACCTCAATCCGGAACCCAGTGTCTTCGGTTGATTCATTAGCATTTTATTATGAGGGTCGGAATTAGGTGTAAAGTTAAGATTGTTCGATATCCTCGTTCGCTTTCACTTTAGGGTGCAATTTATGTACGTGTGTTTCCCCTTAAGTTCATTTAATGTCTTGAGTGTGGGTAGGTGTCATTCCTGTGCGTTTATGCTGGTTGACCGGTGGCCATCGCCTTTGCGCGTCTCCTATGCAGATCACTCCTTGACTGCACGTAATGTAGTACCCCGCTTGGCCTGAGTACATAGTGTAAACGTGTTGACCATTTGTTTGGCACGCTGGTTTCAGTCTGGACACTTGTTCAAGGAATTTTCTCTACGATGAAGTAAACAAGTTAAATGTGGTACTTGTCAGGACAGTTCACACTGCGTTACTCGGGCAGCCAGCAGGTGAGTTTTTCCACAGCAGCCAGCCTTCCGCCCTCCGTATGGAGTGCGCAACTGTAATAAATAAGGTCATGAATAATTTTGGAAGGCACGTCATGAAACCCTTTTTGTTCGTGGATGGAAGTGTGGCTTTTGCTCCGTTTTCTGGGTCAGACATACGAGCACCCTGATGTATCGCATCACAGCTTATTTCCCATTTAGAAAATCTCACTGAACGTACTTTAAGTCAGTAACGAACCAATACGTTTTGCGTGTTTGGTATGCTCAACTCTTGCGACAATAACAATAATAACAACAACAATAATCGTTCAGCTGTAACATTCTTTCGGTGTCCAGTTGCCATACCACCCAAAGGAAGCACGAGGGCTGGGGGTACTGCCAGGTTACCCAAGCATAGACAGCGGAAGTCGAGAGGCATAGGTCGGTTCGAACCACGGCCTTTCCAGTCAGTAAATTTGCGCTCTAACCACAGCCATCTCGCTAAGGCGTAAACCTGACCGGAAGATGCATGTTTCGAATCCGACCTCCGCCACTCGACTTCCCTTGTCTAGACTTGGGCAACCTGGCAGTATCCCAGCCCTCGTGCTTCCTTCGGGTGGCATGGCAGCTAGGCGTCGGAAGGTTGCTACAGCTGAACGCTTTTTCTTAGCTGGTCAGTTTCTTAGCCCTAGTGTTTCCTTCGTGTGGCATGACAGCTAGGCACCAAAAATGTGCTACCGCTGAAACTTTTTTAAAAATTCCTAAACCATAATTGGTCTCATGCCACATCGCCATCGCTTGGCTTCAACCGGGTCGTCTTACTTGCCGTGTACTATAATGTGGACGAAATGATTTCTGCTTATGCCTCCTTCCCCCCACAGTTTCCCTCCTTCCCCTATCCTGTTTGTTGTGTTATCCCTGTAGGTTTTTCCATTGAAACTAACGATCCCACTCGTCTTGACGAACACAACCTCCTGGTCCTCCAGGTTGGGGGTTGGAATAAGTGTTGCGATCTGTTCCGTAAAGTGGTGATGTACTTACATTTCCAGCCAAACACCGCTGCCTGGCGGTCAGGCTTTTGAGCCAAAGACCTTGGTTGAGGACCCTAATCGTCCTCCTGCCTGGGTGTGGACGTCCTGGACAGTCCACATACGACCGTGACATTTGCAGCTAACAATACTCTCATGCCATATTGGCCATCAGGTGGTGGCATCAGCCTGTTCGCCTTACTTGCTGCATACGGCTGAGCGGGTAAGCGAAAACAGACTGCGGTTGACTCTTCCCGTCTTTCTCCTTCACATACCTTTTCTTTCTCTGGTCCCTATCCCATTACTAACTCCATCCTTGTAGGCCCGTCATTTAGGATGTTGACTTGTTCTTTCTGTGTCGGTTTTGTCATCTGGCGCCACAACCCTCAGGGATCTCGAAATCAATCTTCGAGCATCGACGCTTAATCTATCTGGCCGCCTTCGATGTCCGAACTCTGAAGCAAGCAGGTCAACAAACTGCTCTTGCTCTCACACGAATTGCTTGACATTGGTGTGTACTGTGTATCAGAAACAAGAATTCAAGATTCAGACACAGTGGTTGAGCTAACCGCCCCGCAACTCTTCACTCGCTTCTGGCTGCTCACCTCTGGCGATCGAGAGTTTGTTGCGGCAGGGTGTACAGGAGTTGTTATCGTCCTAGATCACCTGCTGGAAGAATCCTTGTTTGATTGAATACCCGTTGGTAGCCGCCTCTTTTCGGTTCATCTCGCAGCGTCTGTGAAGGAGTCTTACAAGCGGGAAGTTGATTAATGTCTGTTTGTCGTGTCTGGTTACACCTCAACTGACAGTAGCTTATCGCAGGCTGTTTTTTGCAGCACTAACTTCCGAAATAGCCGAAGTCGTCTGGCCACATGGTTTCCCCCAGTGGCGTGCCGGCCACGAACTCAAATCGATTAGATTTCCATCAGTCACGGGTGGCGCGAATCAATAACTGACTGCCGATCGTTTTGGAACACACCTGTGGAATCTTACCAGGCGCTCGTCCAGAGTCGCTTCTCCCTTCATTTTCCAAGGAAAAATCGCCTGGCGACTGAGAGACTGGCAGCTCTGGATGGTAGGCGAACTTGCCAGAACAGTCTTCTAGGATTTCTTCGAAATGCTCCACCATCAGATGTGGATTCGTACTGGGACGAGATTGCCACCTCTTTGTACAGTGCTGGGTGTTTTTCTTTTGGCACAACGCTCACTGAGGCACTGAATATCACACCGAACAGTGGCACTGCCTGAATCTCGGAGAAATATCCCAGCCGGTCGCAAACGTAACTTGATTGGACGAATTATTAAGCGTCAGGTAAAAGTGGGCGTGCGAACCGACCCCGAATTCTGATGGCCATGGAAAGCCAAGGAAATGGAAGGGGCCCGTAAAGCCGGTAATGCCCGAACATTATATCGGTTAATCCGCTCGTCATGTCCCCGGAAACCTATAGGCGAAACCGAAAAGGATCAGAATAGAGTAACCATCTTGAATAAAGGACACCTCGACAACAACAACTATTGTGGCAACTAGCTGCCACTCATCTGGAGCCCACAGTCGACGTAGAACCCTGGACGGTGAACGTAGAATCACCTATGGCCTCGGCGGTTTATGACTGCTCATGTTCTCTCAAGCGCCACGAAGCCCCCTGGTCCGAATGACCTCCCATCCGAATTGTTCAAAGATGAGGGTGAAATCCTCGGCTCTTGTCTGGTCTGTTTTCTTGCACTTAGGAAGAGAAGGCTGTCGCAGACGATTGGGTAGAGTCGGTGGTAGTGCTCATTTTCAAGAAAGGGGCTCGTAATGAGTGTGGTAATCACAGGGAGATCAGATTAAACCCAGTTGTGACGAGACTGCTGGTATCACTTGTGCTTCGTTCCCTTATGGTGACTCCTGAACCACTAACCCGTGAGCAAAAATCAGGGCTCTGGCCCGTCGGGGGTCGCGTTGACCAAATCTTCACATTCCGTTAGGTGCTAGAACAACGCCACACATACAAACCACCCACAATTTCAATCTTCCTGGATTTCCAAGGCGCACCGGTTGATCGGTATGTTCTCCTTCACACGTTTTCTCATCAAGGAAAGCACCAGAGGTTTGTGAGCATGTTACGTTCCTTGTATTCTCACACTTCCGGACGTGTGAGAGTATACGGAGATCTCTCGATGAAATAATGGGACGAATTTTGGAAGCCCTTCAAAACCCTGGTGTTGAAATAGCTTCTGACGAAAACATTGTCGATATGCGGACGAAATCGTTCTCGTGCTTGAAGAGGAACAGCAGGCGTAGGTGTTTTTGGATGAACTGACAAGGTCTCCCCGTTCTTTGTTACGAATCTTGCATCCATAAAGTTTAAGGCATGCTCGCGGACATAGAGTCTTTGAAAACGCCTCTTATAATTCAGGGAGGGGCACTCGAATTTTCGCTACGTTTAACCTACCTTAGTAGTTGTACTATTTCTAACTGTAGTGTCAGATGAGGTCAGTGCAGGAGTCTGCAAGGCTCGGGTTGTGTTTGCTAGCTTTAGGTACCTATGGTATCAAAGTAGTGTATCCCTAAATCTCAAGGCTTGTGTGCATCTGGCTACAGTATGGGCTATTCTGTTGTATGGCTGTGAGACTTGGCCCGTTTGAGCAGAGGAACTAAAACGTCGTTATGTGTTTGAAAACCGTTGTCTCAGAGCCATAGCTTGTGTTGGTTGTTGTCGGCGAATCCGTAACAATACAATTAGAAAGCGAGTTTTCAACTGTGCAATGGGTACTTCCATTGAGGAATGTGTCCAGCAGCAGGAGCCGCGTTGGTTGGGATATGTGTTGCGTATGCCTAACCATCGTTTGCCGAAAAGAGCGCTGTTTTCCATGCCCCACTCAAAATGGCGGAAGCACAGGTGGCCAACCCTTGACCTGGCAGAGGGGTATGGAGCAGATAACGAAATATTTGGGTGGTGTCGGTGCTACCTGCCTTCCAGGATGGGAACCGCGTGATCCCCACTGCGCGCTGTTGGAGATGCTGCAATATATGGCTGCTAATTGGTGCCAGTCTCGTTCGTGCTGTCGGTTTCCATCTAGGTTGCCTGAATGCCGACTTAAAGCGACCACATTGACGTGATGGTTGGGCTTGAGTATTGCAATGATCCCGCGGGCTACAGTGGCTTGGATTTCGTCCCAAAAGGTGCAAGAATTCCAGGAAGGCCAAAGATGAGCGGCCAGACAAAGAGCAGCGAGACCACATACTACGAGTAATCTTGCTACGAGGCGGTCTGGGGTTAATGTCGTGCTGTCCTCTGCGATAAGAGTGTGAAGGCAATAGGGTGTTTTCCTCCAGACGACAGGCATGTCAATATTTATGGAGGGAACGATTTTGCCTTTCTCCGTAGAGCATCCGGTTAAAAAAATTTGACCCTAAAAACCACTACGATCGCCCAGCGGTTGGCGGTGACCGCCGGCACATTCTTCAACACGACTGAAACACCTGTACAACCAGAGTCCGGTACTGTCTAAAAGGCACCTGGTGTGCGCAACCACATGTGGCCTAGTCACTGATGCCGTACACAGTGCGTCCTCCGGCTAGGCCAACCCCTGCAGCCGAGCAAGTAAGACTATTGAGTCATCGGCTCCGGGTAGGGTTACCAAAGAAAACCCTACTGTCCGCGGCCTCTTGGGTCAGACGTTTGAGTCAAAGGCTCAAGGTTGGGTACCTCACCCAAACCCCTTCCTCGGCTGGGCAACTGGGAAGCATCATTTGCCCGCACAGTTCTGTGTCCACTGAAGTCCCAACCCAACACTGAAGTCCAACCCTTCCCACCACACAAGCTAACGTTGCTGCGTCATTTGACTGTCAGTTATCCGAAGGGCCTTCTGCTCCTCATTGCCTATTAACGATACACAAAATAACACCTTTCTAATTCACAAAATCCTTTCTATATAGGGACTGTCAACGTCCGTATTCTATGTCAAATTTGAGAACCTTGAAACCTTGAACGCCCTTAAAATTGATGTACACTTTCTTTGAAATGTGCATGCAAGACTCAAGCGTGGTTATGCATTTCAGAATGCCAAGAATGAACTCAACTCTTCCATGTTCCCCCTCCGTGTGTCCGGTGACCCACATGGTGTGGAAGTTGCACTCAGCCTCAGGCTGAACGCGCTTTGCTGGATTGGATCTCAGTGAACAGCCATCTCTGCGCCGTCTGGTTATCCAGCTCAATCAAGCTCAATGTCTCGCCATAAGAAACGGTGCCCGTTTGTAGTGTCGGTTATGCACCAATGGACTGCAGTTCTGATGCTGATAAGGATACTTTCTATTGAGAGAGCCGGGTCC
>NW_008751727.1:1663691-1670811 GCF_000715545.1 Opisthorchis viverrini
CGGCAGATTCGGAGTCGATGCTCGCCACACAGACAACGGAGATTAAATCCTTAAGTCGTGTGCCAAGCATGAACTGTTTCTGGCGAGTACGATTATTCAGCATAAACGTCCGCATTGCGTAACCTGGCGATCACCAAATGCAATCATCATTGTCAGCTGTAATAACCGCGTACTCGTCGTACAGTGGCTGTAGCTGCCGCAGTTTCGTGTGGGGAGAGGGTAGGTAGCTGCGCATTGCAGGCGGGAGATTATAAATTGGTGCATAAATCCGGCACTGTCGATGGGCTGTCAAGTGGGGGGTTGGGAAGGGAGCTATGTATTGAAGGCAATAGCTTGGATGTACGAGTGCCACATGCAAAACAAGCCGTGGACCCAGTTGGACCACGTGGATATGAGCCACCGGTGGATAGCCACAATTCAAGATCGCCGTTCCGGTTGGAGCACACCACTTGATTCCGATCACGCCTTGGTGAGTGCATGCCTGACAGTTCGTTTGCCTCCAGACCCTCGGAAGTTAGCAAGAAGCATGCCGATCCAGCATCTTCGAAAACTACCATAGCTCACCAGTATTCATCTGAGCTAGCCCAACAACTCTCCACAGTAAACCAAAACTGTGGTGGCAGTGAGCATGTGGATGAAGCGTGGCAAAATGTGAAATCATGCTAGCTAGCGGTGTTCACTACTGTGTGACCGACTTCTCTAGTTTATCTACAGGACCACTAGATGTCATCGAGGTCGTTTTCCATGACTGATGCCAGGAAATCCATACCATCTGGCAACGAGTACGACGGCGCGCTACTCCCTCAAACGCCAAATATTGAAGAGTCTAAGGAAAGCTCGAGGGCTATGGTGGACATCGAAAGCTCGGGAAATGGAGAAGGCTTTTGCTACCGGAAAGAGTCGTGCCCTATATCAACTGATAGGATCGACTGGCCCTAGGAAAGCAGCGGTCAGTGAAACGATAAGTTAAAAAATGGCTTGTCAGTTCACTCGCAAAAATGTGGACTGGAAAGATGGGCCGAACACTTCGAAGAACAGTTCAGCCGGCCTCCTGCAATACAGCCTGTAGAGATAGTGCATTCAGGCGAGTGGAATGTAAACATTGGTCGCCTGTAGGAAAAAAGAGAAAGCACCAAATATCCTTCCTAAAACATTAGAAGGCACCGGGACTGAACTTTTTGTATCCAGCCCTCTTCAAAGAAGGTGGAGAATCCCTGACGATCCATCTGACAAAGCTTATTGGTACTATATGGAACGAAGAGAAGGTGCTTACAGAATGGGGCATGTGGACAGTTATTGCTATCTTCAAAAAAGGGTACGCGAACGCTGTGTGAAAACCACTGTGGCATCAGTCTAATAGCTCTGGCATCGAAGGCTCTCTCTGGTCTTATCCTTTGAAAGGTGGCTGAACACGGATCGACAGATCCGTGAAAACTAAGCTGGGTCCCTTCCTACAAAAGGATGCATCGATCACATCTTCACCCTTCAGCAGACTCTGGAACACTGTTTCCAGCAACCAACAGTGGTTTTATTTCTTGATCTGAAGGCTCTGTTTGACTCTGAACCATCAGGCACCATGACGGTGTTTGTGGAGCAATGGTGCCCCCCCATAAATTCTTGACCTTCCTTCAGGCGCTGTACGCCAACTATCGCGATCATGTTAAGGTCTATGGGAAGCTCTCGCATGAGTTCACTACATCAAGTGGTGTCAGACACGGCTGTCCTCATTCATCTTTTTTGTTCAACCTCGTCATTGATACGATCATGGAAGACTCATTACCAACCTCTAATGCCTGTGGGGTCGAAATGCTCCTTGGGCGTCTGCTCACAGGTATAGAGTACGCAGACAACATAGCTCTTCTTGGATCTGACCCCGTGGTAATTTAAACAATATTAAATGATCGAAATAATCCCGCTCCACTGTTTGACATACGTTTCACACCTGCCAAGTGTGAAGTGCTACTGCAAGACTGGGTGAGTTCGAACCCTAGCCTCACGCTCGCGGATGAACCAATTGAGGTAGTAGACAAGGTTGTTTTCCTGGAAATCTGTATCGGTCCTGGTGGTCTAGCGGAAGACGCCATTTCCCTTCGGATTGGGAAGGCCAGAACAGCTTTCGTGAACGAGCGTCATCTTTGGCATAGGCGTGACATCAGCTCATCTGTCAAGGGTCGCGCTCCATACTACTATACGGATCTATACTATACTATATACTACTATACTGGCCATTGCATGCTGAGGACTTTGAATGTTTGACCATCGATGTCCTCGGAGCATTGCCCGAATTTGGTGGGAACACTGGATAAGCAATGCTGAAGTGCATCGAATGGTATCCGGAAAGAGTAACGCGCGATAGATGGACTGACCACACTCTACAGATTGCGCTGGCTTGGCCACTTGTTCCGTATGCCAATCGCTATTGAAGTCGAGTACAAGCTGCCGCTGAGCTTGGCCTCAGCGATTAAACCAGTCGGCCCTAGAGCTGGGGCATGCGGTTAGACTTTTCAGTCTACGGTAGGATAGGGTTGAAGACGTAATATGGGAAAGTATAAGAAACGAGGCATCCACAGTTGCATGTTGTTGCTTACCCGCTCTGCTGTTAGCAGCAAGTAAGGCGACCTGGCTGGTGACACCACGCGACGGCCGATTTGGCGTTAGTATTAGTTGTGCGGTGATGCTTTTCTTCATTTGACTCAGCTCGACTGAAAGACTCCCACCACTTCGTTTTGTCTAACGGAATGTCGGAGTGTGGTTAATTGTTTGGCCGGATATCATGTGATTTGTGAAATAAGCTTCAACGGGTCATTCCAGTAGTTTTACTGTGTAACAAAGACTTAATGCTTGTGGCCATTACCAGCCACTGGTTTACGGACAAAACGCTTCCGTGTAGCATAGATCAGCCGCTGTAGCTGAGCAGGTCTCTTGTTTTCATAGCAGAATTGAAAGGCAAATAGTTTTGACACCGAAAAGTTACTGTGATAGCAGGGTTTTCCATTCTTGGAGGCTTCAGCAACGGGATGACCTTTCTCAAACAAGTTTTTATGTATACAAGTTTTTTATATACTTGTTTGCGGCTTTAGTACGTGGGATTTTTCTGCCGTATTTGCTCTTTTTCACCCTATGGATGCATAGTGTCCGTTACATACCGGAATTCAGATCATGCGATCGACGAATCGGTCATCTGGTCACGTGATATCACATTCCATGTGTTCGCTTACTGGTCACGTGATATCACATTCCATGTGTTTGCTCGGTCATCTTCCCTTGTCTACACTTGGGCAACCGTGCTTCCTTCGGTTTACGTGGTACCTAGGCATCAAAAGCGTGTTACAGCTGAGCAGTTATTACTTCTTATTAGCTCTTGAGACTGTGATCCTGTCATATTATGGTAATTCAAACTGGCTGAATAATCACCCATTTTAATCCCGCCGGACCATTGGAAAACACCTTTTCCGTTATGTTCCTACTCTGAATTTCCATTCGATCCTAGAAATACAAACCAGCTTTTCCATTCAGCAGTAACGAGAGCATCGTTTTTCGTTTCATGCAACAACACTCAGGCTGGATTTAAAATTACATTCTCTGTCTGTCAAGTTACCGAACCCAGATCAGTGGAGAGTCTGGGAATTCATGAACTAAACACTCCTGCCTCAGGCCATGCACTGCCTTTGGACATTCAGTCCGAGAGGGATACGTTAGTTGGCTACAGTGGCTTCATCTGGTGTGGTTGACTGTGACCGAAAGAAACCACTCAGCTCCGAACCATGCTAATACGAAGTGTTACGCACGTGTTACTTTGTTTCGTTAATGAAAACGCAATAAATTTTGTATGATTTTGTACGCGCTGTGCAAAAAGACCAACTGGCCACCGGTGCTAGCGGACAGATCAGGCCATCATCTTCGGAGGAACCGTTGTCACCATTCCCACTCCACCTAAGACACTGGTTTAGGCTTCTTCAGGCCTCGATAGGTTTCACGTTTAAGCACGGCAAATGAAGAAAATTTGCCGATCTCCTTCTTGAATTGACATACTCTTCTAGCTAGGAAACTCCACATCGGTACTCGTCTCCGGGCTTGCCAAGTTGTTTTCACAGAACATGGACACCATTCAGCCACATGCCGCTTTTGGAGGTTTTTCATAGCCGTTTGTCACCTATGCTGTCGTTTTATTGGAGATGCTGTCTCAGTCCTTTGAGTATTTTCTTTAAACGCGGCGTCTGTATGTTTGCCTCGTTTCTCTGTGCCCCTTTCGCCTTCAGTTCTTTTTGATGGCAATTCTGACTATCTTTTAAGTGTCTCTTAGTATACAGTGACTCATTGTTCATTATGGACCAAGTGGTTAGAGCGCGAATTTACTGACCGGAAGGTTCGTGGTTCGAACCTGACCTCTGCCACTCGACTTCCCCTGTCTAGGCTTGGGCAACCTGGTAGTATCCCAGCCCTCGTGCCTCCATCGTGTGGCATGGCAGCTAGGCACCGAAAGGGGGCTACAGCTGAACGATTATTTATTATTATTATGACGACGATTGCCTCTTGGTATTTGATGAACGTTTTCTCCCAATATCCATAAGCTCATGAGGTCTTCTTCCTATCCGTTCAGATCTTACCATCGAGCACAAGTGAAGATTCATACGTAGCTCATACACTGCTTGTTCTACAGTCCAGTAACTCTCAACCAGAAACTGATAGTCAATCTCTATGTTGGTGCCCTTGGAAGTCTGGAAGCTCCATGAAGCTATCTACTTTAGATCAAGGAGTTTTGAAACTTGGTCTCCCAACCCATCCGTCCATGTTGCTGTCCATTTCATGCGGAGGAAAGGTGGGTCTGCCAGATGCTGTTCTGCACGCATTTTTCTCCAGTTTCACTGTTGTGTGTTACTGTATAATTTTCGATTGAATGCTTAATCGTTATTCTGTCCCGCCATCTTTTAACATGTAGGTGGAGGTTATGAACGTAGCAGCCGTGTCCAGCTTGCTCAACTCCCGGTTTTCATCTCATTCCACGACGGAATTTCCGGAGCCTGCCAACAGTTGGAATCGTGATCAGTTATCTCAGGCTATTGCGGATAATTCCGCGGCAGATTTTATCTATGCCAAAACAGGAGACCATGGAAATACAGTTACCGCCTTATCATTGAGCCGTGATGGATCATGCGCAGCCTCCGCTTGTCTTGATGGTCAGGTGCGAATTTTCACCTTACTGCGGGATAAAGGATACGGGGAAGATGGTAATTTGAGGTAATTTTGGTGCTTTCTACTGTTTTATTCAATAACATTGTTGAAAAGTCGTACTACCTTACGACGTATGTGGAAGGATTTGGACGATGTGTTTTGGTTAACCCTGGTTTGGAAAGGTGGTAGTCAGAATTGCCGATTGCTTGGTCACATGTATGTGCGTGACTTGTTTGTTTTCGATTTCTTTTGGCACTGTTTATGCGGGACGTGCTTGCGACTACATGTTGTCACGTGCTCTGATAGTTGGCCAGCCTTTGTGACGCTGTCATCTGTCCTACGCCATTTTCAGCTCGGTGAGCGAGTCGCTGCTGAACTCGCTGTGCCGTTGCATTCACCATACGTTGCTTGGCTAGCTGGATTCTTGCTGACGGGTTTAACATCGATGAACATGGTTCGGCGCCCTTTTAACGCACTACCCTGTAAACCCCATGCTTCTGTGATCTTTCCTACCGTTAGTTTGTAGCAATTATGGATCGAATACATTTTGCCAAAGGCAGTCTCGAACATAAGTTGTGTACTGTCCCCCATAAAACTAAAACCGCTTCGTCATATCGGCTTGACCATCTTCAAATGATCGACTTACCTATCCTGATTAGTGGTCGACCTTCATTGAGGCTCTGCTAGCTAGCACTTGAATCCCGGAAAAGAGTATAACAACTACTCCAGTCTTCTAACGTTGACCATGGCTCTTGAGCTCAGCAATCCGTGCAGACAAACTAAGCAGACTGTGAAGGCACTTGATTCGTGTCAAACTCTTCCAACAACTGAATAAAATTCGGAATCGAAATGAGGGTTTCGACCGTGCCATATCAGACTTTGAAAAAACATCGTAAGCATATTATTTGGTAGCACCATTATTCTTCTAGATATGTTATCAAAACCAACCCCTCGGCTTCTATTGAGGAAAAACGTTAAGGACAAAAATGTCCCTGACTCGGCCATATTCCGTACAAAAATTCTGAATTCATTAGACGTACTACAGTAGAAGAGTAAAACGGACATTTTTTCAGCTAAACGCCCTGAAATTAGTTTGAAACACCAAGTACAAACCTAATCACGCTAGGTGATTCGAGAGAGTCTCACCGATTGCTTCAGACTGGGGAGATCGGGAACGGAAGCTACGCATTAGAGGCGATAGCATAGATGCATATGAGCCATTCAGTGCGTGGTTGCACCATGTCTGTCAAAGTCTTTAGCTATTGGTGTGTTCTGCCTAGGGGATTCCAATCCAGGGAGACAGCAATATCCAGGGTGGCTGAGTTTGCTGTCAGTGGCTACCATACTTCCCTACCAACTTAACGCGTGACTTCTTTTCGCTCGTTTCTCCCATCCGCGACCGATGAAGTCGGTATTACTGATTAAATATTGCCACCGGACTCGGACAACGCTCCGAAAACACTGATGATCAAATTGAAAGCTTTTGAACGTCCTTACCTCACAGCACCCAGGTTTCTGTCCCACACAACAGTCTGGAGCTCACCGCGGCGTTGCAAACTGAGGTGCCTGTGCTGCAGTGATGAAGATTGACAAAAGCTTATATTGACTTCCCGATCCGGTCCTTAGCTAGACCTCAGGCATTGATATAGCTGTCCAGCTGGACAACTTTGTCTAGTCTAAAAATCCACAGCAACACTACACTTTGTAGGTTTAGAGCGTATGCCAAACCGTGAGAAAGAATTATTTAGGTTATTCAATATGGTCCGCATTATGGTGGCCTCAGATCTAAGAAGGGCTATGTAGTCTGCCTTACTCGATATATGTAAGCGAGCGCTCCGAGAGCGTCTCGACCAAACATGCAACAGAGGTAGGGAGTGGCTAATTTACATGCAGCACTTTTAGGAGGGCCAAAAATTAGAGACATCTTTGCCCCATAAACATTGCCATA